>NC_080096.1:36295000-36595000 GCF_950005125.1 Chionomys nivalis | reverse complement strand
CTGGCAGCCTAGAAATACTTAAGCTCTAACCTGTCATGAGCAACCATCACTATTACATAGTAAATGCTTTTAGTTAATTATGAATTATTATTATTCATCATTTCCATGATTTTGTGTTTCATCTAAATATTTAAATATGGATGTATCAGTCAGTGTACAACTAAGAAAAAAAACTCCAGATTCTTTAAACAGAGAGGGGTTGGTGCAGGGAACTGATACCATTTGAAAAGTCAAACGGGAAATATTGAACAGATCCAGAGGTCAGCAACATCAGGAAGACAGCGCTCCCATCACAGGCTGGAGGGTCAGTGAGAAAAGTATGTGGTACTGGAACCTGGGAGCTGGGGTCACTTGATAAAAGGTTGAAGCATGACAACTTGTCTGACAAGCACTGGAGCCAGGAGGAAAGTCAGCCACTGCCAAAGATAACACCGTGACAATTAGAAGAACACTGGCTTTTCTCCTCCAATGTCTGATGTGACACGAGATAATGTAAATACTTTTGGAGACAGAGGTTTGTCAAATGGGGTCATGACCCACAGATTGAGAACCACCTCCTTAGAGGCTTCCTAAAAGACTTTTCAATCAGGAAAACAAGAACTACCTGTCCTGTCCGTGTATAGTGACTTCCTCAAGAAAGTATTTTTGCCTCAGGGGGAAGCAGATGAGAGTACAGGAAAGTCAGTAGGACTGGGACAGAGTATGGCCATCAGGAGATGGGTAGGTGAGAGCAGACAAGACAAACCACAAGAACGGAGCCTGTGCAGCGAAGGAATGTGTCACAAAAGAAAGCATATCTCATGTTAAGTGTAGGCAGTGGAGAAAGAATAACTCAGAAATGCAAAACGAAGTCCCCAGTGAGGGTGAGTTAGACCTTTCTTACACTCAAGAGGAAGATACCGACTGTGTTTCAAGGACCCTCTCCTGGAAAGCTGGGACTTGTCAGAGCCAAAGTGCACAAAGTGCATTTCATGCCTTTAATGGGCAATAAAAATTAATTTTCTTTTCCATTGTTCACTTGCTTTCAGAGTATGTTTGCTTAGTACCTTAGTTCTGTCTAGACCCATGCTGGGAACAGAGAACTCAAAGACAGCATGATGGGGAAAGACGGAAGAGTCACCGAATGCAGCAGCACCACCGCCTGTAATCTCAGACCTTGGGAGGCTGAGGCAGAAGAAGAGAGTCCAGAGAACACTGAGATGCAGAAGGGCCTCTTCCCAAAAAGTCCAAACAAACAATGAAAAAAAATGTATAAAAATAACCAATTAAAATTCAAGTACAACTGATTTTTCTACCAAATAAGATCATAGGAGAGTAATAGACTATATAGATAATACAAGAAGAGTGATTCAGTTTGCTTTAACAAACCATGGCAAATTTCGGAGGAAACAAAGCAATGACAAGGTATTGAAGAACAAACAAGAACCTGATAGAAATAGGGGAAGAGCTGCAGACAGTAAAGGCAGCTTGGAGGGGAAGGTGTGTTCGGGAATTGATGAACGGCACAAGTCTAGGCTCTGGGGATGAAGGAGGAGGGGACTGTGCAGTGTACAATAGAAGATGAACTGGGAAGGGGGTGAAGCCAGCTCCATCACAAAGCTACAGCATCTACAGAGCCTTTCAAGGTTCAGAAGGTTGGGCTCAGGCAACAGCCAATCTGCTGACAGCAAGCCATGAACCCCCCAACAAGTTTGAGGAGTAAATTATTCTTCTCCTGTCTAGGTCTTTATTAAGCTCACTCCCTGGGGGAGATTTAGAGCTCTAAGTTTCTATTCCCATCTATTGGGTCATGAGGCTATTTCTAGAGATTTCTTATCCAGTTCATCTGATTCCCGATTCTGGAGCCAATGTGTCCTACCACAAATCTAGTCATATTTGGGCTTGGGATACAAGGGATCTAGGTGGTAGCCTGGAGTTGGAGTCTAGATGCATGCTTTGTTAACATCTTAACCAGCTTAACTACTTCACAGTGTGTGACCGTAACAGCTGTATTAGCAACAATCCCCTGACATCCTTTAGCTTGTTTAATTCTTCTCTCAGCTCTGAGAAGAAAGATCAATTGCCATCAGCCTGAGCATACAGACTTCTAGACTGAGGCATGTGATAGTAGGCACGTCTGGCCTGGAATGTTGTTCTTCCACAGCAGGCTAAGTGTCTGATTCTGCAGACAAGAGCCATCTAAGGAATGGTAGCTGAGGCTCTCATTACATGGGATTTCAGGGAAGAAGTTGTTCTTGGGGATTATCCATCACTGAAGAAGTATCTATTGTGTTGGATGCAGGCAGAGGAGAAGGAAGAACTTAGAGTTCAAACCTCTCCATTTCTCCTCTCTACGTCTTTTAGCACAGACCTCTCCACTTTTAATCCCCTTCAGTGACACTCCACTGCCCACAGGGGACTGTCCAGTGACCTTCCTTCTCAGATTTGTCCTCCTCAGCTACATTCAGCTTTGCACCTAGTCTTGTATAAATGCTGTGCTCCATCGCCATCTCCGTCATTCCCTGTATTGAAACCCCTGCTCCCCTTGCTTTCTGATTATTCGTTAAGTCAACCAGTGAATAAAATGCCCACTCTGCGCCAAGAACTGCTGTGGAGAACATAGGCCATCACAAAATAGTACTCCAGTCACAAGGAAGGAGACAGGCAGTAAACAAATAAAATCGGGCCAAAGCAAAACAGTGCAATGAATTATTACATCTCACGCTCTTAGATAATCTGGGGTACTTGGGGAAACTTCTCTGATCAGCAAGTTTAAACAGACCCCAGAAGGAGAATTCAAATATCTTTCAAGCCTGCTCAGGACCTGAATCTTCTATAAATCTGATTCAAGGCTGCTTAGAGTATTGGAAGTCACAGGCCCAGTGAGAAGGCGGATTGCGCTAAAATGGGAATCCTTCTTTTCCTCCTGGCCTCCGCAGTAATTCCCAAAATAGGAAGCGAATGGAATTGTTTGTGTTCGAAGATGAAATTATTCTATTTCCCTCCTCCTTCCATGCTCTTTCTGCCAACATGCTTCTCGCTCCATCTCAGTGTTCATGTTCAAAGTCATGCAGCGCCTAGCGTTCTTCACCCAGCGCCGAATGTGTGCAAGCCCTTGATGTGCATCTTCATGTAAACCCTTAGAGCAACATGTTGGAGTCCGAACGGCAGCTCTAACTTTATCAATAGAGAAACTGAGGCTCCGTGAGAATAAGAGTGTTACCATGTTTGCCAGGTTTACTGAGGTGTTGGGTAGCAGAGCTGAGATGCCAGGCCATCAACACACTCATCCTTAAGTCGTGTTCAACACAAAGAACATCATGTTGGTACTGACTTCTAGGCCTTTTCTGCATTCCTCTCCTTCCTCCTAAAAGTCCCTTGGTTGTAAAAACAACAACCTGTCTTTCTTCTCCATGATGCCTCCTGGTCATTCTTTCAACTCAAGATGGCAAGCTTAGAGCCCTTTTTCCTCAGCCATTCTCTTCTCACTGGGTTCCCACTTTACTCCTCTGGGAATCAAAGCTGGGCAGTGTCTTCCCCCATGCAATTTCCCCACTAGCTGGCTGTATATAAACACACCGGTGCTTGCTATAGTCTGCACTTGCCCCTCTAGTCTCTTGTTTCTGCTCCTCCTGTCTATTTCTATGCCTAGAATAGTCTGCAGTTAACTGACTCCTATATGTGTGGGATGGCTTCCTGGAAGTAGTCTGACCACATGGGTAAATGTCCTTCGTTCATGCTTATCTAGCGCTGGCTCTCTGGTTCCCAGCACTTAGCTCATTGCGTCAGGTCTGCCATGGTACGTCTGACTTCACCAGGGTGAGTTCTTAAAGCAAAGCAGGCTTGATTTTCTTTCATTGTACCCTCAGGTAATAAAACCTCAGATAAACCTTAATAGAAAGGTAAATATATAATACCTTCCACTTTCAAGAACAAAGGTGCAGAAAGGAAGGACAAAAGGAGAGAAGGAGAATGGGGTGACAGAAAACGACAGGGGAAAGGAGCAAGAAGTCAGGGTTCAGTGAAACATGATTCTCAGAGGGCCTCTACTGTCTGCCTCTTCTCTCTCTCTCTCTCTCTCTCTCTCTCTCTCACACACACACACACACACACACACACACACACACAGAGAGAGAGAGAGAGAGAACCATTCTATTCCACTATTCTCTTACTTTCATATATTAACCAACAATGATTATGATATTCCTTTCTAAAGATACTAGCAATGGTGTCTTGACTCAGACATGATATAAACAGAGCTGAAATTCAAATTAGGAATCATTAATCCACTAATTCAATTACTTCTTCATGTTTTAGCCACTTTTCAGTGCCTGTTACATATCTTGTGTTAAGCACTGAAAAACATAAGAATCAGATTTGATAGTTGACCTAGAGAAAGTCCACAGGTTTCAAGAAGTGGTGACCTACATGACAGTAGTCATGGCTGGATGGAAGGTGGGCCTTGGGCTATTCAAGGACCAAGATGGGAGCAACAAGCTCTGTCCAGAGCAGCAGTCACTGGAGCTGGGTTTTCAGAGAGAAATGAGAACATAAAACACAGAAAAGAAGGAGGAAGTGCAATGTCCTACAAGGCAGCTAGACAGGGAAGCAGAAGCCTCGGAGAAAGGAGGAGAGGATCTAGGAAGCCAATAAGGGAGGACCCAAACAGTCAAATCACCAGAGTGCTCCAATTGCCACAATTCACTCTCGCCCTGGTGCTGGAATCCAGCCAACTTTGAAATGCACATTGGTCCCCAGGTAGGGCTGGCTTACTTAGCAGGGGATACCGGTTAATTATTTGGCACTATGTTCTGGCCTACTGAGCAGTGTTAGAAACGAGAGAGGAAAGCAGCAGTGATAGAAGGTAATGGGAAAGCAAAACTGCCTCTGAGGGATTGTTTCCTCACTGCACCTCCTAAAAGACATGTAATAGGTGGACACCAGTCTTTGCTGTATGGATGGATAATTATATGATGGGCATGCAGAAACCAAGACTCTCTAGGAAGCCACAAAAGCAGCAACAGCCAGGAAGAACTGTTTTTCTTTCAAATGGTCTTGGTATATGTTGGTGCAATGTGGGAGAGCAAAAAGACCCACACGTGGGCTCACCGTATCTAAGCATGCAACCTAGCTCTGCCACATTAGTTATAAGAACAAGGAAGCGGGGGAAGTTCAGGAACTCAAAGGATATAGTACTAATCTGAGTCCTAAAGCCCATGGTTCCAGTAGAGAGGCTAGCAAGCTCAAGTCAGGAAAAGCTGACATTTCATTTCAAGTAGAAAGGCTGAAAAAAAGATAAATGTCCAATTCAAAGTATCCCGATGGTAGGCCAGAGAATTTTTTTTTCCTTTTTGAGACAAGGTCTCACTATGTATCCCTTGTTGACCTGAACTTGGTATGTAAACTGGACTGGCATTCACAACAATCCTCCTGCCTCTGCCTCCTGAGTTATAGAATTAAAGAAGTGTACTGCCACACACTATGCCATGAAATTCCTATTCAAGGAACATAATTTCCTCTTACCCAGCCATTTATTCTATTCAAGACCTTCAGATGATAAGGTCATGCCCATCCACAGTGGTGAAGGTGTGTGGACTACTCAGTTCATCAGTCTGAATCTTAAACTAAAACACCATTACTGTCACCCCCAGAATAGTGTTTGACCAGGTATTTGTACATTCTATGGCCCAGTCAAGTTTATACATAAAATTATCACCGGGAGCAATGGTCCTTGGACACCAGTTGTAGGTTTCTGTGGAGCCTAGCATTCAGCTTGAGTCGCCAAACTTTAAATCAAAGTGTTTCCTAAGGAAATTCCTGAGGCCCAGAAGGTGTGTACAACCCAGCACACACAAGTCAGAAGAACCTGAAGAGGGAAATGAGAAGAGTCTTGTGTCAGCTACATTTATTTGTAAACCAGTAACGACTGTGCTTACTTCTGGAACGCTGAAAGAGATGATCAGCTTAAGAGAACACAGCACAGTGGCAAGACAGCGGGATGACTGCGTGGCCTCCTAGGGTAGTGCTGTATTTGGACAGTAGAACCATAGGAAAAGAAACTGAAGCTAGGTAGAAGAGCCTTCTACCAGAAATCATCTTCATGGCTGGTGATATCTCTTGACACTTGATGTGTTGATCACAAGCAGGGCAGTGTGTTGGCAAGAATACCTAGGAGAATGAAAATACAGTGAGGGACAGGCTAAAGCCCATTATGTGAGTCTTGCACTGTCTTAGGGTTACTATTAAGCTGTGATGAAATGCCCTAACCAAAGAAACTTAGGGAGGAAACTGTTCGTTTGGCCTACATTTCTGATTCACTGTTCATCACTGAAGGAAGTCAGGACAGGAACTCAAGCAGGTCAGGAACCTAGAGGCAGGAGCTGGTGCAGACAGAGGTCATAGAAGAGGTCTGCACACTGGCTTGTTCCGCATGACTTACTCTACCTGCTTTGTTATAGAATTCAGGACCAGCCCAGAGATGGCACTATCCACAATGGGCTGCCCTCCTCCCCATCAATCATTAATTAAGAAAATGCTTTACAGCCAGATCTAATGGAAGCATTTTCTCAATCAAGGTCCCTTCCTTTCAGATAACTCTAGTCTGTGCCAGGCTGACAAAAAACTAGGCAGCAAACACAGAGATCAGAACTTTGGGACTCTGTAAACTATAATCTTTTCTCTTCTGGAGCTTGTCCTTCATCTAGGAACTGGATAGAAGATTTCTAGGTGTTCTTACAAGTGCAATATTCTGTGGTTTATACTTTTCATTTTTAATGTGGTCTTATTATTTGCCATTTCTGTCAATATTGTCCTTAAATCATCCCCGAATCAAGTTCTAGTTTTCTAACGCAGCAAGGAAGATGGTCTAAGCATGTGACTCTAACCACACTTTGCTTCTCTTTGAATACTGTCAAGGGTTCCTTGTTATCATTAGGATAAACCCAATTTCTCCAACCTTGCGTAGAGAAGGACTGCTTTTGAGTGCCTTTAAAGTTCTGCAGAAGCTAAACTAATGACCACTCTCATCTCTATGTGCCTACTTTTCATTCATAATGATGCACTGGTTAATCCCTGAAAGTGATTAGTTCTTTATGCCTTCGTATCTTTTCATACTGTTTCCTTTTTCCAAGATGCTCTCTCTGATTTTCTGCTTCCTCATCAGACTTCATCTTAAATGTTCCCTCCTCCAGGGAGCACTCAGTGAACACTCCAGACAATGGAGAAGCTTGTTCTGTGGTCCTCCACAATCTACCAGTTCCTCCACACAGTGGCCTAGTGGTCTTCATCACAGGCAAAGACAAGCACGCCATAGTGGGGAGTGCTCTCATAGGGATTTCTAAAACCTGCGTCCTCACAGAGTGAAAATGAACGATCACGCAAACTTGACTTCCTTCCTGTAAGGCACAGAGTACTGATTCTGTAAAGCTGCTAATGCAGTCAGTCATTTCCCCTACTGGAATTTTTGATAATTTTTATTTGTAAAATAAGCATATTCATTTACAAAAAAGAAAAGTAGGAGGAGTTGGGGATGTAGCTCAGGGGTAAGTGTTTACCGTGTCCACATGAAGGCCCACGTCTGAGGGCAGTGGGAAAAATGTTCAAAGACTACAATGATAATGTTTTTCCTAGGCTTATTTGTAGGCATATTTTAAAGAAAATGTTGAATAGCTACTTTATTTTTGTTTATTATCCATTTTCCAGTTAACAGGACAACATATGAATTTTCCATATTAATATGTAATATTACATCGAGTAAATAATAACTTATTTACTTTTCTTCCTACTGAATATTTAACTGAATACATTTTACCATTATAAAAATGTCTATGGCAGTCTCCATGGCCCATAAAGCATTTCTGTGTTTCAATTTTGTTTCTTGAGATCAGTGCCTGTAGTTGCTTTTCCCTTGTGAAAATCAGGCCCTTGCCTCGTTCTAGCATCTGCTTGTTTTCTCTCCTTAATCTTCCAGACCAAAAGAACAAAACCTGGCACCAGTGCCCTCAGAATCACTTAGCTCAGTGTTCCATGTGTGGCTCCTAATTAGGACAATGTGCCCCTTTTCAAATGTGGGCATAAATATTTGCCTTTGGCAAAGTAGATGCCAAGGAGATAATATTGATTGCAAATTATAGCCTTTGTAATTAACCAATTTGCACAGCTGGAAGATAGAGCTGGTGAAATCATTTACTTCTGAAGGATGGTGGCCTTTCCAAATTTCTCACAGATATGAATTTGGCCCAAGCCCCAGAATGTTCCTAGTGTGGCCACAGGATCTCAGGTGCTTAATAAGTCATCAAGGCCCATTTCACATAGAATAATGACCTCCAGCTCCATCCATTTTTTTTTTTGCAAATGTCATGATTTTATTCTTCTTTAATGGCTGAGATCACATGTTAAGTGAAATAAGCCAGACTCAGAAAAAACAAATATCACATGTTCTCTCACATATGGTGTCTAGATTTCAGTTTATAACTGTATATGCACATATATACTTGTACCTGTAGGACAAAAAGAAACAAGAAGAAAGAAACTATAAGACAAGGCTAAGAAACATAAAGAGAGAGGGAATAAGAAAAAGGTATCTGAATACATGTGCTATAAAAGCAGAAATGGAGACTAATTGGGGGAAGGGGAGCATAAAGAAGGGCAACGGGGGTAGGAATGATTAAGAATAAATATGACATACACAAGTGAAAATGTCAACGTGAAACTAATTTGACTGCATGCTAGCTTTTAATAATCCAGAAAAGAGTCGCTGAGGCTCTGAGTAGAGCAGAGGTCTTAATCTTTTATGTACTGATGGTTTGATTCTGCCTCTCAAATGCTTCCCCAAGGTTTCTCTGCATGTAAACGCGCACTGAGAAAGGACACGGGCTGAATTGTTCCTGGGATCTGCATTCTATGTTCTTGTTCTCACAGAAGGTGTAGGAGAGAAGTCCATGAAGCACCAGGCTGGGCATCTGGTTGTTAAGCTACTGTGGGAATTGGAGCTAGACATGGAGAAGATCAAAGTCAGACCCCTGTTTGGTCAATGGAGCTAACCAAAGCTACTGGGATAACTCGAGCCCATCAATGTGGGGATGGGAACAACTTAATCCAGACGTATGCAAAATGTGTGAGTCCAGGTCTACCCTTTCACTTATAAGCAGAACAACAAAAGAGTCTCTTCCTGAATCTTTTGCATGATTATACCCACTAGCGCCATGAAGAAAGTAAATCTAAGGGTAATTGGGTATGTCAAAGTTTATCTTGGAGTCTTAAGCTAGGGGATGAACCAGGTCTTCTGACTCCATGGTGTGACTAGAGTGTTTGAAGTTCTTTATATCCATCATTTCATTTAATCTAGTCAAAACAACTTACAAGACGCCTAAACTTAATATAACACTACTTGGGTGATTAGAGATCGGTAGCATTCCTGTCAAATGAGAGAGAACACTACCTGTGGTACTCAGAAAGCACCAGGGCAACCATGCATCCAATCTTTCTTTCTCCCTCATGTCTGTGACTTCTCTTCTCTGTGCTCACACTATTCTCAGTTTCTGTACAGCCCCTAGAATAGACTACATTCTCTTCTTTCCTGGCTTTTGCACATGTTGGTCCCTTCATCTTGATTTCCCTCACATTCGTTGGTCTTGCTCATTCTCCTTTATTTTGTCTACCTGTGAGGCCACCCTCTAAACTCTGCCCCTGGACAGACACAAGCACAGTAGCTTATCAGAGCACATATAGGCTGCTCTAGTGTCGGTTCCCTCACCATCTTGTGAAGCTTCGCATTAAAGCTGGATCCTCCTGATCCCTATGCTGGGCACACAGCCGATGCTTTTGTATTTGTTGAACGAATGTTCACACACATGAAGAAGCACCTCCCAAGATTCCTACAAGAGTTCACAGGAACCAGAACTTTCCAGCATATTGATTACAGACTATGAAAGAGATGAGCTCCTATAATCTAAGAGAATGAATGCCAACCCGTGAACTCTGAGGTCACGGGGACACATTTCCTTCCTTTCTTCAGGTCAGATGCATGACTAGTTTTTTGCCTGAGTAGCCATCTGGTTAAAAGGTATTTCAACTTCCAGTGCCCCATGCAATAGACACTTAATCTATAACTCATTCCCACAAATGCCCTTCATAGTTTTTAGGTTGTCTCAGCAAATTGAAATCTGGTTATTTCATCATAAAAGGATGGACATAGATTTGATCAAGATATTTAAATTGCAATTTCCCATCCAAAGAACAGCCATGCAGAGGCTGATTTCTTGCTCCAACTAAATACAGACTTCCTCTGATCTAATTGACACAGGCATTTAACTGTAACTCCCTCTAGAAAATTCTATGAATCAAAAGAACTGGCCACATCTTTCACTGTGTTTGTGCTCTGTGACTGTCTCTCTCATCTCCCTGTGTGTCTCTTTTTCTCTCTCACCCACTCTTTGTGTTTCTTTTTCTCTCAAATACCTGCCCCCTCTCTATCCATTTGTGAACATAGGCAAAAACACACTCATGAGCACATGCACAAGCACGCACATGTACACACACACACAGCACTTCCTTAGAAAGTTGCTCAAATCTGTCAATGTTTTTTAGAGGCACTAACACCAGAACAAAGGTAATGAAATATATTAATTACATTAAAGATGCTTTAGAAAACCAGAACTTGCTTTCAGAGAAAGAGAGTGTATCTGCCTCTGAGCTGAGAGGATAGCAACAGGCAGATGATTAACAGCTAATAACATTAGTGTAATTAGAAGTGCCTTGAACTCTTAACCCGTCTCCCTCTCTGATCTCTCGATGCAAAGAATAAGATGATCTTTTTTTTTTCCTTCTTGGTCTGGCTGAATGTTCATTCTCCAATAAGTATTACCAACTGTTATCATTTGCTGTCTACTGACTGTGCACCAGATGCTCTAGATAACTGCAGGTCCAGAGATGAAAATATCTTGAGGCTCAATCTTTAAAGTAGTAAGTAAAATTTATATCTAGCAAAAGTCTTTTCTGGAAATAATTATTATCTCTGCTTTTATAGGTGAGGAAACTGAGGGTGATTTATTAAAAGTCACTCAGCTAGCAAGCTTTGCACACATTCAATATTAGTTCCACCTGATTCCTGTCCAAGTTCTTCCCAGAATGCCGCAGTGCTCTATAAATGGCCATCATTGCCATTATCTTGGTAAACTGCCCTCTTGTTTGACTCTCTGGGATTCAAAATCCTTGGTCTTCAAGAGAAGAAATTGTCAGGGGTTTATGACTGACAAGAGGTCAAATACTTTAGCAGATATTTTGAAAAAAAAATCACCATTAAAATAGTACCTCAAGTCACAACAGAAAAACCTAATGGGTAGGGCCCAGAAATAGACAGGGCAGTTCCTGAATGTCCCAGTCAGGAAGCAAATGACACCAATGATACCTGTACTCAAAAACACCAACTCTACCCTCATCTCAGTGGCTCTCCCTGACATCTTCTGAGGCAAACACATTCACAAGACAGAAGTTAGTAAGTGTAAATGGAGACTGAGATTTCTTTTCCAGCTGCCAAGACCCAGATAATCACACAGAAGCTATATTAATTACAACACTGTTTGGCCAATAGCTTAGGCGTCTTTCTAGCTAGCTCTTACATCTTAAATTAAAACATTTCTATTAATCTGTGTATTGCCACTAGGCTGTGACTTACCGATGCCAGCCTATTACTCCTTTGGCAGCTAAATGGCATCTCCTTGACTCCACCTACTTTCTCTCTATAGCTCTGTTTGGATTACCCATTTGGCTTAGCTCTGTTAAGCCATTGGCTGAAACTGCTTTATTCATTAACCTATGGTAATAAAACATATTCACAGCATACAGAGAGGAATCTCACATCAAGTAAATGACATTATTCAGGACTTTATCACTAAGACCCACTGCAGAATACTATAGGAATGAGCTAAACTATAAAATGGGGATTCTCAAAGACTAAACTAGTGGGGCTCAGATGGTCTAGAAACAGTGCTACTCCTAAGAGCCCTCACTTCCCCAAGGCTTGACTCCAAGAGAGCTGGCCTGAATACCCTCATAAGAGACAAAGGAGCCTCACAAGGCAGGGAAGAAATTAGTGCTGGGATTTCTCTCACCTGCTTCTGTCTGAGGAGCCACTTATGTTTCCCCACCAGGCTCCTGCCAAGAAGTGTGCAATGTCTGACCCATGAGAAGCAGAGAAAAACCATTCTCTTAGCAAGAACACTTGAGCCCAAACATAGTACAGAGCCTCAGAAGCCAGATTGCCAGCTTGTAGACATGGTAAAGGTGATCTGTGGAGTGTCTGTCGCTATGCTGACACTCCCCTTAGGAGAGTCAGCCTCCTCCTTGCAGCCGGGAGTCTCTACTCTTGAACTTCAGCAGACATTCCAGACCTCTCTGTTGTTGGTTTTGCTAACCTGGGCATCTTAGAACAACCAGCTTTGCTTTCCCATTGCTGAGTTCTTCTCATGGACAGAAGGTATTTGGTTTTTACTGCTGGTTCATCTTCTAAACGTGTCTGTCTCTCTCTCACTCTCAACAGTCTCTCCTTTACTTGCTTGCTTTTCCCCTCTGCAGAAGCTACTTCCCTTAAAACTTTCTCCAGTACACACTGCTGTCTTCCTGCCCCCCACCCCACCCCACTTCTGCTCCAGGGGAGGCGACCCTTCAGTGTCTCTACAGCCCTCTTAGAGTCCCTTCCATCACTGCTCTCTGTGAATTTACATAGATGTTTTGCCCCCAGGAAAAAAAAAGCATTCAAGACCAGAAATATACTCTAATTCATTTTTGTTTCCCTTGTGTTTATCCCAGGATCTAGCACAGAGCAAACTCAGAGAGAGCTTGATGGATGGGTAAACGAAGAAACGGCTGACTTTGTCCAGACAGTGCAGAATAATTGGCAGGGGTGGGGAGCTGGGGCGTGGGTTCTGAGCTAGAGTTCTTAGTCTAAATGAGGATGAGGTTCCTAATGTACTTCTCCTATTCTTTATGACCCATAGCCAACCCAAGTGTCTCTTCAAAAGAGTCCTTATCCCCTCCCTCATAACAACACATATGCCTGTAGCTAAGACCTCAGGTGTTCCTCCAACCCCAGCTCTGTGTATTCCACTGAGTAACTCTTAGCCTTAGAAAATAGGCTTTTGACTTATATGGGGAGTTCTACCCTGATGATGCCCCCCCCAAAGGCACTATATCATATATAAGCCATATCCATACAAGAAGACTGGGAATTATTACATGTGTCTTGTAACATTCCTTGGCTTCCAAAGGACCTTTGTGGATTTGCCTTTCCATGGGATGCTTCCTTTTCCTCACAGTTACCCAATTCCTTGTTGGAGTACCTTTTTCTTAAATCATAGGTCTTTTTGATATCTGCTTGACTCTGATCAGAGATAACCATGTTTTGGGTACTGCTGTGTTAACTACTCTAGAATCCAAAAGCCAGAAAATCAGGCCTTTTCCATTCTCAATGCTCTATGTGATATAACAAAGTGCACTTTTTCTAGATAAGCCCCCAAAGTCACTCTAATGGAGAAACTGAGTCTCAATCAGCCAGAGGAGTTGAAATGGGGGCGGAATCAAGACAATGACTTAAGTCAGAATGAGAGATACCAGAACAAACAGCAGAGAAGAGGGTAAAAAACAAATCCTAAAACCTCATTGGCAAATTAGGTGTAGTGATATTTCATTTGTATTGTAATATTCAAAGCTTGCCTGAAGATCAGAGAGTAAAACAGCCACCCTGATCAGTCTTACAACAAGGCAGTGGTGACTCACATCTTCAATCCCAGTAGCCACACTAATTTGCCATAGAAACCGGGTGGTGGTGGTGCAGGTGGTGGAGGAGATAGCTCTCAGACAGTCTCATTCTGAGATTCCTGAAGGCAGGATCACCATTTAGGAGTAAGATCGAGATAAGAGCTGGTGGGTGGCTGTTTTGCTTTCCTGACCTTCAGGTTGCACACCAGTTTCTGTCTCTGGGTTTTACTAATTGTGCTGCAGTTGGGTAAAATGTTCAGGGGAAGGAGAAACAACCCAGAAAGCCTGGGAAGGCAGCACAGATAGGGCTCCTATCTCTTAGATCTTCAAGGACAAAACCAGAGTTGGGAATAGGAAGCCACTGTAGAAGACCAAATAAAGTTTGTAGGAGCACAGGGATTGGATTCAGGGACCTGAACCTGAGGTCCTGACATTTTGTTTAGAAGAACATGTGACTGTGGACAATTCTCTTTGCAAATAGTTCCAAGAAAAGTTATTTGCGGGCTGGAGAAATGGCTCAGTGTTTAAGAGCACTGGCTGCTCTTCCAGAGGTTCTGAGTTCAATTCCCAGCAACCACATGGTAGCTCACAACCATCTGTAATGAGACCTGGTGCCCTCTTCTGGCTTGCAGGCAGAATACAGGCATAACATTACATACATAATAAATAATAAATCTCACAAAAAAAGTTAAGAAAAGTTATTTGCTGTAGGAGGGGACATAGCTCAGTGACAGAGCACTTGCCTAGCATGGACAAGACCCCGGGAGGAAACACAGCTCAGCGACAGAGCACTTGCCTAGCATGGGCAAGACCCCGGGTTCTATCCATAGCACAGTGAAGGAGGAGGAGGAAGAGGAGAAAGAGAAGGAAGAGAAGCAGAGGATGACAAGGAGGAAGCTGTGTGCCAGCATGGTCTTAGAAGCAAACCCTAGTCTTTGAACTAATGGCGCACACTGGTCTTACCTGAAGAACTTGAGTTTCTCTTCATCTTGTATCCACCTCC
Organism: Chionomys nivalis; assembly: GCF_950005125.1. Classification (NCBI taxonomy): domain Eukaryota; kingdom Metazoa; phylum Chordata; class Mammalia; order Rodentia; family Cricetidae; genus Chionomys; species Chionomys nivalis. The sequence goes on along the minus strand of NC_080096.1, from coordinate 36,580,263 downwards.
CATTTTTCTGCCCCAGTCTGCTGAGATTTCGAGCATAGGACCTTCACCTATTGTGCCTCATTTGTTGGCAACACAGGCAGAGAGAGGAATGCTCCTGCCACATGTGTTCTTGTTTATTCTTGATACTTTCCAGAGAGCTAGAGTTGAGGGAAGAGGAAGGAGGGAGAGGCCTCCATGCAGGATCAGCTACAAGTATTGCTGTCTGTCTCCATATGTAGGGACTGGACCCAAGCACAGAAGACAGTCAGCATGTGAGAAAGCCTGGGCCTTTTACCAGATAGAATCTCCAGAGGTCACATTAGAGACATGGAGTTTAAAAGAGAAACAAATGAAATGAGCAGAGAGCACAGATCTGTGCTGGTGACCTCAGATGAGTGACCAGGGGAAGGCCCTTTGTGTTAGCTGACACGGTTAGCAGCTACTTAGATAAACTCAAAACTTTCATAGCTTATCACAGGAAGTTCACATATTTGTTGAACACTTAAAAACATTTACAAATCTGAAATTTTGAATAAAATAGCCTTTGTTTACTCAGTACCTGTTTTATGCCCAGGAATATTCCATATATTGCGTAAATGTATCCTTCTATGTACATGTGAATTTGAGATTTAATGACTAGGTGACTTGATTGAAGTCATACAATTAACAAATGGTGTAACTGGGATTGCAACCCAAATCTACTACACACTAAGTCTATGCTCTTCTCTTTCTCCACACTACCTGGGTTGGAAAGGAGATGCTGAGGAGTGTTCATTCCCTCCTCCTTTCCTCTATGAACTAGGTTCATCTTCCAGTAGACGATAGGGTAAAGAAATCATTTGAAAAATGGCTTGAACCATGTCATTGTACGGAATGACTATCTTGTTCTTTCAGCTTATCCACCGTTGGCGGTAGAAACAACAGTGCATTGCTAGGCATCGTGTATTTGTCTCCCTATACCATAGTCACCTTGAACATGGGACCATACGTCACCAGAAGCCAGTATCCATTATGGCAGAGTTCTCAGACAGTTCTGTGAGTTTGCTCATTCATTCTTTAAGAGAATATTAGCAGTCTTCAGATATGTCATGTCAGAGCACAAGATCACTAAAAGTCTAAATTCCATAGCTCCGCCTATTTCTTATTTTTAACATATTATCAGGTATAAATCAGATTTTCCTTTAGTTACTGAAGAATTGGACCCTTTTACTCCTGAGCCCAGAATAAAGTCCCAAGAACTAGGGAAGAAGTGAATTTGAAAACCTGAAACAGGAGGGCTTACTGACCTGCAAAGAGTTAGCAGTGAAAGGAGGGAAAACATTAGAAAATATTAAGGATACCTGTCTTCAGAAATCATCCCAAACCTCTGGGAGTGACAAGCCATGTAAGTAAAGTGTATGCGATATTTTTCTATATTACCCCAGCCTGTAAGCACTCCTGAAGTCTCATTTACAGTAATGGCCTGTGACTAGCTAACTCATGCTCCTCCCTAGCTGATGATAGGATTCTAACCTTCCTCATAGTCTCACTCGGGTATTTCTGGATGTTTTCAAGTAGCATGGCAGACAGTCTCACAAAGGATGCACATATAATCTCACAGAGCATATAATTCACTTCTACACTGTGTTTGATACATTACCTCTTTCTTGCTTAACCCATCCTGTGAGGGGCTGGCTCTGCTTCCTACGTCTGAGAGTGTACTTGACCTACTTTGGGCTGTCAGTGCTATTGGGAAAAATACAACCAAGGGCTCCACCTATTTACTTCAAGCCATCAGAGTAAAAAGTATAGCCACAAAAGCATAGCTCTTTCTGTCTGAAATGGGACAAACGCTCATCTTCCTCAGCCTGTATCCACAGTATCGTAGTCCTTGTGGAAGTAGTTTTCACCAATAGCCTCTTTCCTTGGAGCACAAATGTGGGTCCATAGGCTGCTCTAGGAAAATATCTCAGAGCCAGATACCCACTGTCACCTCCCTTTTCCCCTAAAGTAAGATTGCCGTCTGTCCCTTTGCGTTAAGTTTGGTTTCTAAGGATCTTGTAAATGAATGAACTGAAAAGGGTTCACCCCAATAGTTTCCCATAGCCTGTGTTGAAACTTGAACCCAACTTTGAAAGGAGAAATACGATGATTTGTGTTTCTCTTTCCAGAATCATTTCCAAATCATGAGTGTGGATGTTTTTCTGTGCAAATTTATTATCACCTATGTTTCCAGGCCTCTAAAACAATCGTTCTCACCTTCCTAATGCTGTGACCCTTTAACACACTTCCTCATATTGCGGTGACCCCCAACTATAAAATTAGTTTTCTTGCCGCTATGTAACTGTAATTTTGCTATTGTTATGAATTGTGGTGAAAATATCTGTGGTTTTTGATGGCCTTAGGTGACCCCATGTGCAAGGGTCGTTCGACTTCCTAAGGAGTCACGACCCACATGGTGAGACACACCGCTCTTAAAGGAGAGCTTTCTGTGCAGGCCGTCATCAGCCCCACCTCATCCCTGTGCCCTAGGCACTGTTACCTCTCTCTACAGGTCCAGTGGTGGAAAGTACCTAGTCATGGCAGCTAGCTCTGGCATGCTAACTCTGGTCTGCGTTCATGGTGGCTTCCTGGCTGTGATATCTTTGTTTTCTTCCCTTTCTGATCTCCTGCCTTACAACTCACTCTGATGTTCTCTTTGATGCTTCATCCACTAAATATGAAACTCCAGCACATTCTCCCTGCTGTGATCTTAGACTCTCTTAACAAAATCTCTCTCTCTCTCTCTCTCTCTCTCTCTCTCTCTCTCTCTCTCTCTCTCTCTCCTAAATCATACATATATAGGCTTAAGTCTCCTTTCATTGGGACTGTGTGACTGTCCAAATCTGGCCTATCCTATGGACAGCATTTATTTCTGACTTTTCCTGACTCGGAAAGATCTGACAGCTCTTGTATATATCCATTGTCTTAGGGAATATCCTAAATCTTAGCTTAGTACTTCAGTTTTTTTTGACTGAAAAGCAGAAGTAATAATGGGAGAAAATATTCAAATTCTCACAATGCCCAAACCACAGTAAAGCAGGGTGCTGAAGATGAATTGATGCTTACTGAACACTCACCACAGTTCCGCCGAGTGCCTTATGGTACTTCTTATCTCGGTGCTCCCATCCCTGTGCAGTGGGCACCATTGTCATTCCATTTCACAGATGTGAAAACTGATACCAAATGAGGTTAAAGGGTTTACCTAAAGAAGGTCTCAGGTTTTAAAAAGGACAAACCTCGGATATGAAACAGGTCCTCATCTTTAATATTCGTATCTTGGCACAAAGCAAACCCTCTATAAACACAGTCTGAGCTACTCTTACATAAATGGATTAATGAATTCATGTTCCTTTTCTTTCCTTCACTTAAATGACTGTCGCAAGACTCACCCAGTCCCAAAAGAAGCTAAGATGTTGCAGTTTTCTCTGTCTCCAGCATCCCTGTCCAGTCTGACCTCTGGCTGAGTTCTTTAGCAAATAACAGTATAGGGAAAGATCTGCTCACAATTCATGGTCTGCCAGTGAAGCACTCCTGCAGAGCCAGATATTCTTGCCAAGCAACTTCCCTCGTCCCTCTGATATGCAGATGTGTGCAAGAATCCCGCACATCTGTACAGGGAACATCTAAAAGTGACTTGGCTGGAAATAAGGAAAATATGAGTGTTGGCTCTATAGGAATAGCTGTCCCTTGGGGGCCAAGCAGGGGAGAATAGCAGATTGCTGCCGGGACTGGTCAGCCCCAAAGCACACTTCTCACAGACAGTTCTCTGCCTCCAGTACTTTGGAAGCTTCTTTCCTCCTACCAAATGGCAACAGAGACCAGAAAAAAGCATGACTGACCAGAGAACCTTAAGATTACTCTTTTTCTTGGTGCCCCCCCCCCCGACAGGCAAAGTCCTTTGCTGGGACCAAAAATAATTAAATATGGAAAAATAAAATAAAATGGTTGAAGGGCTTAGAGTTCTGCTCAGCAGAAAGGCAAATTTGAAATTCCCCAAAGGAACTGTTTTTTTTTTTTTTAAGACAAGGTCTTGGTGTGTCTTAGTTAAGGGTTTCTATTGCTATGAAGAGACACCATGACTGCAACAACTTTTATTTTTCTTTATTATTTATTTATTTATTAAAGATTTCTGCCTCCTCCCCGCCACCGCCTCCCATTGCCCTCCCCCTCCCCCAATCAAGTCCCCCTCCCTCGTCAGCCCTAAGAGCAATCAGGGTTCCCTGCCCTGTGGGAAGTCCAACGACCATCCACCTCCATCCAGGTCTAGTAAGGTGAGCATCCAAACTGCCTAGGCTCCCAGAAAGCCAGTATGTGCAGTAGGATCAAAACCCATTGCCATTGTTCTTGAGTTCTCAGTAGTCCTCATTGTCCGTTATGTTCAGCGAGTCCAGTTTTATCCCATGCTTTTTCAGACCCAGGCCAGCTGGCCTTGGTGAGTTCCTGATAGAACATCCCCATTGTCTCAGTGTGTGGGTGCACCCCTCACGGTCCTGAGTTCCTTGCTCGTGCTCTCTCCTTCTGCTCCTGATTTGGACCTTGAGATTTCAGTCCGGTGCTCCAATGTGCGGAAATAGAAAACACTATCCTGAGTGAGGTAAGCCAGACCCAAAAAGAGGAACATGGGATGTACTCACTCATATTTGGTTTCTAGCCATAAATAAAGGACATTGAGCCTATAATTCGTGATCCTAGAGAAGCTAAATAAGAATGTGAACCCAAAGAAAAACATATAGGCATCCTCTTGAATATTAACCTTCATCAGGTGATGAAAGGAAACAGAGACAGAGACCCGCAACAAATTTTATAAAGGAAAACATTTTTTTGGGGTGGCTTGCTTGCAGTTTCAGAAGTTTAGTCCATTATCATCATGGTGGGAAAATATGGTGGCATGCAGGCAGACGTGGTGCTGGGGAATGAGCTGAGTTCTATATCTTGATCCACAGGCCACAGGAAGTGAACTGTGACACTGGTGTAACTTGAGCACAGGACATCTCAAAGCCCACCCCCACAACGACACACTTCCTTCAACAAGGCCACATCTCCTAAGAGTGCCACTCCCTTAGGGGCCATTTTCTTTCATCGCAGTATGCAACCTAGACTGACCTTAAATTTGTGATCCTGTTGTCTCAGTCTCCTTGGTTCTGGGATCACCTGCATGTGCCACCACACTTGACTTCTGCAAGCAAAAGAAACAGAATTCAGAACCAGAATTGGTTTAGGAACACCAGAAATAGGGCTATTGCAGTGCTGAGCACTGCCCTGCAATACACGTGCACACATACACACACGCACATACATGCATATACACACATGCACATACATGCACATACACACACACACACACACATACACACCTCAGTTAATGTTACCTATACCATTGGTATCAGCTGCTTTGAAGAAGTGAGTTCTGTGTCTCTGCTAGAGAGTGAGGTGGCCAGACCCCTGCCTGGTAGAGTGACTGTTGTAACAGGGCCTCCATCTGAGATAAGAGGTCACATCTTTTGTCCTCCTTTCATATCTTTATGTGGAAATTGCTTTAACTTGGGAAGTATCCTCAGGCCCCCAGGAGTTCAAGAATTTACATATTCAAGGTTATGAGGAAAGGCATGTAATAAGTATGTGTATAAGCATCCAAGATGTAAAAGATGTGATTATTTGCAGAACCTAATCTCATGCCTTTTCATCCTTGCCTAACTGAGTATTGAAAAAACATTCTCATTCGTATTTGGAATGCTATGTTTCTAAGCAATCATCATTCTGAATACTCATTTCAACCAGGAGTCGACCTGAATATTGAATAGAATAAAAATGTATATATTAGATTACTTATTCAAATGCCTATCTGGCAGTTTGGATGGAATTAAGCAATAGTCCAATCTGGCTGTTGTTTTATGCATGGGATGTCAAAGCTAAACAGGCCTTAGAGAATATTCTTTCCTTTTTTTTTTTTTTCTTAACAGAGCCTCTCCATCCTGTCCTGTTCACAGATGGAGAAACAGGATGAGGGAGGGCCCATATGGTATGGGAATGGGAAGCTTGAGACCAGTAACTACTATTTACCATCTAGGCCAGGTAATATTGTCCTCACTGAACAAAAGAAGCAACTGAAGCGCAGTGTTAAAGCTTAAGGAACTTGGGCAGAGGCGTGTATGTCTGGTAGAGGGTGTAGTTGGCCTTCCAGTATGCTGTCCTGTCACTCACTACACTTCCAGTATACTGTCCTGTTACTCACTACACTTCCAGTATACTGTCCTGTTACTCACTACACTTCCAGTATACTGTCCTGTTACTCACTACACTGGGTCCCTAAAGCAGTCCCAGGAAATGTGTTCTTCTTTTCATCAGACTCTTCAGCTATGACATCGTTACAAGCAATGATATCATCGCTGGTCTACAGGTGAGACAATCCCCATGAGGATATGGAACTACACCTTAAATTCCTCAAAGCAAGGATTCTGACAACAGCTACTCTACCTTACATATCTAAATGCTCCAAAATATCAAGTGATAACAAACTGTTCTGTAACTACAATAACAAAGGCAAGAATTCACATCAATCCTTTGAAACGAGCCAAAGTCATCCCTTTACTGCAAACTGACAAACTGCTTTCTTAGAACCTTGCTTAGCCAGCACAAGGAAAGTTCCCCTAATAGTCCCTTTACCAGGCCCCAGAGCACTCTGAACCCAATGTTGTCACGATATGTGGGACATTCTTCCAACTAAACTATCAATGCTTTGAGTCTTAGGGCCTTGTTGGTTTCTTTTCTTCGTCGTCAGTCTGGGGTCTAATGTCCTTCAGGGATCTATTGGGGGTTTCTGAACAAATGGATGTGTATTAGGCTAGTCTTACTGCAAAGCTATTTCATAATTAGACCTTGCGGTTAGCGGAACTCAAGAAGTGAGTTTTTTCCAGTACCCAGTCAGTTAAAGATGGTCTTGAAACTTAACCCACTAACAGTAGCTGAAATCTAGAATAAATCCTGAGTTCTTTTTGGGTTTGGCAGTGCTTGGAAAGAGGAGAGCAGCATCTGCAGCGTATTTTTGCGCCCAGACTTGAACTTTATTCTGTCTTCCCAGACAACCCTGAATTTCCTTCCGTGTTGACTTCAATTTTGTTTTCCCCTCGCCCTCCAGTGTCTGAAAGCCCCAGCTACAGTGGGAGCGCTTCCCAGGCTAGTTAGCTAGCTCATCTGAGCTCATGCTTCTTACTCCTCTTTCTCGCCTCATGCACCCTTCCTCTCCTGTTTACCCCTGCCTCTTTTCTGGTGTCAGTTATGTGATCAGATCTGCTAAGGAGATGCAGGTGAATAGTACAGATGCTGAGTTCAAATCCCAGGCCCATCAGTGAATAACCATGGTCCCTTGCAACCTTTACTAACACACTCTGAGGCAGTAACATGGTGGGACAGAGGGCCATACTCCCTGGCCCTAGTAACCGAGAGTCATTTCTTCAAAGCCAGGGAGCTCATGCTTTATCTATAGACAACTCCAGAATGGAGTATGAGTATTAAGGTTTCTAATCTAGAAATCATATTAATCAAGTATAACTTTGGAAATAAGGCTTTGATTATAGCATAATGCATCAATTAGATGAGAAGAAGTAAAGGAAAGAAGTCAAGCAGAAGACGTTGGAGGAATGGTCATGGGTCTGCAGGCTAGCAGGGGGTGTGAGGCAGTACAGAGGTGCAGATGGTAATGGCCTGGAGAAAGAACGCAATGATAAACAAGAGAATATTTGTAAGCTCCATGCTGGGCCAGTGATGATAGAAACTCCTTAGGGATTATTTCACTGAATCTGGTGAACAATTCAAGACTTTTGAATTACCATATCACAGATGGGGAAACTGAAATGTTGAGAAGTTAAGTAAATTAGCCCCAAATGACTATTAAAGTTTGAATGTAAAATGTCCCCCACAGATTCATTGTATTATATACTTGGTGCTCAGGGTGTGGTGCTATTTTAGGGGAACTGACTCCTACAAAGTGTCTTTTGACCTGCAGATAGATAGATAGATAGGTAGGTAGGTAGGTAGGTAGGTAGGTAGATAGATACATACATACATACATACATACATACATACATACATACATAGATGAAAGATAGGTGGGGTAGGTAGATAAATAGATGAAAGATATAGGTAGGTAGGCAGATAGAAGAGATAGATTAGATAGATAGATAGATAGATAGATAGATAGATAGATAGATAGATAGATAGATAGATGAAAGATAGGTAGATAGGGAGAGAAAGAGAGATAAAATATAGATGTTTAAAAAGGTAGCAGAGATCGGAAGAACCATTCAGATGGTGAAATTGGCAGGACTTTTTGAGAGACTGACTAGAATGAGCAAATAAGGAGAGGGTAGATAGAGCCGGGAAACTATTGGTTTCTTTCCTGAGCCCAGAGTTCCTAAGAAGAGACAACATTTTAATCTTGCTTTGACCAATGCCAAAGAACTTTCTATCTTCATAGCTTCCAAAATCATACTCAGAGCTTGTTGTGCTGGGGACAACAGAAGAAAAGAGAAAATCAGTATTTTCCCAGAATGCCACAGGTCCTTTGCTTAGACAACTATACCTTGAAAAATTTCTTAAGATACTGAAGGTGGTGTCTCTTACAATAGTTTTAAATAACAATTACAAAGAAAAGTTGACAAGACAGTGCATTTCACAGTTTTGCTTCTTTGGTACCAAAGCAAATTCGAGAGAACTGGGCATACCTTGGGAAATATTAGCCAAGGGGAGGTCAGTGTGAGCATGAGCCCCACAATGTGCCTTTCACAAGGCTGGACCCTGGAAAACTGGTGTGTAACAGAGCCTAACCAAACGAGTCAGCCAGGTCGACTGTAAAGCTTGAAGCTGGGGTGGGGGCTAGTGGTCCAGAGAGGAGGTCAACAGTAAATCGTGGAGTCTGACTCTAGATCCTATCTGAATACGTCAAGTGGAGAGGGAAGTCGAAGAGAGAGGTGAGCAGATAGGAAGCAGGACATGAATCCGGAGGCCGTGGATTGGAATGGAGGATAGGGCCAGAAGCAGGGCCTGTGGGCAATCTGTCATTGTTGGAGAATAGTATTGGAACCCGTTAGGACACTGAGTGGGGAGGGCTTTGCTAAACATGCTGAGTGGTCCCAGTCACTAGTAGACAAATGTTGTAGCTTGCCACGTGTGGAAGAGCAGCACGCTGCTGGTCATGCAGTCACCTCTCAGCGCCTGCTCATCATACAATTGCTTTCCTTTTTCATCTGAATTCACTAAAAGCTTCTAATGCTTCAGTCCCCATGCAGGGCAGTGAGAAAAGAAAACAGTTAGGATGCAGGTTTGTTCTCAAGAAGCCCAGACTAGCAGAGGCTCAGGCATCAGATTTTATGATCAAAGGCTCTACGGGACATGTCTGTGGCAAGCATTGAGAAGGAAGCATTGAGAGGTCTGGAAAGGCTCCCAGGAAGAGATAACGGTGAAGGTGAAGCTTGAGATGTAAGCCAGAGTTAGGCAGGTAGAAGTTGGTGAGAAAGCCACTGAGTTCAGAAGCCCAGCTTCAGCACACACAGAGCAGCCTGACATGCTCCGTGCAGTGGGGTAGAAGGAAAGATATCAGGCAAGACCGGAAATCAGACAGGGCTTGCTGAATCTCAGGCAAGGAAGCATAGATTCCATCCCGAAGCTAATGGGAAGCTCCTGTGGGCTTTAGGCCAGAGATTACCATGGGCACTTGGACTTTATATAGGTCACTGGCTAGTAAGAAAGAATTTAGTAGGGAACACCAGTTGGAGGCTGAGGTAAATCTTTAATTTGATGTTCCAAGTCAAAGGTCACTTGTACTTTGGCAAAAGTAATTAGCTAGGATTCAGAAATGGGAACGTGGTTTTTGGAACTACAACTGATATAAAATGTTAATATTTGTAGTTCTATGTTTGGTGAGTTAACTGCCTCTTCTCTGCTTTACAAAAGTGTGTGTGTGTGTGTGTGTCTGTCTGTCTGTCTGTCTGTCTGTGTGTGCATATGCAAATATCCAATTTTGAAGGCACTTCAGCTGTAATGTTGTCTTCTTAGAGTATAAAATGGATGTTTATGTCATTGACCTCTTCAGAGGACATGTACTCTGGGTTCTGTTTTACTTGTCTCCCTGCTCTCCTTGTAGAAGGTCTTTCTTTTGTCACCACACAGTCGGACGGTCTCAGAATCTGCACTCAAATTAGGGCCATTATGTGATCAGCGTCAGGGCTCATTGTATGACTAGGGTCAGGGCCTGGTCTATGACAAGAAAAACTACTCAGTCTATGGTTATGAAGCTGAGAAAATCATCCCATTGACATCTTTGAAAACATGTCTTTAAACTCATTACCATGGTGTCTGGTGTCATATGCTGACCTGCCAACTTGTATGGAAAGGTTGTGGACACATAGATAGTCTGGGGTCATTCTGGTCCTGAATGTGCCCAGCCCTGCCTGTCTGGAAACTGGAAGAAAAATGGGCACTCCAGGGCCCTGCAATCTCCATTCTTCCCTCCAAGGCAGAATCTCTTCAAATCACAGTTTTGGAGTGCCCATTCGGTAGAACTCCTTAAGGGAGGGAGTCTCATGGGACTCGTTAGTCCTTTTAACTCTTGAATTCTACTCATTTTAATTGAGGAATCCTCTAGTTACAAGCGTGGATGCTGGCGACATAAAAGTTAACAAGCCTCACCCAGCTGCTGAGTTCATGAACATTGTTATGTAGGGATAAGAAAAATGGATGCCATGATAGGAAAGAAAGAAAACAGGGGTCTTTCCCCCTTTTCTTTAAAACAGGGGCTGACTATTTAATGGCTGTGCTGTAGCTCTATCTAGAACCTCAAACTCACAGAAATCCACTTCCCACTGCTTCCTTCCTGGGTGCTGTTATTAAAGGTGTGCACCACAAAACTTGGAAGCGGATAAAGTTCTAATGCAAAAGTAAGCAATAATTTTAGGCTTGCTTGAGATCAAAGAAACTGAAGTATGAGGCCTGATAAATAAAAATCAATTGTACAAATTAATAATATTAGTGGAAAGGATTACAAGTAGGATGTCTAGTGTGAAAACATAGAAGTAAATGGAAGTTGGCCCTTTGAGGATGCCATGCAACCATGATGTAATCCTTATGATGGAATTCATCCTTATCTTCATAATGGTGGTGGTCATGTGACTCTAAATGTGTGATGCAGTTCACAAAGAACTAACTACCTGAGCATATATGACCACATATACAATTGGTAAAATATAAACAAGAATAATAGATCATAATAATGTCAGTTTATGGATGTGATATTGTACTTAGCATTCAAGATATTACCACTGGAATAGTATGGGCAAAAGCACATTGGATTTCTAAAAGCTATTCTTACAAGTCTATAGTTCAGTTCACAGAGTGTTTGTATCACACACGTGAATGCCCGGAGTCAACCCCCAGCACCATAAAATCCAGGCTTTGTTCATTCCTATCTTCTCTGCATTTGGGAAGAAGGAGCATAAATCCAAGGTCATCCCCAATTATACAATGAATGAGTTTAAGGCCAGCCTGGGATGTATGAGGTCCTGTTTCAAACACAAACAAGCAAACAAAAAAGTAGGCATGATTTTACATTTAACTTAAACAGGTATAAGAAGAAATAGAGAGGAGGTACAGGGGGAGAGGAAGAGAATGCAAACAAGACTCTAGTCACTCCAAATGATGCAGAAAATAAAAGGGTATATAGCATGGGTTGAGCAGAGAGTTGATAAGGGGTAAGCCATGGAAGACTGAAATCAATGACACTTTATGTAAAGATAGATGAAAAGCCTTTGAAATGTCTTATTTGAAGAATATCAAGATCATATTTACATTTGAGAAAGTTCTGTTTTTAGAGAACATATTGGGAAGGGTGAAGATTAAAAGTAAGGCATTTGTGAAAATAAATTTTGACTAGAATATAGTGGGAAGCAAGAGAAATAAGTGTGAGATGCATTTGAGGTGCAAAATCCATGGGAATTTGATGACTAAGAGGTGAGAGGCTGATGGGAGGGAAAACTGACTCATGGATTACTAACCTGGTCATGGGGTGGATGATGGTATTATTAAAGTACAGATATTCAGGGCAATTCCAGCGCTACAGAGGCTGAGGCCGGAGGATTGCTGGAAGTTCAAGGCCTGCCAGTGCTACAAAGTAAGACCTTGTCCAAAAAATATGGGCCAGGGAGAAAAGAAAAAAAGTTGAACAAAAGGACATTGAAGAGATGAAAGTTGTCGAGAACGGTTTCGAAAGACAAATTTGTCTGTGATATCTGAGATGTTCTTAAGACCTCAGTTTCTAGGTGTCCTGTAAATTATCGTACCCATTAGTCTCAGGAGCACAGGAGAAAAGTCTGTACCAGGTATGCACAGATTGAAAAGGATTAAATTCTATCAGAACTGGGTATTGAGGAAGAGAACCATGCTATGAAGACTGAGGCTTTCCAAGAGATGGAAAGAAAGCTGGGTTAGTATCTTATGCCTGAAATCCCAGCACTTGGGAGGCCAAGGTAGGATAAACATGAGTTTGAGGCAAGCCTGGATTACAGAATGAGGCTCTGTATCAAAAAATCAAAACAAAGATAGGAAATCTGTCTTTGTTATTGACAGGACTGTTGGGAGCAGCAGTGAGGTGACACACAAAGGGAAACATCCTTAAGTCACTGTGCCATGGTAGCTTTGGGACACAGTCTCACTGAGGCCATCATGCGGCAGGGCTGGGTAATGACTGACAGCATTGCTGGTGCTGGTCAGCATCCACAGCTTTCCTTCCACAGGTTCTGTGCAGGAAGAGGAAAGAAGGGAACATGGGAACAGAGGGAAGGTGGGAAGGTTTGGGGAGTGCTGGTCTTTCTCTGGGAAAGACTTGAGATAAGACAGGAAGAGGCTCTGCAAAGGGTCAAGGTTATATACAGTGCAGTGTCCGTGGTAGAACAGGAGCCCATAAACAATGGCTTCAGAAACAAATGAGCAAGGATCGTGTTCCTGTGGGTATGGCCTCTGCAGCCTGTCACACCCCACTGACTATTCTAAAAATGCAATAATGCTTCCTCTTTCTGAAACATCTGGGCCGTTAAGAACTATAGAGGGTAAAAACCCACCTTTCCAAACACCTTTTCAAGCTCAAAGTCAGATCCCAGCCAAGGTGCATCCTTGCTGAGAACCCGGCCTGGCTGCCTTGACCCTTTCCCTAGTGCCCCCAACCCAGATTCTTCAGCACAATGGTCAAACTTCAGAGCAGCATCAGACAAGAAGGTGTCCTCTGTGGCTTCATGCCCCCAGCAGATGGCATGTGCTCCAACTCTCGTCTTTATGTCCACTCCGAAAAGGCTAATCAGCAATCCAAACAACTCGAAGGAGGTTGCTTAGAGATAGCAGTGTCCTTGTGTTTAATCCAGGCGGGCCCTACCATGTGCTGCTTCTTACAAAGCAGTGCTAGTTGGTGTAAGATAAACTTAACTTTCTTGGTCAGCCAGTCATTGTGTTGTATAAAGAATGAAGATGGAGAACACAAATTAAAGACCCAGGTATATTCTTAATGAGTTCACATCTCTTTCTCCTTCTTGCCAAAAGCCAACATTTCCTTTCTCCCAGCAAGGGCCTAAGGCTGAAGGCCAAAGGCACAAATCCAAGAGAGAAAGAAGTATTTCAGGAAACACATGACATGAATAAATCTTGATATAATCCCATTTTCCCTTGGGGTCTGGGGGTAGTCCCTAACATAAAAATATGGAAATGAATAACCAAACAATGTTGGGGGGGCAATTTGTGAGAGTGGTGTTCTTGGTATTTGCCTCTTCACAAAGTTGCTTTAAATATGTGCTCCCCTGGTGCAATTAAGCATTTGTTTACACATCATTAATTATCTGGCAGAGAGGTTTGGCTGGAAGGAATATGGCCGAGAGACACAGCTGGAGAGTTGCAACCCTATGCCAAGTGAGAATCCAACAGAACCACAGATAGTAAAGCTCAGAAATGATTGGCAAGCTAGGGATAAAGAGGCCAATGCTCTGGAGTTGAGTGTGGAGACCCACTGAGACTTGCAGGAAGAGCTGCCTGGGAACAGTGCCTCCCTGAGTGAGAGGTGGAAAGAGGGGTAGGAGAAAGAGCAATTCATTTGCAACCTTTGAGTATGAGGTGTCTCTGGGACATTAAAGCCCAGAAAGGACTCTGGAAGGCAGATGACATCAGTACCACATTCCAGCAGTGCCTCAACACCAGTAGATGATGAAAATTCAGGATGAAGTAGCTAGTATTCTGCTTCTGTACACATTAGGCTCTCCAACCTGGGCAGTGTTTTGCCCCCTGTCCCACACATCTGTTGAACCTTTACTCATCCTTCAGGTATCAGCTCCAGCTATCCTCTCTGAGATGTCTTCCCTTAATCCTCAGACAGACAAGTTGTCTCTTTCATGGTCAGATACCTCTCTCTCTCTCTCTCTCTCTCTCTCTCTCTCTATATATATATATATATATATATATATATATATATATATATATATATATAAAACCATTAGCATGGAGGCTCCCAGGAAGACTCCTGGCATAAGTATGACTATGTCAGTGAGTAAATGTAACAGACCTCTCAGATGGAGGAATTCAGTGTGTGTTTCCTCACTTCCTCTATTGTAATGAGTGCCTTTGCTCCCTTGCATATGTCCCAACTGTAGCAGTGTCTTTGGACTGAGACAATTAGAACTGAAGGTCAAGTTGTCAGAAGAACATCGCTCCTTCTGTATCTCCAGGCAGAATCTCTGCTTGCCTAGTGTCTGGAGATGGCATTGTTTGTACAGTTTTGGTAGGCCTGCCTTTCACTGTGTTACTCCAGTCTCTGCGTCAATCATCATACAGTATTCTAACTATGTCCCTGTCATTCAAAGGGTGCTTCTCTTACAGTATTACAAGTCACACTGGATTATATCTGCAAAGACCCTATTTAGAAATGAGAGCACATATCTTTTGGGAATACACAATTCAATACAACATCCATAAACATTATTTCTTCAAGGCATAGGGTCCATTTTATGTTTGTTTCTGTCCCAACACTTAGAATCAAGTGCAGGCCTAATAAAGATCAAGTGGCTGAGGGAATGTTTTAAGAATGATTGACCATAAGACCATGCTTTCTAAATCGATATGCTGCATATTTTGTGGATACGGGGTCCACTGGCGCAGAGATCTCTGCTAGGTCCTTGTATTAATTAGGGTTTCTCCTACTGTGATGAAACTCCACGACCAAAGAGCAAGTCGGGGACAAAGGGTTTATTTGGCTCATCTGTCCACATTGCTGTTCATTGCTGAAAGAAGTTAGGACAGGAACTCAAACATGGCAGAATCTTGGAGACAGGAACTAATGCAGAGATCATGGACTGGTGCTGCTTCCTATGGCTTACTCAGCCTGCTCTCTTATAGAACCCAGGACCGCCAGCCCAGGCATGGTGCCACCCACCATGTGCTGGGCCCTCCTCCATTGATAACTAGTTGAGAAAATACCTTACAGCTGGATCTCATGGAGGCATTTCCTCAACCGAGGCTCCTTCCTCTCTGGTGACTCTAGCTTAGTCAAGTTGACACACCAACCAGCACAGTGCTCCCTTGCCTTCTGAACGTTCTCATTTAATCAAGGCCAGGAATGTTGTCTCCCAACAAGTCAAGTGACTTATGCAAACCTGCATATATAAGGGGCCATAGGTCTGAGATTTAAACTCCTGTTTGTATCCTTTCCTGACTTAGCTCACTCCTCTGAATTCTCCACTTGCTCTTAGTCAAAAGGCCTAGAGCAATGCCATTCACTACGGCTTCCTTTACCTGTGTTTCAGTAAAGTTCCTTTTTCAGTCCAGGCTATTTCAGCTGTGCTTAGGGCAGTTCTACAAAACGGGTTGGGTTTGGACATTGGCCAGCATGTTTGAGAATCAACAGCACCCCTTGATAGGTATGGGAACAAAGAGGGTTAGTACCAGTATCGTGGAAACGAGAGTAGACCAGAGAACAATTCGAAGCAGCACTTGACTTTTATGGGGAGAGAAGTAATGCATCCTTTCACTCACCTTCCCTCTCCAGCAAACAGGCTCCTTTCAGTGCTGAACCTTGAGAAATACTGATTCGCATCTTTCTGGAAGACTGGATAGGCTATGGACCCATGAATGGGAGAGCTACCCTTCTACTGAAGGCTTGTCCCTATAACATAGCAAACAGGACAATGGAGGGTGGAGGAAAGACCTACTGGAAGGTGGGTTCCAGTGCTGACTTGGCCAGGGGCAGATGCTTTCAGTCGCAGAAGTTCTGGCCTCAGTTTGATCATCTCTAGAATGAGAAGTTGGAGCTGTAAGTTCTCTGAAGTCATTAGTCTTGGTTTCTTCTATAGAATCTGTTTCTGTTTTATAACTCTATTTTAAGGAATTGTTACATTGCCAAGAAAAGGAGGAAAAAAGAGTTTTCGGGATGCAGTTTCTCTATGCCAAGGAAAGGCTTTCCCCCTTTCTGCATGCAAAGCTCCACCGCGTTTCTGGCCTATCTTTTCCTTCTGCTAGCCCTCGTGATTTTCTTGGTGGCACAAGTGCTCACTACCATGCCCTTTTTTCTCAATACCAAAGGGAAGTTCAGTATATGCAGCTCTGATGCTAGTAAACTGCTATGTGCCCTTTCTCTGACCCACTTGTACAGAGAGACAGAAGAGAATCGGAGGCAGAGATGCACATTGTTTAGCTTGGGGGCAATTTTGCATCCCCTTTGCCAAGTATAAGCAGAGTGATTTCACTTCCTACTCAGCTTTCAGCTTCTTGAAAATGTGCAGGCCCCAAGTGAACATTTTCTGGCAGACTCTTTCTTCCTTGGATAGACACCGAGTGTCTCAAGAGGGAAAATATGCCTCCTGGTTTGTACAGATGAGATTTGCCTCCACCTGGGGAGTATGAGTGTCTGAGAACTAGAGAATTTTAAACGTTTAATCTTTAAAGGTCACAGCAGCAGACATGGTTGGCTTGGGGAGGAGAATGTTCCTCTTTTTGAGAGTCCAGGTTCCAAATGTCTCCTGAGCTGGCAAGTGTGACTATGAAGAACCTCAAGGTCTTCCTTCCACCGGCAACTTGGAATGTCGATCTTAATTCATGCATCTTTTTAGCTCTCTCTCCTTGTCTGAGTCCCCTTTGTTTCTTGTTCTTTAGGGAATCAGGGATCATGACTTTGGTTTTCTATTCTAGCACCCTTTGCTCTACCTAAACCACAATTGGTGTCATCAGATGTACTGTGAGCAGCATTAGGAGACTGGTTGGTGGTGGAATTAATGTACCTACTAGATAAGAAGCAGTGTGTCAGGATCACTCGAGGCAAAATGGGAACCACATGGACTTCATACCAGGCTTGAGTTACGTAAGTGGCCTGGACCATAACTTTCCCTCTCTAAGTCTTTGAGACAGGACTAACGGGAGCCTAGAGAGATGGTCAGTGAAGAAGGCTTGCTGTACAAGCATGAAAATTGGAGTTCAGATCCCTAGAACCCACAGAAAAGCCAGAGAGGTATGATAGGAGCTTGTAATCTCTGCATTCAGGAGGCAGAGACAGAGGATCCCTGCCTGGGCAAGTTGGCTAGCCAGACTATCTGGAATCAGTGAACTCAAGACTCAGGGGGAGACCTTGCCTCAATAAAGTAAGGAATGATTGAGGAACAAATCCATTACCAACTTAAGGCCCCCACATGTACACTGCACTCCAACACACAAACATACACATGCATGCACCCATACATATGTGAATATACATACACACATGCACACATACTATACACATATGCAAGGAAACAAAAGACAGAGTTAATAGCAATAATCTCCCAAGATTACCTTAAAGATTGTACACCTAGACCATGGCATTACAGGGGCAGAGTAAGAGACAAACTTCGTCCTCTTCTTAGACTCTTCTTCTTGTACATATATTTTTATGTATTCCTTTCAATAATATTTAATATATTAAAATGAAACATTTTCTTTTTCCATTTTATAGATAAGGAACTCAACTTGTATAATTTTCTACTGTGTCCTGAGTACTAAGTGGTGATTCTAGCATATAACCCACTTTCAAGAAATAGTTTAATGGTCAACAAATGAATGAGTAGTGCACTCTTAAAGGAGTTAAAAAATCTTGCACAATTTTTCAAGCTAGTGTCTCGGCTAACTTAGGACATAAGGCAGAGAGACTATCACAGAAAAATTTCATGCAAGGAGATCAGAAGAAAACCCAGAAAGGGAAATAGAAAGCATAATATAATTCATCTTTTTTTATGATTGAGAACATTGTGTTTCATAATTCCAAAGGCATGTTTTAAATATACAAAATCTGAACATGATTTTTAAAGCAGACAATAAAACCCTAAGATGAAAAGTAAAGATCTTAGGTCTCAGCTTTCTTGAATAAATCAGACTGCTCCCATCAGCCAGGAGAGGTGACGGTGATGGCATTCATGCAGTAGCATTGTCCAGCCATCGGGGAAAGAGGAGGTACTACTGCTTGACCCCAAACTAACTGTGCTATGGAAAGTCAACCTTGTTATTACTCTGTGACCTTCTGAAAGGAAAAGGACATAAAGCATTCATAAGGAGGAAAATGAAAAAGCCTACTGATAATATCTGCTACCTTCTGTATAAGACACACTACTTGCCACAACTCTGCACACACTGCATCTGGTTGACACCTCAGTCACCTTATATGGCTCTGTGTGAGGGTTGAAAGCCATGGAGTCAGAGGCTTGCCCAATGTCTCACAATGCCTTGTGGGTAATGGAGCAGCTACTGAACCCAAATCTGAGTTTAAAGCTCAGGCAGTTCTGACATTCCATTGCTGTACTACCGCCTCTCCATACTGAGTCCCGAGCAGGAATCTCAGTGACTGGGGACTATTCCACAGACGGGCAATGCGGCAGGATACATTAGCCAAGAAGGAGGCATAGTCCTTTCTCTCCAGTTACCTATTCTGTTTAACAGCTGACAAAAGCATCTGCCTGGGCATTTTATACAGAATCATATGTACCATGTCCATCTCTCTCACACCCATCCTACCAACAAAACAAACCCAAACCACCCACCTCACCCTCAACTGATTATCTCTTTTCATTTATTTTCACTATGTGTTTTCTATGATAGTTGATACAGATGATAATATAAGGCGTTAATATTCTGTATTCTAATATATCTACTACAAATACTATGGTTTATTTTTCTTTCACTATGAGAAAATACACCAACAAAAACAGCTTAAGGAAGCAAAGGTTAATGTCAGCCCACAGCTCAAGGTCCAGTCCAGATGGTAAAGCCCAGGCAGCAGGAACTTGAAGAAGGTGTTATATTACAAACACAACCAGGAAGCAAAGAGCAATGAATAGAGAGGCATGATACTACTCAGCTCCCTTTCTCCATTTATATACCCCCTGTCCCAACCAGAAAGACCCCACTGTAGGCAAGTCTTCCCATTTCAGTGAACACAATAAAGACAATCCTTTGGAGGCACACCCAAGAGGCCCACACTGCAGGTGAGTCTAGATTCCATCAAGCTAACAGTTATCACCAATCATCACAAGTACTAAAACAAGAAATAAGAGCCAGGCCTGGTTATATATGCCTGTAACATGTGTGACTGCAGCACTGGGGAGGAAGCAGGAGGAATCTCCAGGTCATTCCAACCTAGCTTACATAGTGAGACTCTGTCTCAAAAAAAAGAAAAATGAAGAAGAAAGAATGATAGGAAGGAAGGAAGGAAGGAAGGAAGGAAGGAAGGAAGGAAGGAAGGAAGGAAGGAAGGAAGGAAGGGAAGGAAAGGAAGGAAGGAAGTTGTATGTTATATATGTATGTAGTCATTATTCCATCGTAATGTACAAACTTAAACTTTGAGATTTTTCTGATTGTCATTTACAGGCAGTCTTTTACCAAATAAGTAAATTATTTTGGGTAATAAAAGAAAGCCTTCATAGTGTGATTTAATATATATCCCCATGTACCACACACGGGATGTGAATATACATGAACTCCAGGGTGCTTGCTGGGAAACCAACATAATCTTTCCTGTCAGGATCTCCTTTGGATCTTTTAAGTTGGTCACAATGTCACTGAAGAAGTCAGAATAAGACCATTTGACAATGAGGACACCAGTATTTCTCCATCCTAGGAATAAGAGCCAGGTCCTCTCAATGAAGCAAGAGTCACTTCAGAGTGAGCTCGAAGTAGCATGGAACTCCAGGATTGCGGCTCTGTAGTTGAATGGCCTATAGGTCTGAATCCTGGCTTTTCCATTACTCCTCTGTGACCTTGGGCAGATTATCTCACACATTTAAGTTTTCTAAAAGGACCTAATGATAGTACAGTATTTACCACCCAGGATTGTTTTAGAGAGTAAAAGTACAGAGGAACCTGGAACAAGGCGCGCATCCGTTAATGTTCCCTGCTGTACTCCCAGTGCTATGACAGAAGCAGTGTAAGACAGCTATTAAGGGACAAGAAGGGTGGGTGGGACTTCTCACAGAGATTTTGCTATGTAGATCTCTTATCCTCTCTCCTTTTAGCTCAGAGAGTGCTCCACTCCAACTCTGAAAGTTGATTACCAACTCCTTGGCCATTATGAGAGTAAATGGCTTAGGAGATGCTGCAGGAACAGCTGGTAACCCTGGAGAATGCCAAAAACACAGTGTCTCTGCCCTAAGGAGGGAGTGATCTGAGAAGCCTTAGATACTGTTGGCAAGTCTGTGATGCTCTTATAGTTATTAGCAATGGTATGAATGCTTGGAATGATAGCTATTGGACTCCCCTGCCTGGTTTAGAACTTAGAAGTCTAGCGAGGGATTCAACTTCCTGGGAAAATGACAGCAGGATCTTGATGCCACTGCCACTTCAGCAGCTTGCTCCCTTCCCACAAGGCAGATTCCCAAACAAGGAGTCGGAAATCCAAACCTTAGGTGAAAGAAACACAGGGCCACATATTTTCCAAGTGACTTTAAACAACTTCTGTCACCTCTCTCTTAGTTGACGTGTCTGAGACAGGAGCTATAAGTTCTAAGCCATGTCAGACTACACAGTGGATCCCAAGTCAGTTTGTAATCTGAAATCCCACCCCATTTCAAAATTTAAAAAGAAAGCAAAACACACAGACACACAGATACATACACAAACAAACAAACAAAACAAAAACAAAAGCCCAATACTATGTAAAGCAACCAGTTCAGTTGTGGAAATCTACAATATTTCGTTCTGTTTTTCGTTTCTTTTCTCCAATTGTGTTGAATTTAAGGTTTGGTTAAGAGACATACTTTAAAAAATATCAGAATTCTTAGTTGACAGTGTACCTTTCAGATGGGTTATCCCTCAGAATGAATATACCCATTTGTGCCTTTGACCCAGAAGTGAAGCCAAAGGCTATGTCATACAAAAGTCTTGGCATGGATGACAAGGACTTAGGAAGGGCAGACTTATTTTGAGCTCCTCATGACTGGCATGAGCAGAAGCCGACAAGAGAGTTAAGATGTTCTCTGTAAAGGAATCTTGTCCTGCCATCCATCAGAAAAGTTAGAATCAGCAGGAGCCCAGATGAGGCAGAGATTGCCCTGATTTAGAGGTTAGTGTCTTCCCCTCATTTTTTTCTGTATATTCAAAACAACACTTTGAAAATGTCACCCTGTCTAGTTTTGCTAAGAAAAAGCTTCATGAGAATGTGTATTCGGTATTGGGGTATTGGAGCCCAATTGGGGAACCAGACACATTGTCAATAGAGACAGAAAGAGTCACAAAAGTAAAATGAGGCAGGGTGTTGAACTGAACTCTAGATGTTTCTTCTCTCCTGGCCTCTCAGGGCCGTTCTCTTTTCAAGATTCACATGTTAGATATTTTCTCATTCACTAAGTCTTTATTGAGAGTCTCCCATGTTCCAGGCTAGATGTGAGGGTGTAACAGTAAGGAAGACAGAAAGGGTCCATTCTAATGAAGCTTTTGATCTAGGGGCAAATAGACAATACTATGATAAATAGATAATTCTATACTGTAATAAAGGGCATAACAAACTATACACAGAAGAACAAAACAGTGACCAGAACTTCTCTCTGGAGGGAGCTGGAAGCAACAAATCTGGGAGGACATTCTTGAGGAAGTAATGTTTCATCTGAAAAGACGCCGTACGAGTTGACTTAATGAGGGGCAGCTTCTCAAACTAATCTGCTTCCTAACTGAAATTCAGAACTGAGGCAAGTTGTACCTTTTTACTATAGCCCCATTTTGTTTTCTTTCTTTTCAATACCAATTCAAATGTTATTTGAGTAACATGGTAGGAGTAAGATCATCTGCTGACCAACTCACATGAGTGGCCCACACAAACTCACACCACAGAGCCAGGATCTCATTGGATGAACCTGACTATGCTCTGCACATTCACAAGACTTTTGGCCACCATAAACATGTCTGCATCTTTTATTTTATTTAATACATAAAAGTTTTTGATTTCTTCAAAGAAAATCCTTAATGAAATCAGTATGAAAGAATGAATGGCTCCAAACACAATGTTTTGGAAATGCTCACTGCAATTTGGGCAAATGCCATAGCCTCAGGACACTTGAGACCAGAATACCTCTTTGGCGACTAGAACCTGAGATTTACATTAAAGAGCACATGGATGGAGGCATTCTGGGATAATTGCTAGACAAACATCATCATAATTCAGTTTATTTTACCTAATCTGAATTAATAAAATATTTGGAGCACCTTCGCCTTCACAAGAATGAAGATATGAGCTCTTATAATAACGATGATGATGGTGATGATGTGGATGATGATGGTGGTGATGATGATGAGGAGGAGGAGGAGGAGGAGGATGGTGGTGGTGGCGATGACGATGTGATGAGGAGGATAATGGTGTTGATGAGGATGATGATGGTGATGATGAGGATGATGATGATGGTGGTGGTGATGATGAAGTATAAGATTCTGAGGACTCACTACCATGTGTCAGGCACTACTTCAATAACTTCACACGGATTGTTTCATGTAACACTCATCAGCCATATGCAGTTATTCTGCTTGGAGAGATTACGAAATTTGCCCATAACTGAACACAGTAATAACAGTCCTCACATATTAAACCATGGTTTGAACCCAGATCCAGGAAGACAGTGTACATTGAATGCCAGTTTTCAAATGAAGAATTTATAAGTCACAGAGGCTACATGGCTTCTCTGAGGTTGTAGAGACATTTCAAAGTTCTATATATTTTCCCTGAAACTAGCAAAAATGATGGTTATAACTGATTATTTGTTGATAATTCCCTATATAAATAGCATGTCGCATTAAAATTTCCTCACAAGTGCTCAAGTTTTAGAATAATCTTGGAATTAAAACAAAAACTCAATGTCCTTAACCCACTAACTGAATCAGGATTTCAGGATATAGGATACATTTTCCTTTTCTCTGGTGATGTAGACACAAGAAGTGTGGAGAACTCTTATAGGAGACTGCTTGTTGCTTATTCATTTTTTGGCCAGCCAGACTCCTGAAATAATCACACAGAAACTATATTATTTAAATCACTGCTTAGCCAATTACTTAAGCATATTGATAGCTAACTCTTACATCTAGAATTAACCCATCTCCATTATTTTATATTTTATCACGAGGCTCATGGCCTACCCTCAAGGTTCCAGCTGGTAGCTTGCATCTTTCCCCTCTGGCAACCGCATGGCATCTTGCTGACTCTACCTACTCTGTGTATATATCTTTTCCAGCCTGGCTATATTCTGTTAAGCCATTGGCCAAAAGCAGCTTCTTTATTCATTAACCAATAAAAGCAACATATATACAGAAGAACATCCTACACCAAAGAACTCCTTCTTAGATTCTTGTAGGCAAGAAAACTGAGGATCTGGGGGAAAACTGGAAATAAAGAAAGATTACCAATGGTTGCCAGGGTTAGGGTTGGTTGGGAGGGTTGAACAGATAGAGTTGCACAGGGGTTTTGGGGTAGTGAACAGATTTTTATAGGATCAAACCTATAAAGCTAAATATGTGACAGCATACATTGTTCAAACCTATGTACAATGTTGAGAATGAACTCTGACATAAACTATGGGCTACCACTGGTGACAGTGTGCCCACAGAGTGACATCAGTTGGCCCATTGTGGTGGAGGCTATAGAGTATGGATAAGAAACAGAAGGAAAACCTTTGTCCTTTTCTCTTAATTTTATGGTGAATCTAGAATGCTTTTTTTAAAAAGTCTTTTAAAATGTAAAAAGAAGAGACTTGAAAAATCAGACATCACAGGAAAAAGGCAAAATCATGAAAAAATGTGATCAATCATTAGCAGAGAGGTTGAAAAGACACGCTCCAATTGCTTTAAAAATTCACAGAACCCAGGTCTCCTCAAAATAGTCCTGCAGAGTACATGGAGAATTCCAGGCAGTAATATGAAACATAAGTCTCACTGATGCCACTGAACATGCTGCAGCTGGCTGAACCAAAAGAGGTTGACATGAACTCAAGGCTCTGCACAAAAACTGGAGAGCGCAGAGGAGATGGAGACTCGGTTGCTAAGCTGGCCCAGATGTTCACATGTTCTGCTCCATTAAAATGCCTTGGATGAGAGACAAAGTACATTTGGCACACAAAGAGGAAGTCAAGGGAGGGGTGGGACAGGACACTCAGCTTCCCTCCTCCTCATTTACCTCCCTCCATTTTTTTCCTCCATACAGTTTCTGAAGCAAAGTCTCTACAATGAAAATATGACCATCGCCTTTCAGGCTACCCAGAACCAAATCATTTTGCCCTAAGTGTCAATTTCTGAACTCTGTCTGGGAGTTAACAACACTCTTCAGTGATTTGGTGTGAAACCGATCAAGCATGCACAGCACTTAGTGTGAAAGGCTTACAAGAAGCTGTAGACGACAACTATTGTCTCTAAAACAGGTCACATGAGGAAAGACAGGTGAAGAAAGTGATGTCTGGAGAAAGACAAGATCCTAAGTTTTTCACATTTGAAGAGCTGGGATGGAATTTCCTGTGAAATTAGTATAGCAGCTACTATATAAAAGAATCTGTCTCAGTGCAGGAAGTCTTTAATATGTAGGAGTGTCCTAATGTTAAGATGTGGTAGCAAACTTCCTGACACTGAATCTAAGCGACCTTTCGTTAGGGCTGTTGAGAAGGGAATTCAACCATGGTTTGGGTGAACTTAGTGTTTTACAGTGCCTCTTCGAGTTTAGAATCTGTTTTTAGAATATATCTGGCCGGGCGGTGGTGGCGCACGCCTTTAATCCCAGCACTTGGGAGGCAGAGGCAGGCGGATCTCTGTGAGTTCGAGACCAGCCTGGTCTACAAGAGCTAGTTCCAGGACAGGCTCCAAAACCACAGAGAAACCCTGTCTCGAAAAACCAAAATAAATAAATAAATAAATAAATAAAAATAGAATATATCTGCTTATTTTTATTTTACGTGTACAGGTGTTTCATCTGCATGTGTGTCTGTTAATGGTATGCAAGCAGTGCTCAAGGAGGGTACTCAGCCTGACATGCTTGTCATGCCTTTTCCAGAACCCATTCTGCGGACCTGCATACAGACATATTGGGGAGTGTGTTTACCCTGCTGGTGCCCATTTTTCTTCATCTGATTTTATTTTTTCTTGAGGTTCTTGGGAGATGGAACAACTGCATTATAATGCACCACACCAACGTGGGTAGGTGATTTGTTTGAATCTGGGGGTGACCTGATGAAGGTGTCAGATGCCCTGGAGCTGGAGTTAGAGATAGTTGTGAGCCACCACGTGGGTGCTGGGGATCGAACCCAGTTCTTCTGGGATCAAGGCAAAGATTTTCTGAGTTTTTATGGGGGAGTTGCGGTTGGGGAGGCATGGTACAGTACAGAGTAGGTCCTCCTCGTGTCTGCAGCAGCAGAATGAACATGTGAGTTGTTGGACCTGGGGATTGGCTGGCTTTAGGTTCCGTCCACAGTGTCTCAGCCCACTGAGCTTGCCATTCCTTCTCCAGACCCATCCTATGGCCCTATAGGCAGAAGTACTGGAGAGTGTGTTGAACTTGTTGGTGTTCATTTTCATGCTATGATTCCTTTTGTTTTCTTGGAGTTCTGAGAACTGGAACTGCTGCTTTATAATGGTTCACACTGGCATGGGTAGGATAGGTAAGGGTGTTGGGGTTTAATGTGCTCATCTCTGTGTCTGTCTTCAGTGTGGGATCAGAGTTCCCAGGTAGGATAATGAGAGGGAGAAAAAGAGTTAGCCTGAGTTCCAACTCTGAAAAGAACAAACAGGATTTCAAGAAAAACTTTTTAAGAGGCACAATCATGCTATCGTGTTGTCTTTAGCATGTTTTTAAATTAAAGTGTCTAATTTCCAGCCTTGTGCCATGTATCCAGGCTGCTGCAGTTACTAGCTTTTATTTGCCTTCAAATAGCTCTCATTCTAGTTCAGAGGGACAGAAAGACAGGAAATTTGCGGGGAGAGGTGCCTGTCACTCCAGAATCTGGTTGAAACCCTTTGCCAGCAGAGAAATAGAAAGTGCTGCACAATTAACAATTGCTTAAGGCCTTTCTCCCTTCACAGCTGTAAACACTGTAATTCTTTAAGACTCTTCACCAGATATCCCCAGTCAAAGAAAGGACGTGTACTAAACTCCTTGTGCAACCCCGGTGGCTTCTGGTTTTACCTTATCAGATTACAATTCCATCCAAGCCATCTCCAGAGCCTTTTTATAATTTTATTTATCATGATAGAGAAAAGAAGAAACTGTTTCTTAGCAACCGTTTTAGATATAACTCAAGAGTTAACAAAAATGTAGATATGGCTAATGCTAAAACAATTGAGACTCCTTGAGGAAGCCCCACCTACACTTGGGTATGTGTTACTTTTTGTGATTGTCTTGCAGAGAAGCCCACATCCAAACCCTTGGGTGAGTCTTTCTTTCCCTGAGCACCCTGCTTTCTCCTAACCCCCACACTTAAGCCTACATTAAAATATCTTTACCAAAATATACAACTCTGCTTCATAAATTAGCCCTAAATTTCTTTTCTGCATGGAAGCCATGAATCCAGACTTGAGGTCCCCCAAGCATTAAAGGAACTCCCCAGTTTGTGAGGGTGAGGGTGTGGAGCTGTGTCACTCTCATTTTTAACACGGTGCTGAGATAAAAACAGAAGAAGGCTAGTCTGTGCTTGGCAAGTGTGGGTGACTGAGGAAGGAGAAGACATTGGAATTGATTTTCAGGGATAACTGAGGTTGCCCTGCACTCAGTGGGGAAAGCCTTCCGAGGATGAGGGCAAGGAGCCAGCCCAGAACTAGGGTCATACTCTGTTGGGAAATGTCAAATAGTTTATGTAGACTCTGTAATGAACTGTGTCCAGGAAAGCGGTGATCAATGACACTGCCAACATAGTTTGAGGCAATCCTCACCTAAATGCAGGAAATCGCCCGAGTGCTACCTGAAGTTATTTTTGAAAAATGGTCTGGAATTTCATGAACTGTCATTAAATATGGCCAACATTGTATGCTCCAAACTGTGAGTTACCAGAAATCTTGCTACACATTATTTTCCCTTGACCACCTTCTAAAATAATCCATTTAAGGTCAGCCAAAATAAGTCATAATCAGGAAAGCCTATTTTCTGGAACGATTCAGAGTGAGGATGAAATATGTATCAAGATGACTTGGGGTCATGTTCAGTTGACTGGATATCACCAATGGGTGCTCTAAGGGAATTTTATCTGACCAGCTATGGTCAGATTTGTGAGCTATGTGGAGTTTGTTATACCCAAATCCATGAAGTCCCCCCAAAACTAACAAAGAGACCGAGTACCATATGTAAAAGCAAAGAGCCTTTATTTTATACAAGTTTGCAAACTTGGTCTCTCTGTGTGTCCAAAGTATTGGAATAATCGAAGAGCCCGAGCTCAGTTAGAGTTGGGTTTTATAGTAGCAAAGCTGTGTGTGTGTGTGTGTGTGTGTGTGTGTGTGTGTGTGTGTGTGTGTGTGAAGGATTTCTAAGGTTTAGGACCCCTGATAGGCTGACATTTGTCTAGGGGTGACCTGGTGACTGGGTGCTGGCAGGTGATCCTATCTACAGCAGTTGGAATGTTAGGCATTTCCTTTGGATGGTCTGTTCCTGGGTGGTGCTCAGGTAATCTGAGTTTGTAGTCCTCCCTGCAACCGGGTATTGCCTCAGGGTAAACTACTGAGACTCGGGGACCTCTATGGAGCTTATCATGGCTGGGTTCTACAGAATTCAATAGCATAAAGTACTCCTCAGATCGCAATGAAGTGAATTGGGGAGTTTTGCTTCCTCTCCATTATGAGTGTAGCTGATTTGAAATGTGAGCACAATGCTTTAAGTTTAAAACGGCTAAGGTGCATTTATTATAAAGTGTAATACCTTATTGGAGAGAACAGCAACAATGGTTTACGTGTGTGGAATATGAACATAGAAGAGTATAAGGGGAAACAAAATCTCCCACCTAAGCAAGACACCCAGAATCACAAGGAGCATTTGGGGGCACTTGTTTTCTTGTTACAGGTTAAGCTCATTAAAATGAGTTTTTAGAAACATAACATTTCATGTCTACCTTTTGTATGTCTCTATGGGGATACCCTGCTCACTCTTACCTCATATATTAAACTTCCTTAATGCTCTCCAACTAGAATGTTAAGGTTGCAATGAGTGGAAAGGTGTGTAATTCAGACAGTAATTTAATATTGACATAGGATCCAACTGAAATTCAAGTTCTGATAAATCAGTAAATACTACAAAGACATAGGTATCCTTTCCTTCTCTAGACCATCAAGTCTACAATATAACACGGAGGATGTGCCCAATAAATATTGGTTCCTTGAATAAATGAAGGAATGGGTGTGTGTGAAATGTTGTTTATTCTTCCCCCAAAATTCCCTGGCAAATGCCCTGTTTGGATTAGACAATGGGATGCAAATAACTCAACTGGAAGCTACACATACCCCCTGGGAAGCTACACGTGCCAGTCAATCTTTCGCTGGTACTTGTGACTTCCCTGTGGGAACCAGCTCTTGTTAAGAGTTAGAGAAGGGACTGCTGGTCTGCCCAGTTTAGATTCTGAACTCTTGAAAGGACTCCAAACAGTCCAGCCTCTGCCGTAGCTCCCCAGAAGCCTCCGTCCCTGCTTCATTCCAACTTGTCCCTGCCCAGAGGCAGTGTGCAGTGGAGGCGATTCCTCAATGGAGATAAACTAGAGGGAATGAGACAAACCCTCTCAGGAAGTCTTAGTTTGTCTTAGGATGAGACAAACCCTCCGCCACCACAGCAGCTGGTCCAACTGGAAACCTCAGATAAGACCAGTTCTGGCCAAAACTGGTTTGGCAGCTCTGGGGAAATGTTTCTGGCTGACTGACCCTCACGGCAGGTGCTGGTAGTTTTGAAAGAGAAAAGGGGAAAGGGGAGGTGGGGGTAGACTAAAGGAACTAAAGAGGGTGGCTAAATTCAAAACACTAAACTTCGGCTCACTTGCAAGTTTACACTTGGGGATTCTCATAAAATTACTACCAGCCCACCTGCCTCAGTCCTTCCCTCACCCGTCCTTTGCAAAATAGTTGTGTTGCAATGCAGTTTGTTCTGCAGCGCGATTGTTTGAAACTACTGAATTCGGTCGAAAGCGACTTTTAGCAGTGTTTTTCCCCACCCTGCAATGGTACTGTTATTATTAAAGCTATTGAATCTCCGCTCTTTCCCCTCCTTACAGCAATCGCACTCCGGCTGTGATTGCTCGGGTCTGACTTCGCAAGTGGCGGTGCGCTTCCAAACCCCCTCATCCGCCCCTCGCCCGGCTCTCCCCACTCCCTCCTTTTCCGCGCCCAGGCGAGAGCAGCCGATTGGCAGAGCGGGGCTTTCAGGAACAATAACAGTGGGGGGAGCCGGGGCCCCGGGGAGCCTCCCCGCCCCGGCCCGGCAGCGGCTCACGCCCCCCGCGGGGTCCCCACCTCCGCGCCGCCCCGCGGGCTGACCGGCGCCCGGGCCCGCCCCCCGGCGCCCACCATGTACGCCTTTGTGCGGTTCCTGGAGGACAACGTCTGCTACGCGCTGCCCGTGTCGTGCGTGCGCGACTTCAGCCCCCGCTCGCGACTGGATTTTGACAACCAGAAGGTGTACGCAGTGTACCGCGGCCCGGAGGAGCTGGGCGCGGAGCCCGAGAGTCCCCCGCGTGCCCCCCGGGACTGGGGCACGCTGTTGCTCCACAAGGCCCAGATCCTGGCTCTGGCAGGTGAGCAAGCGGGCCGGGAGGGGCGTCGGGTCCGGGCAGACTAGGGCAGGATCTGAGAGAGGCTGAGCGGTCGGGGCCGGGGAGCCACAGCTTGCTTTTGCCTCTCCTTCCTGCCCCTTGGGCTTTCTTTTGGGTACCAGGTGTCTCTTAAGAGGCCAGACCAGTTAAAAAGACCCGAGGGTCCCCTTTGTCTTCCTTGCTTCCCTGACACTCCCGCGCCCGGCTGTCAGCCTGCCTTCTCTGCCCTCTTCTTTCTGACTCTTTTGTATTCTCCTTGCCTCTTCACTTTCCCTTTCACTAGCTGCCTACCCTACTGTCATTTCTCCATCTCTCACCTTTGCCTCTCTCACAGTCGCTTTTCTCTCTGTTGCTTTCCACCTTAAGTTTCTCAAACTGTTCCTTCCTCTCTCCCGTTAAGGCCACTGGTGTCTTCTTGGAGCTAGAAGCAACAATTTTAGGTCTTTTAGATGGGGACCCTTTCTCACAAGAAGGAATCTCTGACACCTTTTCCCATCAGGGCCATCTTTAGGACCCAGGAGGCCCAAACTCAGTGTACTGGCCAAGTGGAAGGGGGCCCTAAGGTAGCTTCACCTCCACACTCCTTTTTGCATCTCCCAGAACGCTCCCTGGGAGACAGAGATAGGGGCAAACCGTTTCTAGTTCAGGTTAGGGCCTGGCTCCTAACCCTGATCACACATGGGGTCAGGGAGAGGGAAAGGAGACAGACTGGCAGTTGGTCTCTAAGTGGATGGATAAAGGTACAGAAATTTGGTTGGTTGACAGGGCAAGCCAAGCCTTTAGCCTCCTGTACTGTGGCCCCTCTTCAAGCAAAGACAACTTCAAACAAAGTTGACCTCTCCCAGACACTTGTAGAAGGGTTGGGCGCACACCAAGCAGGGAAAAGGAGCTTACCACTTCCATCTAGGGGCAGAGGAGTAGCTGCTGCTACCTCTGGGTAAGAGACAGTTACCGTCCACGTGGAAGACAATCCAAGGTTAGGAGCCCAATAAAGACTGTCAGGGTTCTATGGTTTGACACTTTTCTTACTTTTTCCAGAGTCCCATGTTCCCTCTCCTTTAGCCTAAAGACGAGACTAGTTTGAATCATAGTGGCTTGCCCAGGATCCCAGGACAAGCTGTCGGTGGACCTCAGCCTCGTGGCGAATCCTTTCTTATACCTCTGGAAAGTAGGGCTTGTGGGAAAGAGGGAGTAGAAGATTTGGAATGGATCAACACCACAAGGTCCCCCTTTTGATAGGTTGAGCCCTTAACCACTTTGCTGACGGGCCCGGGGGCAGGGGCACAGAGCTGTATGTCCATTCACCCCACCAGACACCAAGGTCCAAGGGGAAAAATGAGTGAGAGAGACAGGTTTTAGAACGGAAGTCTTCATAACTGATTAGGTTTTGTTTGCTTGCTTGCCTTTAATTATCTAGGAAGGGATTAGGAATTTATTCAGCAAGTTTATAAGCCTAATAATTATAACTAGGTGTAACCTCAGCTTCCCTTTTGCTACAAGAAAATAGAGCATGCTTCTTAGTGATCCTGCCACGCATAGATCTGGAAGAGCCCAGGAGTTGGATGGGATGGGTGTCCTTTCCTTTTTGTGGAGGTTGTTGATCTCCACACAAGTATCTCTTTGTCCATTCATTCAGCAAGTATAGATACATGTGGTTCTTCAAGAACATAGAGAGACGAGTTAGGCAGATGACGGCCTCTACCAACTCTTCTCTTCAAATCGACACAAGTTGCAATGGTGTATTAAGTTATGTACAGACATGCATCCATACCTAAGAAACTTAAGCAACGGCTAGAAACTCGGCAGAGTAAGTGTGATACCAGTTCAGCAAACTGAGTTAAAAAGTGCTTCTTCTCATCCCCACTTTTTGTCTTCGGAGAAGAAAGGAGTTGGGTGGGTGCATGGCAGGGATGGGTGGGGACAGTGGCAACTTGAGGGTGGCCAGACTCCATTTTGAATTCCAGTGAGCTGGTTAATTTTTTAAATCGAAACTGTTGTTCTTCGTGCAGACCTGATTGGAAGGGCCAGTGTGAACCCAGGAATTCATGTATCCTGGAAGGATTCTGCCCTGTGTGTTGAGCTTGGTGGCTCTGAAGCTTCCTTGAAGTGTCTTCACCTGAAGAGCGCATCTGACCCATGCAAAGAACGTGCTATTGTCTGAATGCAATCAGGCCCCTTGTCGGGCTTAGGGACTACACAAAAGTGTTTCCTGTAGGCTTTTATAGCCTCGCAGTTCATAGGAGCAAAGTTCTACTACAGCACTAAGTTTGGAGAGTTAGTTCCTCAAGAGGAAGACTGTGGTGACTTTGCATTTGTGGACTGCTCCTGCTTAGTTAATTAGTTCTGACCTCAGTAGCGTGGTATCAGGAGAAGTTTCAGAACCACTTATGGCTTTTGGTGATAAGTGAGTTAACTTTGCCATGCGTTTGCCCAAGCCAACCACTGTAACTGTCTTGAAGTAAACCCTTTTCATAAACCCAGGAAATGTCCAGCTAGCCGCTAGGGTACTTTGTACTTTGCCACCCACAGTAGCTTATGCCATGGTCTCAGTGTGTCAACCTTAGCGCATGGCTTCCTCTGTTATTTGGTCTAGCACCCATTCATAGATATTGCCATGGTTCTTGTTTCCGTTTTGTAGATGAGAACACTGAAGCTCAGAGAACTCCCTGCCGCCACATACAAATAAATGGCAAAGCCAAAACTGCAGCCCGGATCTTCTAGTGCCAGTCCCTGCTTGGCAATCTCCTTTGTGAGGTGGCTGATGAACCAATGTAACGTGACATGGAAGGGGCCAAAGGGAAGGGAAAATGTCGATGAAATGTGTAGCCCCAGGCAGGTTTTCCATCTGGAGAGAACAGAGTTAGTTTTGAGTATTCACACCCACAATGCTCTTCTTCCTCTCTTACCCGGCCAGCCTCCTTTCTCCAGACACTCTCACTTGTTATCTCATTGACAAAATCCTCTCCCAGGAGCTCCTGTCCCTTCTGAAGGACAGGCTAATTCAGGGGTTGACTCCCCTGTGAGCTGTGTTCTCTTCTTACGTGCATCTCTTTGCCACGCAGCCTGTGAAATTGAGAACTTCCCCTGCAAAGCCCCGGCTATTGTCTAGTTGCAATCCAGCCTGCTTATGGGGTTTAGAGACTCCAACTGGTTCCTGTAGGCTTTTGTAGCCTGACAATTCTGTCATTTTTCCTGGGCATCTCTATACTGTGTGATTATTGCTTGACTGCCCTAAATCCCCTTTGTGGTCAAGTGTGGCCTTCCTGTTTCTTACGGGCCAGACCCAGTGTAGTACTGCGTGGCTACACCGAGGCCCCAGGATCACAGTGATGGCATGATCCATAGAAGACAGTCTTTTTAGGCCCAGCCACATGGGATCTCTGTGGAGGGGGCAGAGTGATGAAGACACAAACACTGTCCTCAGGGAGTGTGTAGGAAGTGTTAAGCAGAGGTTGAAACCAGGCCCCAGCGAGCATCAAAGGGACCAATTCTAGGAGAGTTTGGAGTCTTTTCTAGAAAGATCTACAAGCACTGGCTGCTTTCAGTCTTCTAAAGCCTGCGGCAGACTAGTTCATTACCCAGGGTCCAGGCCACTGTCTAGACTGCATTCAGAATGTTCTAAACCGCTGTCTACCAATTGACTGCTCTGCTCAGAACCTTCTGGAGCTCCCCTATGGCCTGCTTGATAGAGCTTCAGCTTCTTGGCCTGACATTCATGTCCCAGTAGGCCAGCCCAGCTCCACTTCTTCAGTCTCACCCTCCAGCCCCCCAACCCTGCTTGCCCTGGACCTGAGGTATCTCTTGCTACTGTGTGGACACATACTCCCGGGTCTGCCACTGTGGAGTTATCTTGTCTGACTTGAACCCTCTGTTTAAGTAGAGTTTACCTTCCATGGGGGACAACAGACTTGGAACCCATTGTTGGTACAGCTGTAAGAGGGAGTGGGCAAAGTACACTGGAAGCGTCCCGCCTTAAAGGCACTGCCTGTTCTGCCTCTGCCCCCAAGGGAGACTCTCCCTCCTCAGCTGGCTTTGTACTGTGCTTGCTGCCGGCTTTTGACTTGTAGCCCCTGAAGCCTGTTTTGGTTAGTCAGTGTTGCTGCCAGATAGTGAACTTGTCCAGGGCAGGGGCCTGCTGTCCAGCGCTGCGCATCCACCTGAGCCGGGCTGTGCTGCGCTCCTATGGTTTGTGAAGGCAAATGGTTTTTTGTTGGAAGAGACAGGAGACATGCACCTCTACCACACTTGGTTTTGTTTTGTTTTTAGAACAGAAACCTGCAACAGGCTTTTGAGGTTTCATTCAATTTTATTCATCTGGAAAAAGTCAACATTCTTTATCACTCCCTCAAGTAGAAGAAACCCCACACTTGGGGAAAATAAGTCCCAAAGCCACGTTCTTCTCGCTTTGGTAATTTTAGCTCATTCAGGGCTCAGGTCCCAGCTTGGCACTGTCAGTCCAAATAGATCACTTGCTCCAGAAATGCTTTGGAACTTCTACAGAGCTCGCAGCGAAGCAGGGGCCTAGCCAATCTCACATGCAGAGATTGTTGCATGTCATCGGTGGGAGCATGCCAACCAAGGGATTGCTTTTTTTTTTTTCTTAAACTAAGCAAGTGAAAACTTTTAATTTAGGTTTTGACATGTTCCGCTGATACACACTGGAGCAAAGACTGGGACTTGCCTGCTGTCATTTGTTGCAGATTCTACTGGAATGTTTAATTACTGACGGTTGAATCTGCTGTGAGCTTTAGTGCTCAAGAACCACACATTTGTTGCCTCTAAATAATGTGTGCGGAAGAGTGCTTCAGGGTCCTGGTTAATAGGCTGAAAGGAGAAGTCCCAGGCAAGTTGAAGCTTTTGTTTTTGTTTGTTTGGGTTTTTTGGTTTGTTTTGGGGGGCATGGGTGTGTGTGTGTGTGTGTTAATTTGTTCAAGAGCACTTTAACTTTTACATTTAAAAATATCCAAAAAAAGTAGAATTCAATTTGATGTCTTTTCTTTCCTGTGTACCTTTGTCTAAGCTCTTAAGACACAGAAGCTATGTGTACCCTTGTTACCAGAAAATCATATAACCTGAGAAGGTTTCCTTGGCCCACTTAAGTTCTACGGGCTCTGAGTTCTATCAGGTGGTCTAGCTAAATGCTGGCAGGTAATGCAAGAAGAACGGGGCTTGGTATTGTCTGGCTAGAGATCTCAGTAAGCACCAGATTCCAGGTTCCACGCATGCATATCTGTTCCAGATAGAGCTGGAGGAAGCTACTCAATCACCCGTTCAGTAAGCGCTATAGGTTCCAGACAGTGGACTGTATCCTCCCACGTGGCAAGACTGTAATGTCAGCCCTTAGGAAGCTGAGGCAGGTTCATAAATAATAGGCCAGCTTAGGCTACATGTACAGCAAGACCTTGTCACAAAAACAGAAAACCAAACACACACACACATGAAAATGAAACTCCTCGAGACTTGGTAGTTGCCTGGTTGTGATGCTGTGACAAGAGACTGTGATCTGGACCCTCCTTCCTCAGAGGTCACCTTGAACAGTAGCAGGTTGGAAGGGGAGATGAACGTTGTGTGAGCTCTGTAGACTGTTAGGGTGCCATTGAACATGTAGAGCGGGATGTCAGGGGAGTGAGTAGCCCAAAGTTCGGAAGAGTATGTCAGGCTAAAGGTCCTGATTTGGAAGTAATTAGCCATGAGAGGGCTGATGTCACCGTGGGTGAAGGCAGAGGGAGAGAAGCACGTACGGGCAGAACTCTCCAGAACACCAGCTTTTAAGGGCACTGCTGGAGAGACAAACCATAAAAGGTGACTGGGAAAGACCAGCCAGAGCTAGACTGAGAAGCAAGGGATAGGGGGTCCTAGGAAACCACGTGAGGAGAGAGGTCTTATTAGCACCACAGGTCTGGGCTGATTTTTGTGTCATTTAACTATGCAACAACTGCCTCTCCCCAGAGCTCATCGGTGAGACAGACGACAGGAAAGCTAAATATACATGCACAAGAGAAGATTTGCATGGAACGGTATTTTTGTACTTTTTTTGGTTTCTGAGTTTTACACTATAGAGGAAGGATCAGGCTTGTTTCGGGGGATCCCAGAAGTAGAATTGGGGACAGGGGCTGGAGTTCAAGAGCTCATTGTAAACAATGGATTAGAAACGGAGGGCAGAGGCATCATGGCCTCCAGCATGGGACTGAGTGCCTGCCTCGTTGTAGGAGGTGGAAGCAAGTCAGGGATGTTTGAGAATGGAAGCTTGTCTCAGGGTAGAGGAAGGTTAGGCAACCTGGAGGTCACATGCTTAAGTGCGGAGGAGGAAGTGTGAAAACTCAAAGGACGGACTTTAAAGACGGTGCGGGTTCAAACTGTGACCGCTGCTTATGAGCTGTGTGACGGCAGAGAAATGCTCGGCTTCTCTGAGCATTAGGTGCTCGTCTGAAACTGTGTATTACCAAGCAAACATGGGCAAGTCCCTGGCATACAGTACAGACTTCCTAATAGTGACAGCTATTAGGGGCTACGCAATGGTGGACTAACCACTGAAGAAGAGTCAGGTGAGCCACATCGCCCTTTGTGGAGAGGAGCAAATGCATGTTAAATGTAGGACGCAACTGTGTCTTAAGTCCTCCTGGGACTAGACCTAAGTCCAGGGGACTCACCGTTTTCCTGTGTCTTGCTGACCTGTGACTCTCCTGTGGGGCCATTCATTCATTACCTTAGCAACACTTCTGGTAAAACATGTGAGGACAGTTAGACAAATGACCCGGCAGGATGGCATTCCTGTTCGTGTCTGTGTCCCAGCTCTGTTCCAGGGACAGCAAGGAATCCTCCCACCCCTGCCAGGCAGTTTCTTCTCCCTGTAGGTACAAGGCCTCTGAAGAACATTTCTTCTAACAGCCCCACTCGGAGGAATCTTAGAGGTGATCTCTTGCCTGCCTGCCTGCCCGCCCTGTCAGATAAGAGACCTGGGGCACTGAAGGACCTGTTGAGGGTTTCCAGTTCCATCTCTGTGTTCCACTGAAAGGAAGTTAAGAGAGGCCAGGTCACCCAGCGAGCCTGGGAGAGCCAGGCCTTGGGCCAGCACCCCCTGCTTGCCTCTGCCACTCCACAGCAGGGCACCCTTCTTTTTGTTGCCTGGCTGGATAAAATCCTTGAAACTTGAGAATTCTATCTGCTTTGTGTTTTATAAAAATAAACAGCATAGGCTGGAGAATGCAGCATGCTTGTTTCTCTGTGGCATATCTGTTTTTAATGCAAACACAAGGCATCACAGAATTTTCTTTTGTGAAGATGAAAAACTTGAAGCTTGCATATAGATATTTATAAAACAAGACAAAACCTTTGTTAAACATTTTGTGTTTAGCCCTCCAGAACTTAGCTTTTATTCTAACTGGCAAACTCATACCAAGCTCAGCTCTCTGGCTTTGGATTATTTTAACTATCCAGGACGATGCCATGTACAGTGGGAGGTAGGACAGCTTTGCTCCCCCTTTTAACTAGGAATCCTCTGATCTTTCAAGGGTCTGAAGACAGATTTGCCCTGGGTTTCCTATTCACTTGTGTGATACTTCAAGAACACCATTGGCTTTTTTCCTGTGCCTTCATTTCTCCCCATGTTAATAACAAATAGCAAGTTTTGCTATATTCTTGAAGAACACATTTTAAAATTACGCACACACATATACATGCACACACAGAGACAGAAAAAGAGTTAAGCAGCCTTAAATCAATTTTATAGTGCAGGGATTTATATAGTGTGCATCTCAGGCTGGGAACTCATCAGAGAAGTCTCCTAAAGTGTAGGCAAAGTCGGGAGAAAGACAAATACCTTGGAAGTTTTTATCAATATACTGCTATTGTATATGTTCTTTCAATTCAGTTCCTAAGGCTAATTTTTCTCTCATTTCAGTAGGTACAATTAGGTGACAGGAACAGGGCCCAGGTGTCAAACAGTGGAATGAATCCTCCCTGTCACTTACGTCCTAGGACAGCCACGTCACTTCTTACACCTGTCGTTCTTACTTCAGTAATTTGCTGCAGGATTAGATGTACTGATGCAAAGGATCTGACACTAGACTTGGCACACAGTAGGTACTTGTTCAGGATTTATTGAAAGTGCAAAATCAGTTGCTGACATCATAGAAGACAGGAGAGGGTGGAGATGCTCAAGCTGATGGTCGTCTTCCTTGTCAGGATCAGAGAAGCAGGATAGTGAATGGTGTCTCTCCCGAGGATGCATACTTATTTCTATATACACCAAAACTAACTGTTTGCCTCTAAACTTGGTAAAATCGGAAAGGCAGGTTGGCCGTCTCTGTCTCCATTCTTCCTGGTCAGTTCCTGTTTTCCTTGGGTGGTTTCCTGGAAGTCAAAGCCAGAATCATATTCCAAAGTCACACTAACGCTGCACGACAGATTTGCTGTCTACGGTGATCCACACCACCATTCACCTTCATTAACGTGACTGGTCACCCCATGTTGGGGCTCATCCACATGTCCCATCCGTCTTGCTTGGCACTGCCACATAGATCTTCCTAAACCATCTCTTTCATCATGTCTCAATCTGTGTCAGATACTTGCAGTGGCTCTCTTTGCCACGGGACCAGAAGCCAAACACATAACCCACAAGCGTGGCCTAACAGCTGCTGTTTATTGAATATCACGGTAAGGACCTTCACTTTGCCAGGAACTTTACATGCACCGTCTCCTTAGAAAGCAGTTTTCACCTGAAGCTTGGACCAGTCAAGGAGCTTGCCCAAGTTCCCTAGCATAGTTTGTAGCAAAGGCAGAATTCTGGCCCAGGCCCTCCTGATTCAAATGCTAAAGCTGTTTTTTATTAGTTCACTGGCTTCCCTCTCCCAACCATGCCTTCTGCTTTTGTGCTGACTCTGTCGAATCATCTATGGGTTAGATATGGCTAGCATAAGTCCACCTTCAACCCAGAGGTAAGATGAGGAAGGCTTGGAGAGCCGTTGGTGAGCCAGTATCTCTTGGGAAGTCAGGCCTTGCATTCTGGTTGTGTTTCTTGGCACATACCATACTGGGCTTGTAAGTACCTCTAACCCCAAAACCACCCTGCTTAGTGTTTGGATGCAAAAGGGCTGGGTATGTGCTCACTGCCTAGAGAAAAGGATGAACGTAGGCTTCAGGTCTTTATCATATCCAGGGAGCATGGATGAAAGAGGAAGCTAAAGAGAAGCAGGGCAGCCGGGTGCTGGTTGGCTTCCAGAGGAATGTCAAGATCCCCTTGGCCTATAATTGAGGCAGCTAGGATCCAGCTCACTGTATGTGATTTAAAGTTTGCTTCTGTCCCTTCGGTGAACTCCTGTTACTTCAGAACTGTGTGGACTGCTCAGGCTGCTTTCCAAAGAACCCCTGACCTGGATAACACTGTTCATGCTGCACCATATTACACATACTACAATGGCTGCTGCTTTCTGCAGTCTCCTAAAGACGGGAAGCAGGAGTAGTGCGGCTTCCTGCGCTCAGCTTCAGGCCAGGGAGTTGGGATATCACTTAGTCATTCATTCAACCATCCATCAGTTGAGCCATCATGGCTCCTGTGTGTTCTATGCATGTACTGGGAGATGATGCAATTTAGCTTGTGGGACAGAAGATCTGGATCACATTCTGGCTCTGCACCTTTGCTGCTAGGTGAGTTTAGGGAGAGGTTTTGTGTGAGTTTTTTTTTTCTTTTCTTTTCTTTTTGAAAAGCAAAAGAATTAGTGAATAATGCTTATTTGCAGAGTTGCTGTGCAGTGTTGTCTGTATTGTATGTAGTAGACATTCCACATCGAGTCTAATTTGGGAGTTCAAGCAAGTCTGAAACTTCCTGTATAGCCCAGGCTGGAACTGAATGGCAGGATCTTCCTGCCTTACCCTCCCAAAGTGCTGAGATTGCAAATGTGTACCACCATGGCCAGTATCGCATTATGTTTTACTTTTAAAACAATCTTATTATACATACCAATCCCAGGTCCCTCCGCATCCACTCCTCAGAGAGGGAGAGACCTCCCATGGGGAGTCCACAAAGCCTGTCACATCACTTGAGGCAGGACCAAGGCCTCCTCCTCTGTATCTAGGCTGAGCAAGGTAACCCTCCGTGAATTGAAGTGTTTTATTTTTAAGGTCAACACAAAATTCACCATTTTAATTATTGTTTAGTAGGTTTCTTTTCCTGTGTAAGAGAGTTTTGCCTGCTATATGCATGTGCACCATGTGCCTGCAGTAGCCCGCAGAGGCCAGAAGAGGGCATCAGATCCCTTTGAACTGAAGACACAGATAGTTGTGAGCTGCCATGTGGGTGCTTGGAGCCCAACCCGGGTCCTCCAGAAGAGCAGCCAGTGCTCTTGGCCAGAGTCATCTCTCCAGCTCCTTTAAACTCCTTTTAAAGTATGTAAAATTCTCTATATAGTTCTTAAGCATTTTCATAATCTCCCAATCCCCAAAATCATCATCATTCCTATTGGCCAGTTTCCCCCAATTTATTGTTTCTGAATTTTCCTATTCTGAATAATAATTATTATTACAATAATAGTAACAGGATTATAAAATACATGACATTTGTGTCTGAGTCTTTAGCTTAGTTTAATATTTTTAAGACTCATCCATATGTACCATCAACAAGTATGTCATTTCTTTTTATGGGGAATAGTACCCTTTTGTAGGGGTATGCCATGCAAAATGCATAAAACTTGATCCCTCCATAAGTTGATTGACATTTGTGTTGTTTTAGCTTTCTGGCTGTTATGGATATTGTTTCTTTGAATGCTGATGTATAAGTTTCTAGGTAGACCTGCTTTTCTTCTTTTGAGTATGCATCTAGAAATGCAGTTGCTGGATCATACGGTGATTCTGTGTTTAACTCTTCCAGCAACTGCTAAGCTGTCTCGAAAGCTGCTGTCTCCTTTGGCAGTCTCACTGGTTTCTCCATGTCGTCCCTGACACTTGCTAACCCCCACCGTTTTTCTGTTTGTAGACATCCTCAGTATGCAATGGAATATCGCAATTTTGATTCACAGTCACCCAGTGACTTTGGTGCTGAGTATCCATTCATGCGTTACTGGCAGAGCCTGCATTTATTATCATTATTATTATTATTGTATTAAAAAAATTTTTTGGTGAGTCTCTATCATGTGGCCAGTTCTATCATATGGGGTTACTTAGGTACCAGAGAAGCTTCTAAGCAGGCAATTGGAGCATAGCAGGATAATAGAGTATAGTAAACACAGCATAGACAGTGTGGAATGAGACCTCAGAGGAGGAGGAAGAGATGAATGGAGGCTAACCAGAGTTTGAGAAACACCCAAGGAGAAGGAGGGCAAGAAAGACCATGGAGCCTGTGTGTGTCTTAGGATGGGGCCTCCAGTCATTGCTGCCATCAAGTGAAGAGTACCCCTGTCTGTCACCGAATCCCCAGCCAGGCAGTTAGGCAGGTCTCCAGCCCACAGGCAAGCCAGCCTCAGGCCACAACTAGCATAGGGCTCTGTGGTTTCAGGTGGTACTCATCAGCTGATTTGGTGTCCACCTGTGGTAAATTTTACAGCCTCATTAGAATAACAACAACAAAAGTGACCAATAATGAGGAATTATTCACTTCAATTCACAGATGAGCTCAGAGAAGAAATGGGCTCAGAGAAGAAAAACAACTTTTTTTAAACTTGTTGAATTATCTTCTCATGGGCTTTTATCTCATATCCCCATCTGATTGCTTATACATCTGTTGCAAGGACCCAGCTTCAGTTTTGCAGAGTGTAATTCTCAAAGATATGAGCTGACTTATGGGAGGGAAACTTCTGGGCCTGAATTATACCAAAGGTTTCGTCCTATATGTTCATGCTATAACACTAACCTTTGGGACCTTGCGTAATAGTGAGCTCGCCAAGATGTAGACCAAGTCTCTTTTGTTCCTCCTTTGTCTGCCTGCACACTGCAGGGATGCATAGCATTTCCTGAAGTAACCTAATTTCCCTCATTGTGTTTTGTGGGTTGAATGAGAGAATCTGAGAACCATTGCTCATCCAGCACCCAGATCTGTAAGCCTGAATGCCACCCCCTTCTGCACTAACTCAACAGTTAGTGCATCGCATCAGTCTGAACTGCTGTTTCAGCTCTGCAAGGCAAAGCATAGCTCTGGTGGCATCTCACACTTTACACTTGTCACACCGAAGACTGGATCAGAAAGAAGTCCTGTAGCACCCTCCTGTCTTGGGCTCTGACTGTCTTTAGACTTGTTCCCTCCCTCCCTCCCTCTCCCTCCCTCCCTCCCTCCCTCCCTCCCTCCCTCCCTCCCTCCCTCCCTTCCTCCCTCCCATCTCTCCACTACTCCTCTCCCTCTCCTCTTCTCCCCTCCCTTTCTTCCTCCCCACTCCCCTGTGTGGATATGTGCACAAACACCCTATGCCAAGATAATTTCATCTGAAGCACTCTCTTGAGCTTTTACATTTCAGCAGGCTTGTTGCCTTAGAAAGATTCAGCATTGATTTGTAAAGGGAAGATACTGTTCTTTTAGAAATGCCCAGGTACCCTCTTCTGTTCATGCCTAACCCGCTAGATGGGTTTTATAGACACAAAGAGAACAAGAACAGGTCATTCTTGTAAAAGCAGAACCACGGATGCGTCCTCTACCCTAGTGGGAAGGGCCTTTCCCAGCAGGAGCTATTAACGTCTTTTCCTGGGCTTTTCCTTTGTGTTTCATATGCTGCCTGCCATTTCTTTCTTTCCTTAAATTTAATATTTATTCACTTTCTGCTTATGGAAATAAAGTGATTCAGGCACGCTGGTAATAGGAAGCATAATATCCTGCTCCCGGAGTGCCCAGCGTGCCAGGCACAGTTTGCAGAGTACTCTGAACTGTTGTCATAGAGGCCTGCGCTCAGCCAGCCTGGGTCTTTGCTCATCTCTTCCCCCTGCCTTGGAGAAACTGGGGTTCACTCAGAACTTTTTTGATGCAGGGGTCCTACCTCTGACCAGCTGAAGCTGGATTTGAGAAGACTGCATTTGAATGCATTTTGGAATGGTTACTGGTTTGTAAGCATTTCTCTCCGTTTTACTAGCAAGTTTTGAGGAGAAAAGCCTGACCTGGAAGAGACATGACAGCTTGTTTAACACTTGTACATATGTACATGTGCATGCACACACACACACACACAGATCCCAGGAGATTGATAGAGCCAGCTCCCGGCCGCATGCCACATGGGCAGCATACTAGAGAATGGATTTAAGTGGGAACCTTTGAGGAGTGTAAGAAACAGGAATTTCCAGAGTCTCAGTCCCATCCCAGAAAACAAACTATTTTACTACTAAGGACCATTTTCTGAGTAGGCTCACATTTCTACCTCTGCAACTTTCCTGTTTGAACTTCCAGCTTCCACTGTGGCAGACAGATTATTAAAGACAATTTTGAATCCTGCACGGGGGGAGAAAACAATACTCTGTTATTCTGTGAGCTTAGGTTAAACAGCGAGGAAACGAGGAGCAATAGCATGTTTGTGTGAACTCTTCAGGACATGTTATGAGTACACAGAAACACAGGACAAGACACCAGAGCCATTTCTCACTCCTGGCTCTCCCTCACACTCACACTTTGGAGCAGGCTCTGAAGTGAGAGTTGGAGCAGTCACTCACCAGGGCCCATTAGACTCTGCCTTCTCACGTTTGTGCTGTTGGGGAGGAGACATACCTTCCTCAGACTGTCTATGTATGCCCTTACAGTGTAGGCGTCACCTTAAGAAGGGCTGCCACTCCTCTTATGCCTCTTGATTACCAAGCCACAGAAACCAAGTTTTCTTGAGGAGATACTTGGGCTACACCAATTAAGTATCGAGAGATTCACATGTTAGTTAAGTTCAGACCAGGAATCTTAGTTGCTTTTCTATTGCTGTGACAAAAATACCATGACCAAGGCAATTTATAAGCCGAGAGCTTAAATTCTTTCTTTCACAGAAGAGTGAACTGAGGATGCTACAGGTTTTTAAAGCCTCAGGTCCCGCCCCAGCTATACACCTCTCTCAGCCAGTCACACCTCCTAGTCCTAAACATTTCTACCAACTGGAGACCAGTATAGAAGCGTGAGCCCATGGGGGCCATTCTTGTTCAAACCACCACACCTGATGACAGTCTAGGGGCTGTTCCAGCTCCAGGATTCTTGAATTCCATAAAAGGCAACGTTTTAGATGGATATGCCGAAACCCCTAGGCGGACTCACTTGGGTGCTGTTTCAGTACTTTGTATGTGGTTGACTGTGTACCCTAGATGCTGTATGCTGCCTTCAGAAGCTCCCAGTGCAGGTTACAGTAGGCCTGGGGTGTATCCACTTTTCCTTTTTAGCTGGTTTGGCCTCATTTATTTTCTAGAATTTGAAGTTTTGGACTTTTTGAGCATTTTGACTCATAATCAACCTTGTTCTCTTGGTATGCATTGTAGAAGACAAATCTGATCTTGAGAACAGTGTGATGCAGAAGAAAATAAAAATCCCTAAACTTTCTCTCAGTCACCTGGAAGACGATGGGGAGGTTAAAGAC
This sequence comes from Chionomys nivalis, assembly GCF_950005125.1. Taxonomy (NCBI): domain Eukaryota; kingdom Metazoa; phylum Chordata; class Mammalia; order Rodentia; family Cricetidae; genus Chionomys; species Chionomys nivalis. The sequence goes on along the minus strand of NC_080096.1, from coordinate 36,535,481 downwards.
TATGGGGAAGAAGACTTACAACTTAGACACATCAAGGTAACAAAATCTTTGCTTTTCTTGAATATTCATAGGAGTGATGTCATACTTCTCAGAGCCAGAGAGTTCCAGTCTGGCCTCCTTCCCCATATAACTGTCCCCTGGCCATGGGCATTCATTTGTTTGAACTTTTTTGGGGGTGCGGATGGAGGATGCTTGAGACAGCAATTGCATTTTCCCCAAGGCCTACTATTCCGAGAGTTCTCATTTGGATTGTCCCACCAGGCAGAGTCCTGGGACACTGTGTGCAATGTCATGACTGCTGCAGAGGTAGGACAGCACGCTTTCCCCTGGCACACAACACTGGAGAGGTCGCTGCTGACTCACATGGACACTAGGCGGCTGTTGGTCTGGGGTAGCAGTTTGGAGCAAGTCACTATTGCATTTGGTCTTGGGTAGCAGTTTAGAGCGAGTCACTGTCGCATTGTTCCAAATTTCCGAGGGTGGACTTGCTGCAGAAAGATATTGGTAAAATTCCCAGAGGGCACGTACGGGATCCTGGGTTGGTTGAAAAACTTTTCATGAGGTTGCGTTTCCTTGTTATGTGTCCCAGCTGGTCTCTCACTGTATGAAAACACACAAACAAACAAACAAAAACTCTGCTGGAAATCTTGTTCAGAGGTCTAGCTCTCTGTCGCCTTACCCTGATCTGTGAGTATCCCAGAGAAAGGAAGAGGGAGGAAAAGAAAGGTAACTTCTGCTTTGTGATCTCCTTTGGGACACAAGGTCAAGAACATCCCCAGAGTGTGGTCCAAAAGATGCAGCCAGTACACTGCATGACATCCATTCTCCCCTGCTGTGGCTCTGGCCCAGTGCTGGCCCCTGGGGTCATCGAGTGTAGCCATGTGGTCTCTGTACCTCGGGTTCTCACAGTACCATGACACAGACAGATGTTTAAGGTGATCATTATAATTTTAGCAGGTACATTCATCTATTCATTATCTCAGCAAATAAAATATCCAGGACATTGCAATGTTACTTAAGTCATGAGTTTACCTCATTTTCATTACCTTTAATTTCCTGAAACTGGAAATCTGAGTCAGGCCTGGCCTGTCATGGCTAAGATGTGCAGAATCTTGTGTACTCTGTCTGTCCCTCTGGGAGAGCTCATGACCCTTCAACCGTAGGTGAAGACTCGGCAACCATTCTGCTCTCCTGCCGCCCTCAGTGGGAGATCTGTCCACTTGAGCTGAACTTGCCTCGGCCCCTTGGTGGCGGTGGACCATTCTCTTATGAATGAGTCTTCCTTGCCCTGTGCTGTCCTGCTGAGGGAGAGGCTGGCAGCTGCAAGGGAGACTCTGTGCAGGGAGTTGGGCTCCAGATTCTGCTTCTGACTCTGTAGCATGTAACTCCCATGCCACCCTGGGGATGAATCTTCCCCTCAGGAGCTTGGTTTGCTTACCTGCCACATGAAGAAAACTGAGAGCACCCCAATGTTAACGTTCTTTGAAGTTTTCGGTTGAGTAAACATTTGTTAGGCTCCTGCCAACCGCCAGTCCTGAGTGAGTAGGCAGTACAGAACCAGAGAAAACATGACATATGTACTGCCCTAGATTCGAGTGGGTTTGGGTTTTGGCGTCCTTCCAAACTGAAACAGTCTTAAAAAGGTTACAAGACAGAACTACTCGCATATGTATGTTCTTGAGTGGGATTCCTCTGCATGACTCGGGCAGGCCAGATTGGCTCCTGATCCTTTGGAAATCTACACCGGACACGCCCATCAAGTGACTGCCCAGGCACCATGGAGGCTAGGGAGGGCTGGGAAGTTTAGAAGACTCTTCCAGATATGTGTGTCCAGGAGGCCAAGTGCTGGGAGGGAAATGGTGAAGTCTTAGCACGAGAAGAGTGACCTGGTTCTGCCACCCCTGTTTGTTTGACATTTGGCAAGAGCGCTCCGAGCTTCTCTTTCCCCATTTGCAAAATGACTATGTCTGTAACAGGTTTCTCAACACACTGATGTTCTGTGGTTCTGTGATTCTAGGATTGTCTGGGGAAATATTGAGCTGCAGTCCAAGAAAGTCCCAGCTGCCCTTGCCTGAACTGATTCTCGTTGTCCTACACAGAGACCCGAGGGGCGGAAGCCTAGTGAAGCGGCCCACAAGAGTATCGAGGCAGTGGTGGCCCGGCTAGAGAAACAGAACGGCCTGAGCCTGGGTCACAACACTTGTCCGGAAGAGGTCTTTGTGGAGGCCTCACCGGGCACAGAGGACATGGACAGCCTGGAGGATGCCGTTGTGCCCCGGGCTCTGTATGAGGAGCTGCTGCGAAACTACCAGCAGCAGCAGGAGGAGATGCGCCACCTCCAGCAGGAGCTGGAACGGACTCGGAGGCAGCTCGTGCAGCAGGCCAAGAAGCTCAAGGAGTACGGGGCCCTGGTGTCTGAAATGAAGGAGCTCCGAGACCTCAACAGGAGACTCCAAGATGTATTACTCCTGCGGCTTGGCAGCGGTGAGTGCCCAGGCAGGCCACTTACCACTCTTCACAGGGGGAGGGGCCTACTTCCTGCAGCTCCCCTTCCAGCAGGACAGAGGGGAGAAGCTGGTCAAGTGCCCTTTGAGGCTAGGAAAGGAGAGAGACTTGGCTCAACAGTCACCCCAAGGAGTCACTCTCCTCTGAATATACAGCCCTGGCCACACTGTGGTAAGATCATTGGGGAATGTGGCTCAGAGAACAAGAGTAGACGGAATGCTTGCTCTACTGCCCATCCAGCAAGAGGGTAGCACAGAGACTTGGGGTAGCCCTCCAAATAGACCTCAGGACAGTCGAGAAAACTGGACGATAGCTGAAACACATACTGTTACTGTGAGCCAGAGAGTGACAAAGGGGGAATCCCGCGAACATGACCCAAATGCTGAGAGCCTGGACAGGCCGTGTGTAAGGGGAGAGACTGGAGGAAGTGCGTGGGTCTTGAAAGGTGGGCGCTGCGTCTAGGCACCTGAGCGTTCCAAGGACAGCACTCATGAGTATGGCAAACACACGGGGCACGTTAGGAAGGCTACTGCAGACATGGGGGGCGGAAGGCAAGGATGCTGAAAACCACCGACTTGGGTAGTAGCAGGGCTTATTTCAGTAGGAACGGGAGGCATTAAATCGATTCTGAGGCCTGGGGGATGTGGCTCGGCAGCAGAGCTCTTGGATTGGTATGTGCAGAGCCCAGAGTTCACCCCACTACAAAGCAAAACAAACAAGAAAGCTGCACGCATTGGAGGTACGGAGGGATTAGTGTAAAGATACACAAAATTCCTCTGGTTTGCTTAGCGGAGAGCCACCCTGGCCTTTAGGTTTTTTCATCTGAAGTGGTGTGGAGGCTGGGATGAATGGATTCTAAAAGGCAAGAGACTGAGAAGAAGACAGAAAACTCCTGCAGCGTGTAGGAGCTAGCAGTGGGAGAGGTGGAGCCGGTCAGCCGCCATGGCCTCTGCGTCAGAGCGCTTTCCTCTAAACGGGAGGAAACTAGGTCAGAGACAGTGTCCGCAGCTTCCAAATGTGCCCCTGAAGAAGGCAGGTCTTCATTATCTAGAGAGACGGTGCACACTGATGCGCAGGGGCCGCTCTGTAATTGGTGTGGACAGGTCTACTCCCACGCTGTCCCTTTTCCATTTGCAGGTGCCTGTGCTTCTTAGGTGTGCCTTCATGGTAATGTCTCAGTAGATCAGCCGGGGCCTTTTCCTGACCTTGACACAGAGGCGCACACAGGGTGGGTGTTACCAGAAACAAACGTCCGGCTCACACCGCCTCACCATAGTTAATGGGCCGGAAGCTCGACCTTCACCTTGACTTTTTCCGCAGCTCGTAGGTTCACCGTGGCAGTAAAGATCACATGTTACTTTCAGGTCCTCCGCAAGTATTCATTACGGTAAAATCTCAGTAGGCCGTCATAGCTGTGAGAATTTAAGAAAGCAGTGTTGGTGATATAGTGCAGATGGATTCTGGGGCCACAATTCGTTTTCAGGGGGAAATGTGTTTCCCGACCTTCAGGTGGATGGCTTTTACTCTGATTGTGCTGGGCCTTTTGTGAGCTTCTTCAGAAGGATGGGGAAGCACACCAAACAGCAAACTCTTTCCACACCCATAGCTCAGCCCCTGGGGGAAGTTACCTGTTTTGCATGGTCCTGAACTGGGTTTGGACTCCAGAAACCGCCCTGTCCTTGGGCAGTAAGAAACCACGTCTTGTGTAGGCAGGGACCTCTGTTCATCCTAAGACACTTGGCAGTCAAGCCTAACCCTGCTCCCTTGCCAGGATTGCTCATCCTGCGGGACTTGTGTGTCATCATGATGGCCAGTGGCCATCTCTTCTCTGATGTGCCACTGTTCCTGTCACCATGAGACGGACTCCAGCAGCAAATATAGATGTAGCTTCCACCACGGCCACATGCAGAGCCCTGTGCTCTCAGGACAACAGACTTCCTGGAAATAACACACATTCCTCCATCCAGGAACACGTAAACTGCATTCATTAACATGTGTTAATTGACACTAAGACAAATCTATATGGTCTTTAATAATCAAAGGGTCTCTGCCTGAAAGGTTGTATTATTTTATGGGCACTTACAGGCCTGAGTTTGAGTTCTGACTTTCCTACGTTCTAACACTGTCTTTGAAAAATTCTGTCCTTTCCTTCTTCTTTTCCTTTCTTTCTAAGCTCTTTCCTCCTTTCCTGGTTCCCTTCACCAATACTTAGCGGTCTTCTTCTATGTCAGGCATTGTGCCTAGTGGTGAGTAACAGTCTCATATATGGAATATACACTCACATGCACACACACACACACACAACACTTACACATATAAAACACAGAGGCACGCACACACATGCATGCATCTGTGTACGTCTTGCTTTCTACTCTTGAAGATCTCATGCAGAGAGGGCTGAGGACAGCAGAGATAAGACACTCAATTTTTGGAAGACTGATAAACCAGCCTGAAGGGAAAAAAGAATAGGCTTGAAAAGTGAGTTTCTATGCAGGCAGGTGTAATTGGGTAGGAAGAGTAAGGTGCAGTCTAGTCAGCCAGCAACTCTCTAAACCTCAATATTACACCCCTTAAAATGGGTTCTTGTCAGCCCCCCTCACAGTGTCTGGTACTCTGTTGATGCTCAGGTACTCCTAGTTACTATTCTTCTACATCACTTGGAAGAGAAGCCGAGATAGGGTCTGTTTGGGGTTTAAAGCTGGCTCTGCTGTCAGTAATTGGACTTGTGACTTTAGGCAGGTTAGCCAATGTCTCTGCTTCTCATTATCTTTGACAGCAGAAGATAGGATGAGTTACAGTTGTCTGCTTATTTCTTCATTCGATTATTCAGCAACACCATCGGATACTTTCCAAGCCTACGGACATGGGAGATACAAAGAAGGCAAAAACATTGCAAGGTGGGCAGAGGGTGGGGTTAGAGGTAAATGTGTAAACCTCTAACTAAAATGCAGAGTAGCCAGTTGTGGGGGAGGATCCTCCCTGCTCCCCCCGATCCTGAGAAAATAGTTATTCTATAAATGCTACCCAGAACCAGGGCAGAGGAGAAGAGCGAGAAAGTGACAGACCCTGGCAGGGCCTCAGGTCTGCATGCCTTCTGAGGCCTGGCTTGGTGTCAGGCCGGGCTTTTGTCTTGCTCTTGGAGATCTTGCCTTCCTCCCCTAGGCTCCCAGCTTGAGGTCCTTTGTCCGCATTGGGTGCTGGATCATTTACACCCTGACAGGTAATTCAGAAACCAATTGGCCGATAGGTCAAGAGATGTGTTTTAAGACCACTTCTCCCCACCTGGGAGGATTACTGGTAATGTGGGGGAGGCTGGGAAGCAGCAACCTGACAGCTTCAGGCATGGGGCTCAGATTCCTTGACAGCCAGAAGTTGTAATGGAGGTGCACACACTGAAGGGGACAGGGGACAGCAGGATGGCAGGACTGCTCTAAGGCTTGGCTGGGTGACGCACTTCTTCGTTTCTATGTTCATTCATTCATTCTTGTTTCATTCCTTCTCTGGAATGTGTCTGCTGGGAAGGGCTCTCAACAGCGTGGAATCCTGGGCTGGGTAAGAGCTGACTGGAGGTGGGAGGACGTCCTGCTTTGCTAATTAGGAAGCAAGGTCACACTGGCCCTTCACTCCCCCCCCCCCCCCCCCCATGTGGCTTTCTTTAGCACTCTGTCACCAACAGGGGTGTGACTTGACCATCCCTCATAAAGGACCATCGGTTCCTTCTCTATGATCTTAACCTGGAAAACAACCCTTTTTGACAGGGCATAACCTCACACCCTCCCCCCAGACGGCCATTTATTCCAGTACTTGTACAGAATTGAGTAAGGGAACACTGTTCGAGTCTGGCTGTGTGTGTCCAACACAGTCAGTGTTCAGTAAATGGCGGTCTGACTGTCTTGGCTTCCCTTTCCCTTTCTATCCCCTCAAGAATCAATGCTGAGGACTCTAAAAGCATAAGGACATCACTCTTACAAGGCACATACTGATTAATGGGATTATACATTCATTTATTCTTTTGTCTTCGACAAATGTTTATTGAGATTGTACTTTGTGCCAAGATAGGGATGGATGTTAGAAACCTAGAGATGAAAGAGACCGTCATAAAAAGCACCTGCAAGCTAGTGGGTTTGTGTTTTCAAACTGGGGCATGGTGGCCTCCAGGACGGCTGAGGAGATAAAGTGAAGCCGAGCTGGGGGATGCAGGGGGCAAAGAGCGCCAGTGAGAGAGTGGAGCCAGGGAGGGTTTCAGCTGCTCCTCGGCCAGTCTTTGTTCTTAAACTTTCCAGTTACATTATTTTTATTCTCTCGAGGTGGTGTGTGTGTGTGTGTATATGTGTGTGTGTGTGTGGTGAGTCCCAGGGATCAAACTCAGTTCGTCACGCTTGGCACCAAGTACTTTTACCAGCTGAGGCCTCTCAGCAGTCCAAATTTCTGTACTTAATACGCAAGGGGAAAAGAACAAGTTTAGGCAGCCTCCTTAGTGTCGCTTGCTCCTTCTGGAGTGAACCAAATGGCCTAAGTTCAGACTCCCCTAGTGAGGAAAGTGAAGAGGGGTGGACACGCCCCTGAGGACGCACACAGCTGTCAGGAGGCCACAAACCTGAATACCTCACAGCAGACAGTAAAATTGGCGCAGTAATTGCAGGAGGAGGTGGATAATGATTGTAGATTTTGTGTCTGTTTTGTCAAGGAAGGTAGGCCCAGATGATGAGTTCTGACCAGCTGAGGGAGAGCTAATAAGAATAATAGGGGTAATTTGCATGCGCGTGGCACTTCACAGGTGTCAAAGCACCTCGACATTTTTATCTCCCTGAAGTTTTCGGATAGCCTTGTTGCAGGCCAGGTAAGGATTATTATCTCCATTTGAAAGAAGAGCATGTGAGAAGAAGAGCTAATGCCCCTGTTGGCTAGATCACAGGCGGGCTGAAATGTTTAAAGAAGAGAGCCGTGGCAGCTGGCCTGCATATCTGTCTTGGCTCCTCAGAGCCAGATTGCTAACACGTCTGTAACCGTCTGAGTTTATACCTTGTGTTCTGTCCAAGGTCTGTTAAAATACCAACTTTGATCTTTGAAATCCTTTGTGGTCTGCACTGGCTTCTTTACGCCCAGGTCTCTGATGGCACCCTAGAAAAGACAGTTAATGTCAGCCGGATGCTTCCTGCTGATTCCCCTGGACTGGAGGCAGCCTGGCCTTTGACAACAGATATTACCTGGGCTTGAATCTCACTTGCTGTAATTCCTTACCTGTGAAGTAGATGATTTAACCCTTCTGATTCTGTTTTGTCCTCTGTGAAATGGGAACCTTTAAGCCTGTCTCATTCAGGCCGAGAACGCACTTAGTGATTTAAAGTCTGCAAGGGTCCTGGGGTCGGAAGTTGCAGCGTTTTGAGTCCTGGGTCTTCCAGAGTCTACTTGAGTTGCCTTGGACAAGTTACTTCCTGGACTTTATTCATCTGTAAAACAGAGTCAATGATAACCCAAACGTCATGGCTGAAATGATGACAAAGCCACCGACCGCAGTAAAGATCTGCCAGACACAAGCTTGAGAGTGCTCAGTAGCTCCTCCACTGACACGTAGGGTCACTCAAGGATGACACAGACAGTGTGTGTACAGTACCTGGCACCTCCCGGCTCTTCGTCCTGCCACAGAACACAGATGCTGTAGGGAACGTCTTAATCTTTGGTTAACCCCTAATGCCTTCTGTAGCTCCCCTGCTTCCTACTCTAAGCCTTCAGAGCCATCCAGTTTGCAGCTGTGTGGTCTGTAGTTTTAGAAGTCTCTCCTTCCCTCAGTTTTCCTGAGTGAAATTCTCCCTTCCCTCCATTAGTCTGTTGACCAGCCATTGCCAGTAGAGCGAATCAGTTGTCTCAGAGATCACCAGGACCCCATTGGTCCTTTCAGACATCCCCAGATACAACTCTGCCTCCTCAGGGCTTAGGTTTTCCTCTTTGGGCCCTTTGCCTCATCTTCAGGTTCTCAGCTCACTCTCACCAGTGAGTAGGAACACTGAAAATAACTGGATTTTGAGAGAAGGCCGAAGAGGCCGGGTAAGAGCCATATTGTAAAAGTAAAGCACGGGATACTCACAGCTGACCTACAGCGGCAGCGAGGCCAGAATATGCACCTGGTGCTGTCCTATGTGGATCTCACAAAAAGATCTAGCCGTGAGACTGGAGTCATTTGTCTGATGATGGCGGCCATCTATCATCTTGAAGGCCGTATTTATTTATTTATTCATTTGCCTCGTTGACTTATCAGAATTAACCGCAGTTGATGCCAGATAATTTGCCAATGTGATTCCAAGGTGGTTAAATAATTCCAGACTCTCTTTGTCTTTTCTCCTCAGAACCGTTTTCCTGTGGGTCAAGGGGATGGGACTGAGGAAAATCTCTTCCTGTCCCTTTGGTTGCTGTTAGGCAGCTAGACAATCTCTCGACATTGCTGGGCTTTGCCTTGTGACAGGTTTGTTTTCTGCTGGCTGCAGCAGTCAGGAAATGCAACTGGAAAAGGGTTCAGTTTACAACTCTCTAGATGTGCCCTGGGGCAGACACCAGGAACTTTTCTCTACGTAAAACCACCTCAGCCGTAGATGGGACTCGTGATGAGGGAGCAGGCTGCTCCAAGAGATTAGATAACTTGCCTGAGGCCACAAACTCGGGGAGAACCAGGTTTCTCACAGAGGCCTGTCTTGCTTTTCCAGGCCCTCTGATGAGTCACTCAGCCCTGTGCATCGCCTCTACCTGCCTGTGGATTCTGGAGCTCTAAGGCTCACAGGCTTGCAAAGGTTTCCTGTTTAATTTCTTTATAGTGTCTGTCTTACCCAGCTATTTTGTCTCAAGGTTCCAACCAGAAATTTCGATAGTTTTCATGAAAATTATCATTTTAGGGAAAAGAGAACTCATCCTTTCATTCTCCTCTGAATAGATAGGAAAACTGAAGCCCAGAAGAAAGAACATGGCTGTGCCAAGTGGAATCTGAGTGTATATGGGGATGCCACCATCATGAAGCTGTGGCAGGCTGCTGTCCAGCTGCCGTGGATGGATAGACTCGTTCTGACGGTTAGGATTCACTGAGGCCCAAAGGCTGGCCACACTCTCTTGCTGACTCAGCATCTGTCCGATTGTGGGGGAGCTCTCACAGAGACCCCAGAGGGGTGTGAAGTCTTCTGCAGCTTTCTTGCAAGAGCTCACCTGACCACCTATAGCATGCCTCTAGACACACACAGGAAGCTCACCTTGTCTTCCTGTCAACCCCTCCTGGCCCCGAATAGCTGGAACTCTAAGGGAAAGTATTTATGCCAGGAACTTTTATTGACTACTTCTCTGTTTCAGGCCCTTTGCTGAAATGGATAAGACTCTGTGCTTTATACACACTCTTAACAGCAAATAATTAAAGTGAAATGTGAATCTTGCTTTGCTCTGGGGCCTTGGGCATTAGGAGAGGATAGAGGAGAGGTCTTTTTACACTCCTGCGGTCTGGTGCTGTACGTGGCTTTCGTTGTAAATCTCCAATTGACGAGGAAATAAATAGTATCTCATGTAATAGGAAAGGCTGAACAACGTTTTCCAGTTATAAGAGAGGCTGATTTATACAGAGAACAGAAAGAAAAGCCTGGGGCATCTCTGGCCAGGAAAATTGGTTGAGGAAGTGGAGGCACAGAATCAATTCTGCCTCCCTAGAACTCCTTGCTTGTGTTCACCACTGCACTTGCGTCCCCTTGGGAGCCTGTGGGCAATGCAAGCCTTCTGCTCTGCACTCGGCTGGTGCCCACCTCAGCCTCTCACCCCTCCAGCTCATCCAATCCAAGGACCAGAGACATTAAGCACATGTGTGATGTCTTCAACGCTGCTCTAACAGCACAAACCCAAATGACTTTGGCTGCCTCTTCCCGTTTTGTTGCGATGTGGGTCAAATAGTTGGGCGGAAGTGGGTGAAAGAGCAACAGATGAAAGTACAGTTACCTAACCAGGGAAATGTGTGTTCAGAGTTCCCAGAGGTTACAGTGAGTTCTGGTGCCCCTCCCCCACACGTCCCCTCACAACTTCTTCAAAGGTGATCTGGGAGAGTAAGGGCAGGACAGGGGGCGACGGTCCTGTGGAGTGAGCGTTAGAGGACAGGAGAAGCCCGTGAAACCTCTGGGAAGTAGAATTGGATGAGGAGGTACAAGGTTGAAGGAGCAAGGCTCGGGAGCCTGAGGACCCTGAGCCTGAGCCGTCAGCACACATGTGGCTTCTGCATGTCACTGCATCTCACTGAACCTCCCAGGAGTCAGTGAGCTCCATCTTCAGGACTCCCCTCAGGTTTAACCTATTTTACTCGTCACTTGGCATAATGAAGATTTTATAGGTGCTGAGGCTATGGCAGTGAACAAGATGGCAGAGCAGAGCAGAGATGCTAAGCAGATAGTGACAACAGGGAGGTGAAAAGACTTTGAAAAGGAGAATTCTTGTTGTAAGATGCTTAGCATAGATGACGGTCAGCAGGTGTCAGTCCTCTGCCTTTCCCAACATGCCCCTGACAAGGGTCCTCAAATGAAGGAAAATTACTTTGATGCTTGGGTCTGCTTCTGCTTCCTCTTTCTTAAAGGCTCCATCCCTTGTCTCATGCCCATTTCTTCTCTTCTGCTCTCTGGTTCAGATTTTCTGAGAGCCCAGCCAACCTGGGAGGCCTCCTTGTAGGCTGCTGGGATCTTACCCAACCCAGGCCAATGCCAGAATGACTTCTGCCTCAGCCCATCAAAGCCTGTGGCGGCCCTTGTTTGCAGACCAAACTTGGAAATGGAGAGAGACGAGGCCCATGACCAAAGAGCCACCCCTTATGCTGATGACATTCATAGACCACACTCAGCCTGGCTCTGCCCAGTCAGATCAGCTCTTCCTGAGGCCTTCAGGGATCACTTAATCACTTACCCAGTATGGGCCTTTCTCTCCCCAAATATCTATAAATTGTCAGAGTTCCCAGAGTCGGCCCATTTCCTTCACCGTATAAAGATGCCCCACTGAGGGCCTCACCCAGGCGTTGCTTGCCCATCCTCCAGTGTTGATTATTTTGAGGCCTCCTATCTTGTTCAGATGCTGCATGGCTGCTACTGATTCCATTTCAGAGTCCTCTTGTCAGTTACACAGCAGTTGTGACAAGCAGCTGTCACCGGTTTCTCCAGATGCTTGACTATGAATCCCTCACAGGCACATAGCCCACCACTGGCACATACTAGGTATGAGCTAAATTTTCACTGAAGGAACGGGGCCAGATCGATCGTCGCTGCCCTCGTAGAAACTAAGTAGGTGAATAGCCACGATAGCAGGTGAACGTGGTCAAGGCCATTCATTCTCCAGCGCATCCTAAGGTCCACAGAGGCTGATCAGCCTGCTCTGCCCCGGGCTGCAAAGGCACATCCACCTGGCCTGCCTGAATCGCCTCCCTCCTCCCGAGGCCTGTGCTTCTGTCCTTCATGTACGTCACTGTCCGTGTTCGGGTTCCTTTCAGGAGAGCAGGTCTTTGTATTCTCATCCACGGTGCTCCGGTGCCGCCGCATGTGCTCTGTCTGCATTCAGGAGTTTTCACTTGATTCACCTCGTCCTTTGGAAAACTAGGCTTGTACTTCAAACTCATTATAGACGTACAAAAATAAATACGATTTAATCCTTTTAAGAGGAAATCTAACGTCGTGAACTCTTTGGTTTTGAAATAAATCAGAAGCGATAATGTCCAAACATGTAGACGATTTGAAGACACAGGTAACCTTTAGGCCTCTTGAAATCCCATCAAGTGGCAACTTTCCAGAGATAAGATAAAGGCGTAGTACAGTTTATCTCTTTGTAGTACCGACAGACTTCTCTCCTCTGTGACTTAGTCCACACTGAGTCGCATAGAATAGAAGAGGAATCACCAGATTTAAGTAGAGGATATAGAACACTCGATTTAAACTGTATGTTTTAGCCTGACTGTGCACCGTCACGTCTGTATATGACATACCAGTGTCTCACATGATGACTCCACTGTGCACCCGTCACGTCCGTATATGACAGCGTTTCATATGATGAACTACGAACTTCTCCAGAGCTGAAATGTTTCCTGTTTGTTCCGCAATCCTCAATGTCTCTTATGGAGCTTGTGTAGTGAGTGGGTTCCTGTGTGTTGTGTGTCAGAGTTTGTGTGGTGAGTATGTTCCTCTGTATCGTGTGTCAGAGTCTGTGTGGTGAGTGGGTTTGTGTGGGCTGTGGCTGTGTGCCAGTTTGCGTGGTGAGTGGGTTCGTGTGTGTTGTGTGTCAGTTGTGTGGGGAGTGGGTTCGTGTGTGTTGTGTGTCAGTTGTGTGGTGAGTGGGTTCATGTGGGTTGCGTGTCAGTTGTGTGGTGAGTGGGTTCATGTGAGTTGCGTGTCAGTTGTGTGGTGAGTGGGTTTGTGTGTGTTATGTGTCAGTTGTGTGGTGAGTGGGTTCGTGTGGGTTGCGTGTCAGTTGTGTGGTGACCGAGTTCATGAATGACTGAAGGAGGAGACAGGCACTACCTTTTGTGCCCTTGTAAAAAGCTTTTTTTAGTTGGCTAAGAGGCTTTTCTCCATGGAAGGTGTATTTTCCCCAAAATAAACCTCAAGTGTGTGTCACTACCAGAATGCCAGTGGATCAAAAGGCCTTTCTTTTTATTCCTACTCTTCCCAGAAAATGAAAAAAGTTCCTTTGTTACCTAAAATATCTGCGCCAGAATGGAGTGTTGTCTCCTAGCGCAGTGCTTATTATTGTGGCTAATTTGGTCACATGTGTTTGAGGCAGAACAATGCCTCAGAAATTTTAAAAAGCAAAACAGCAATCTGAAGCATTTGTTGTAATGAGATGTAAATTGCCAACATCGGGAGTGGAGCCGACTAAAATTTGCAATGAAGCAGCCCACCCCCTCCGCCACACGTCCCCCCCCCCCCCACGTCTTAAATTAAAAGCTCTAGAGCCCTCCCTCTGCTCTCCAAGGAAACAACATGGGGCTTTTGTTGGTGGTTGTGGTTAGACTTTGTCCTTTTCTTTCCTGTTTCTGTAATACTGAATATGTTTTACTGACTGATTCATTCTCCCCACTCGTCTGCCATTTTCCGAGCCTCTGTCCTGTGCCTGCCTCGCTCTTCAGCTCCTCAGGCAGGAGTTATCATCAGCCTGCATGGTGTCCCTTGGCTACCCCTCTGTAAGCAGGAAAGTGGAGGTTCAGACATGACATGACTTTCTTAGGATCATTCATCTTGGAGCCAACCCTTACCAAGATGTGCCTTTGACTGGCTTTCCTAGACGCCCCACTTGCTGAGGCTGCAGCCCTGAGTTTGACTTTCTGTATATACAGTGTGCCAGAGAAAGGAGGCCGTGGCAGAGAAACTGCCACCAGTGTTGAACGGTCCCACTAGGGTGGTAAGAAATGCTGTTTCTTGAGAGCAGTACAATGGCCTCGATGTTGACCCAGCTCTGCTAGTCCCTGAAGAGATGAGTGTGGGAAAGGGGTAGAAATGGTTCCTCTGTACAGGGTCTTGTTCTGAGTACTAGGGGCAAAACCAGACCAGCAGGGACTCGACTCACTGAGTCCATGGTTTAGTAGTCAAAAGTAAGCACACAGTGGATGTATGGGAATGGACAGTGGGGGTTAGTTTACTAAGTGCCCACTTTGTGCCAGACACTGAGGTTCTCCCCTCCATCCCGGAGTGTGTGTGTGTGTGTGTGTGTGTGTGTATGTGTGTGTTTAACTGAGTTTAGGTTTCAATCTAGTCAAGTCCTTCTTTCATTCATGTGAGGCTAGGTCAGAGATGTGTGTGTTATCTCTTGTGATGAGAATCTGCCCAGGCCATCCTGGTTTCTGACATAAAAAGACTGGCCAGCCCCTGCCTCTGCTCAGCTGCCCAGCTCTGTTGAGGCATCAGATGCCACTATGGAGTGGGGATGGTGTCAGGGAGGGTACAGAAGAGCACTTCCCCTGGAGCCAAGTCTCAGCCCTCCTGTCCAATGCATGTGAGTACCGAGCCAGGAGGGCGAGCCGCCTCTATTGGAAGGGTCTGGTGGTCTTCGGGGAGAAGTGGCACTTGAGTCAGGCCTTGATTGAGTCACCCTTGCCGTTTGGACAGTTGTACAAAGGGGACAACACAAGCACTGCCTCTGAGACCAAAGAGAAGGTGTCTGTGTGGAGCGCTAGGGAGGCCACGTGGACTAGAAAGGCGTCTCAGGAGAGTGACTAACACAACGTTGAGCCGGAGAAGTGACACTCAACTCCTGTCCTCTAGTCTCTGCCTAAATGGATGTAGAGTCCTTTGTCAGAACCATAGCCTCCAGAAACATCCATTCGGAGTAGCTGCTTCTGGTGTATCTAGTTCCGATTTCTGCTTCTTGAACTGTACATAAGGTTATGGGCATTCCTTCCTACCCACAATTCTTCCTCCAAGCCCCTACTTCAGAGCATGCCCATCAAAGACCTTCCCTTCCAGCCTCTCTGCCCTCATGTCATAGTGAGTTTGCTGAGCGCCCGCCCCGTGCCGGGTACTACTGCGACTCTACAGCTGCACTGTGAGTAAATCTGCTCTTGAAGGCTTCACAGTGTAACATGGCAAAAAGACGGGCTAGTTGGCGACACACACAGCCTACAAGTTATGACATAGAGACTACCACCTAGGAGCATGGCATCTGGAGGAAGCCATCTGACTGGGAACTGGGCAGATAGAAAGGAGCCTTCAACGCGCATTTAACAGTCCAGAGACCCTGGACAACACAACACACAAAACTGAGCAGAGGAGTCCATCCGAAATCTAGACATAGAAAGGGACTGGTTGTCCTGATCCTTCATGGGCCATGGGGTGGGGAGTGGTTATAGTAAGTGTAAGGTGGTGGTAAGCAAGGAGGAACAATGTCATGGTCGTGTGGAAGGTATCGTTGGCAACCACTGAGCCCCTCAATTCTCCTTGTTTGAGACAAGGTCTCATGTAGCCTAGGCTGGTCTGCAACTTGCTATCCAGATGAGGCTGACTTTGAATGTCTGATCCTCCCAAACAAGAGTGCTGGGATTAGGGCCTTTGCCTAACAGTCTTCTCTCTTGAAAAGAAAAGGAGGTTCTGAGGACTTTGCAAAAATGGCCCGAGAGCCGGTGGATGCAATGGCCTTCTCAGCCTCTGTCTCTTCTCTGTCCCTGAGCAGCAGAACAGAACGAGATGGGAAACACCTCAACCTGTCCCTAGGGAAAGTAGAGTAATCACATTTTCCAGATCCGAGGAAAGAGCAACTGTTTTTCTTATTCATATCTTGAAAATTCGTACCTGTAGTAGAGAAGCTTTGGCATGTGCTTCGGGGATGTTAGCTTCATTCTTTGTTATGATCCTTTCTTTCTTAGCAAACATTTGGAGAACAACTACCAGGTTTTGGGCATAAGGGGAAAAATAAGAGCCGGGCCTGACTTTAGAAAGCACACTTAGGAGATGCTGTCCGAAAGATAAAGATGCTATCTGTCCTTCACTCCACCAGCTTCTTCATCTGCAGCTCATTCTCTGTTAGTTAGGAAATTAAAGATGCCGAGCGAGGGATGGGGCTCAGTCTGTACCAACATGCCGTGTGTTCTTTTATCTGCGCCCTTCTGCTCTCTGTCCGTACTGTGGTCAGCTTTGTGGAAAGCTCATGCTTACACCCGGAGACTGCAGAGAGTCTGTCTTGCAGTTTGCAGCTGCTAGCTGCCAGCAGCTCGGGCTTGGTGCTCGTATTCTGGGAAGACCCGTCATAAGGCCTTCTATTAGCAAACTCAGAGGGACATTCCCTCCATCGGCCAAAATCTAGGATGTGTCAACTGAGCCTAGAGTTGCAGCCAGACTACTACATAAGGCGTTAGGGAATAAGAGCTTGGAATCCAGTCGTGCATGTGGCCAGGACAAGAAGCTGCACCCTGAATTCTCCACTTTCTTAAGTTAAACACATAGCAACGTACAGTTCCATGCTTTTAGTCAAGGCCAGGATCTGAAACTATATATAGGCTTTTGAAGTTGTTCTCCCAGGCAAGTTAATTGAGTCGTTTGGCTGTATTTACCCATTTTCTCTGTTCTTTGGTAATCAAGACACAATAGGTGATTTAAAAGGAAAAAAAAAAAAGAGCTGTCATTTGTCATTTAAAAAACTAGTAAAGAAAAAAGAGCCCCCCCCAACAGCAACCATTTCCCCTGCTTCCTTTCACTGTTTAAATCTCACATAATTTGTGTTGATTGCATTAAAATAAAATTATGAGCGATCACTGTATCAAGCAATCAGGAGTTTTCTCTGTGTGATTTTAATTTCTTGGTTGGAATGCCCTTGCTCAGATGCTAGGTCCCCAGTAGGAGCTCTTTCCATTTCTCCCCATAGTTCCTCATTTTCCTTCCTTTACAGGGCCTCTCCATCACAGGCTCCAGAGATGAGTTTGCTGGCAAGCCCATAATTTGCATATTCTATTTACTGTCATCCCTTCTCTAGCAGTCTTAACAGACCCTCCCTCCTGTGCGGGAAGTGGGGTCTGAAGGTGTCCCTCAGTCGTCCCTAATTATTAAAGTCTAGTTAATTCTTGCCCTCTGATTCCACCTGAAGACATTCATACCTCTAGTGCTTTGGAGTCCGGGTTTAAGTGTAGCAAAACTGAGCTAGCCTTTTTTTTTTTTTTTTTTATTCCAGTGCCACTATGTGCTGATAGATGCGTAGTTAAGAATATTTGCCTTTGATTTTCCTTGGAGTTCTAGACAGATCTCTTTTCTTAACTGCCTAGGTCCCGCCATTGACTTGGAAAAAGTAAAGTCAGAATGTCTCGAGCCCGAGCCGGAGTTACGGAGCGCTTTCAGTGAGGAAGCAAATACGTCGTCCTATTACCCCGCTCCTGCGCCTGTCATGGACAAGTATATCCTAGACAATGGCAAGGTAGTGTTTTCAGCTCAATCTCCATTCCCCCAGGTGCTTGCTAGTCAGAGGAAAGGCGGCTAGCTCGGCCTCCCAGCCTAGCACCGGTGACTGTGGAATTTATGACTTGGTAGCATAGGTTTGCTGGGACTTCCCCTTCTTCCTCTTTAAAAAGCTATTGTGTCAAAATAACTATGAAACTAACCTAACATTTTAGAACAGCTTATTAATGAGAAAGATTTTTTTTAAAAGAATTCCTTTAATAGTTCAATGAAATTCTTCCTACCTTCCTTTGAAACACAGTGAATTCAGAGTGAATTACCCACTTATAGATAGCAACTCGGTGCATATTCACCCAAAATTTACAGAGTAGATGTCCCCATCCCCAAGCTCCCTGCTGGGGGTAAAAGGCAAATGAGCTCCTTGTCCCCGACTCACTGGCCCACAACTCTAGGGCTACGCCTAGCTCCTCGTATTTCTTCTCATGACTCCTGGAAATCAATCATGAAAGAGCACATAAGCCCCCATGGTAAGGAGCAGAATGTCAGGGCCTTTTGTCAAGGCCCTGGTAAACCCCATTACACCCTCTGCCACTACCACATACATTTCAGACTCACTTCTCCTTGGCCCCTGGGAGTCATCTGCGTCAGCCCATTTATCTTACCTCATGCTTTGAGTGATCTCTGTTTATCTGATATCATTCCCCAGTGAAAGGAAAAGGTTGTTTGATAATTGTTTGGCCTGAACCAAAGAAAATGTGGTCAAGCTGAGGGAAAGAAGTGTGCTTCTCTTCAGGGCTCTCTTGGATGTTCTGCCATGCCCTCCGTCTCTCTCTGAGCGCTTACTCCTCTGCAGGGACAAGACTTGATGGACCAAGGCATAGCCTTGTCTTTGCTTCATTCAAGAAGCTTTTAGAGTAAGCTTTGTAGGGGTAAGGTTGGGAGGCTGAGCCTTAGTTCACAGCATAACTCGACTCTGTACTTCCCGTGTGATATCAGGCAGGTCTTTGGCCTTGCTGGGCCTCCTTGTCTGTATCTGTAAAAAGCACACCATAGCGATGCTTTCCATGGGCCATTTTGAACTGAAAGTGTGTATCTAAGTTGGTAAACCTCCCAAATTGAAGATAGAATGGGAGAACCATTCTGGGTCTCTTGATTTCTTTTTAGTCATGATCACATTGTGGAGTGATTGAAGAATTTTTCTTAAGAAACTTCCAAGAAAATCTATTTCCCTCTTTGTTTGAAGGCTGCCAAGCAGCTTCTGAGCCCGGCTGCAAAAGTAACATTCTTTCCCAAGAAAACAGGTCTCAGAGCCTCATTTAATTTTTAACACACACATTAAACGCCTCTTGAAAATGCCTCTTTTGCTTTTCGCCAGCCACTGCTCTGAACTTCACCCAGCTTTTCTTTGAGACTGATTTGTAGTCAGGCGAAGGACTCTAGGAAGAGGGAGGAAAAAAAGCAGACTTTCTAATAACCTTCCTTGACAAGGAAAACTAACATTTTGATCAAATATTACCATAGTTTACTTGAATGAATGGGGTTTGCCACATAGATCACTTTCTGATTCCAATAGTTCTATTGCTTACCTAATGTTTTTATTTAAAAAAAAAAAAAAAAAAAAACCTCATTGAATCATAAAACTGAAAAAAAAAAAAAACCATTATACTTAAACATTAAGTAACAGATCTTGAAAATGCACCCAAGCAGGGTCTGATCTAAGCTGTATGACAGATTAGGGGCAGGGGGGGACTGAAAGCCAGATCTCCTAAGCAGTCTGCCTTGCTGTGCCTCTGGGAACTAACTGCGCATTGCTCTACATAGCTGCGAGTGTGCTGACCTCAGCAGTCCTGTCTCTGTTGCTCAGCATGGACCTGTGATGGGTCTTCCTGGGGCCAAGGGCCCATGTTTTTCTAAGCTATGGCACTGGCATTGTACTCAGGTGGATGCCAGAAAACATTCTGTTCTCTAAGGAAGAGCTACTCATCAGAAATGAAGCCAAAGCCATGAAGATGTATTAAATATGCTCGTATGTTTAGTATTGCTTTGAGTTTAGGTTGGTCTTGATCACTCTGCAGGAGGCAGAAGTGGGGAGCCTCGACCTTTCCCCCCTGGAATGTGCCTTGACCAGAAGGACTGAGTCGGCTGGCTTTGGGTGAGCTGGTGCCTCTCAAGGGGTGTAACCTAACCCTGTGGCAGTTAAATAACACCTCCTGGGTTGTGGAGTGGGTATGCAAAGCTGAGTAGCTCAAAATGACAGGAATCTCTCATCCTAAGGGTATTGCTTCCCTTTCAGGCCAGAGCAATGCAAGAACAGAGATGCCAATGAGGAAAGAAGGGGCAGGATGTAGCAGCCAATTGCTGTATGTTCTTCTTACATGTAGTTCGTCTCTCTTAGTACTTTTTTATCCCTCTGTAAGATAGAGGATGATCCTTGTGGTTGAGAAAATTGAGGCTTAGAGAAGTATGATGACTAGCCCTGGCCAGTGTTAATCACCTGACATACGGAAGAGTGAGGGTCTGCACCCAGGGCTGGCAGCGCAGAGCCCATCCCTCTCCTGTTCTAGCACTGGAAGAAGGAGGTGGATGTATCCGGAGATTTTATAGAAGAATGGACTTACTGGGTTGGTGATGGGATGGAGCCAGGCTGAGGAGGTCAGATCTGATAACAAATAGGGAGCCATGCCGACTTTCCGAGGGGCTGACATAAAAACACAGAGTAGAAGACGGCTGAGGCCATCTAGTTGAAGAGGAAAGCAGTGTTTTAGGGAAGTGGATAGCAGTGATTACAGGGTGAGCCGAACGGAGTAGCCACTGGCAAGAAAGCCAGTCCAGCCTGGCTTTTTTTTCCAGTTTCCATCTGCCTGAGGTTTACTGGACTGGGAGCTGGCGCGGGATAAGGCCTGCAGGTGCAGAAGACTCAAAGGGAAACCAATAATAAGCAGGGCTTGCCATGTTAGGTGTGCACTTTCCAATCACCTTAGCCCCACCTTGACACTCAGGCCAGGAGGGTATGAACCAGGCAGCACAGATTTGGGTCTGAATCTTCATTTTTACATTAGCTGATTGTGTGTCTGGGGTTCCCCCTGCCCCGAGTTTATGTTCACATGTGTGAAATGAGAACAGCAATTTCTGGCAACTTCTAACTCTAAAGATTCTTAGGAGGATTAAGGAAGCTGGGTTCATTATAGGTACTCAATAATATGGCTCCTTTTCCTTCTAGAACATTGGCTCACATGACTTCATCTCTCTTCCAGAGTAACAGGGGTTGTAGTGTAGACTTGCAATCCCAGTAGTCAACAGACTGATTCAGGAGCCTTGCTGCGTGTGTCTCTGGGTTTCTCTTTCAGAATCTAGTCTAGAGCAAAGTCCCTTGTCTCCCTCCCATCTCGGGCAGCTTGTGTGTGTGGCCTCAGTGTCATCAAGGGAGGGACACAGCTCCATCAGGGACCTTGCACTCAGCATGGCTGCTCACCTGGCACAGACTGTCCATCTGCAGTTCAGACGCGAACAGGGAAAAGGCCACATTTGGCCTTGGGCTCTGATTGCTAAGCCAGCCCCCGGGCAGCACATCTCGCCCCAGGGCTGCTTATCTGTCTGAACAGAACAAACTGATTAGCAGTCCTGAAGTGCAAGCACAGAGAGGCCAGGTGGATCCCGTTATCTGCCCTCACACGGCGGCCTGAGTGATCTTTTGAGCGAAAGGAGGTGAAGCTAGACGTGGCCTGCAGAGCATTCACTTAGCAACGAGAGTGAGCTGCCAGGTCGTTTGATGGTTAGAAAACCTTAGTAATCGATAAAGGAAGTACTGGCTGTCCATCTCTGTGTCCACCTCTCTTCCTAAGCCAAGTTTGAGTAGAAGAATCTTGAATCATTTCTTGAACAATTGTTCTTATATTCAGCCATCAATTTGTGTATGTGTGTGTGCGTGCACGTGTGCGCCATCCCAGGTCAGGACCTCGCTGAGATGTCTCCTGCCCATGTCTTGGTCAGGTCTTTATGAAAGCAAGGGCCTTTAGCAGAGCCCTCTCACACCCCTTGGAAAAGTTGACTGATTAGGAGGTCCCTCCTCTCCATCCCACAGAGGCTGTTTCTGTCCTCCACATGCTCAGCAGAAACGCAGCCTAAATGGCTATGTCCAGGTCAAAACTTTTCTTTTTTAATGACGAACATTAGTTTGGGTTTGAGTTGCTAAGGGCCACAAGTGAGGACAGATTTTAAAGCTGTAGCTCATTGCTGGGAGCAGAGGGGTACAGTGATTTCTTGGCTCTCACTATCACTCTGGCTCTGGCTCGTTCTCTTCCAGGGAGCACAAGATTGTATTCTGGTGTGTGTGCTACCAAACTCCAACCGGATACATTGCGGTTGCATTTAATTGCTTAAAATCCTAGGTGTTCTCAGCCAGAGAGATGAACTTTGAGATGAAATCCAAGTCTCCCACTTCGTAGATAGGAGAGCTGCAGTTTGAGCTGGAGAAGGACTCGTACAGTTACGCTCCTGCTGGCTGCAGAGCCAGGCAGCTGCTCTGCCCCTGCCAGCTGGCAGGGATTTATAACTCAGCTCTAAATTGGAATTATCTAGGGAGCTAAACCATCCTGATGTCTAGGCCACACCCAGACCACATAATTCAGGATCTTGGAGATGAGGCCTATGCACCAGTGATTGCTATAGCTGGTGAGTCCTGCATGCAGCCTCCACTGTGTTAGCAGGAGGTTCGCCTCAGAATGTGCAGGTAGAAGAGAGTCTGATCCTTCTAGAGTATAACACACGTGAACACATACTGTCCTGAGCATGGGTCAGGCTCAGAGTAATACCACAAGTGCAGCTTAGAATCCCAGATCTGCCACTCACGAGTTGAATGACATCTGTAGTCACTTCACATCACTGAACTTGATTTTCCTATCCGAAGTGGCAACTGTATCATTGCACCTTCTGTTTAAGAGCGTGAAGTCAGAGCTTTGGAATAAAGCCTGATGCATTGCAAGAATTCCGTAAGTGATGCTGTTGCCGCATCTGTGGCATAGAAGCCCTTGTAGTGGAGAAGCAGTGATTTAAAGGACAGCAGCAGCCTCCAGCTGCCTTCCTGTCGGACTAAACAGGTGTGGTGTGATCTCTTTCAGGTTCATCTGGGAAGTGGGATTTGGGTTGACGAGGAGAAATGGCACCAGCTACAAGTCACCCAAGGAGATTCTAAGTACACGAAGAACTTGGCAGTCATGATCTGGGGAACAGATGTTCTGAAAAACAGAAGTGTCACCGGAGTCGCCACAAAAAAAAAGAAGGATGCAATCCCAAAGCCGCCCCTCTCTCCTCACAAGCTAAGCATCGTCAGAGGTAGCACACCCAGTGGAAGCGCCGTGCTGGACGTCCTGTCCTTTACTTTGTTAGAAATAACAGGTTTCAATCCGGTGAATGATTGCTGGAGTCCCCATATGCCGGGCCCCAACGGGGACACAGGAGCATAGGGGCAGACATGATAGCTCTCACCAGAGATCTCACTCTGGACAGGACGAATGAATATGGACACATATACAACTCAAGGGTGTGGCATGGCAGGCAGGGGGCAGTGGTTGTGCTGGAAATTGTCAGGAGGGAAGGATCCCAGCGAGAAGGCCCTGAATAGGGCCCTCAGTGCTCATCAGACGGAGATGCGGTGGGTGTGGAGGGGGACTTCTGGAGGCAGAAGCATCTTGAACAGGGGGTGCAGATGGGAAAGGGGTGTGTCTAGAGAGCAGTCAAGGTCTAGGCTGGGGAACCTTTTTATTTGAACCATGTCTAGAGCAGTCAATGAGATGAGCAGCAGTTGGTGCCTGGAAGGCAGGCAAAGAATCAGGGAGTCTTTTGTCTCCCAAAGGTATGGTTATTCTCCATGCTCCTTATGTGTCTTCCCTCTCTCCCTCTTTCCTTCCTCCCTTTTCTTGCCTTCTCAGTCTCTTCTTTCTCCCCCATCCACTCCCTAACTTCTTACTCTTTTCTAACCGTCTCCTGGGGTGAAAACACAAAGGACAGCACCCAGTGTGCACCTACAAGGAGGTCTCGTGGGATTAAATGAGAGAGCATCAGTGCTGCACTGTGCGGCCGGTACAGAGTAAGAAGTGCAGTGTGAGGAGCAGAGTGGGCACAGAAAGTGCTGATTATTCTGAGGATTTGTTATACCCATTATATTAAAACATCTGTCTTAAGCAGTTTTATATATAGTAACTCACTATCCTATCAACAGCCCTACTGTTGGCTGCTGTTATTAGGCTTTTCACAGATAAAGAAATTGGGCCCCCAGGTAGCAGGTACTTTTTCTCAGGTTGTAATAGCAGGGAGAAACTCAGGAGTTCACAGGTGGCTTTGGTGACTATTCCTAGTTACTGATCTCTAAATGGCCAGGTCTGCCACATTTTGATGAAGAAAATAAGACCCAGTTAGGGGAATGTCTTGTTTGAGCAGGTCCTGTAGTTGACCACATTCTGGGCCCAAAAGAGTAATGCATCTACGGTGCGGCCAGGCGACTGCATCATAGGTCCTCTGAGTTTCGTACAAGATGTGACGAGACAAAGGGCTGCATCAGCTCTGTTGGGGAGGAGGCCGGCTGGAACAGATGGCATTCCAGCTGAGAGTCACCCTGGGAAAGGCAGCCTGTGACAGATGGAGGAACGGTGGGTCAGCCAGAATAAACTGCGCCACGGAGACCAGCACACTCGGGTGAACTGGCTCAAGGGGAGAAGCGGCTTTACAGCCGAGAGTGGGGTCAGGCAGGTGGGTAATAGCCAGTCTTACAAGGAAGTGAAACGCATCGTAGGCAGCTTGAGAGACTGTCATTTGGAGGGGTGGCACTTGGAGAGATCAGGGAGAGCCAGCACTGTCCCAGACCAAGGTTGGAAAATGGGCAGTAGAGAATGGCCGGTTATGTCATATGTTGTAGAGGTCAAAGTGGCAGGACGCTGAGGGATGCCGCAGCTCAGCCGAGGTCACAGCTAGAGGGTGTCTGGGTCTGGATTCAAACCCACATGTTCTCACTCTGGTAGCACAGGTGTCTCCTCTCCTGGCTAGCCCATGATTAATTGAAGAAGGCAGCCACGTATTTTTAGATAATAAGAGGGACCCTGTAGTCAGCTGCTGTCTGAAATGGTGCAGCTTTATCTTTATTCCAGAGGTCACCCTGAGAAAGGCCTTCTCGGGAAAGGCGGCCCTGCTTCGCCCGTCAGTGCCAACCGTACCCTCAGATAACTGTCGTGTGTGGGTATGGAGCTAACTGCCCAGAGTCTGCCTCCCTTACAAGAGACTGTCGCTGACCTCCCCGTGTTCCAGCACTAAACAAGGTTGAACATATGAAGCCCCCAGACCTTGGTGGAACCGACCCTGCCCCACACTAGATAGGACTTTTTACTTCCTCCCTTGTTCTTGTCTCTCTTTAGATAATATAAATCTTTAGCCGTTTGCTAATTATTTCCCTCTTTTGTTCCCTTGACTGAAAACATATGTGCTTTTTGTTTGTTTGTTTTTTGAGACAGGTTACTCTGTAGACCAGGCTGACCACAAGCTCCTAGTTATCCTCCTGCCTCCACCACTCTCTGTTACACTGCCCGTTAAAGGTTCTGCACAGCATTACTTGCTTATTTGAAAATTATCTTTCTCCCTTGCCTCCATTAGAAGCTCAGCTTCATGGGCATCTTGTTCAGGGCTTACATACAGTAAGCAATTAAGAATATTGACCTTTCCCATGCAGCCTTCGGCCCTTCTGTGTTCCCTCTCTTAATGAATAACATAGCCAGATAGGTGCATCCCCATCCCCCCTCCCACGCTCCTGCCTCTCCATCCTTCCTGTTTCTAAATACCTCGCAAACCCTCCCTGTTTGTCTAGACCCACTACTTTCATAATTCAGGCCTAGCCTTGTGCTCCCTGGCTCCACCCCAAAGCCTCCAGACCCCTCCCTTTATTATGTAACCGGGGTGACCTCTCAGAAAACAGATCTGACCTCTCACTACCATCCACCCCAGTCAGTTCAAAGTCCCCACGGTTAGAGGGTAAACTTAGCATAACATACAGGCACGTTCACAGCCTGGCCGCTGGCTATAGTTCTGCCTGTAGATTTTAGTTATTAGCGGAATGAACTGAACAAGCCTCATTTGCTATCGCCTCGGGACCTGCAAGTGTTCTTCCTCACGCCTGGAATAGTTACCACCGCTCTCTACCTGTGCTGGTGTTCCAGCTACTGCTGCTCACAGCAGATTTGCCTGGGCTCTTACCCCCCAAGAGACTCCTCAAGACCTCTTAGTGTAGCTGGGTGCCACCACCATGTGTCCCAGAGCACCCGGTATCTGGCTCAGTTCTTTTTCCTTGGCGGCTTCCTGGGACCCTCGGCTCTAACAGAGGGAGCCAAGCCAGGCTGGGGTTTCAGGCTTCAGGCGTCAGCACGAGTCTCTTATGCTGAAATACAAGGGTCATGTTTTACTTCCTCACTACAACCAGGCAGGTTTGAGGTCTGTGTGCCGTCCCACCACACAGTCAACATTTTTAGCCTAATTATCTGAACGATTCCAGCGTGCATTCAGCTGGTTCCTCCTGGGCAAGCTGTCTGGCAGGACTGGGACCGTTTGTATTTGTGTGTGTGGTGAGCATACTTTGTCATGTTGGGCACATAAAAGTAACAGAAGCCTTCACGCTCACAGCGCTGGAAGGATTTTCTCGTCTCTTTGATGTTAAAACCCTTCCCTAGCAGATAGCAGAACGATGGGAGAATGCTGACCCTGCTGTAGAGAGACGAAAGCTGGAGGATGGAGCTGGCTCTTGCTCCGATGACAAGCTCCGAAATGACAGTTAAACCTTATTAAGGTCGAATGACCTTTTGCTGAGTATCCGAGCTTTCTAAATGAGCCGCAGCATTGCGTTCTGGTTAATTTTTATAACTTTTTTAATAGGACACATTAGCGCTGTTATAAACCTTGTTAATTAAGCAATAATCTCAAATGCTCCCTCGCAGAGGGACACGTTCCCAGCATCTGCAGGTGATTAATAGCTAGAGTCGAACAAAAGCCTTTTAATCAACCTGAGGGGCCATTCAGAGCTGTTACCCCAGGAAATGAAAATGATTGGAATTCTGTAGGGGCCTCCTGAACACATTCTTCAATGTGTGCCCTTCTCTTTCCATTTCTTCTCTGGAGGCCATCACCCCTACCATCCTGTCTTATGCTTCTCTCTCCTGCCTTTGCTGTCTCGGAGAGCCCTGGAGAGACAAAGCTCCCTAGATTACCTAGTGTGGCACACCACTAGATAGCAATACTTATCCCAGGTTCCTCTCAGAGGCGTCTGGGATGAGAGCCACAGACTTCTCCCTGATTAGATTAGGTCAGAGCAAGGTTGCTTGACAGATAGCATGGCCCTCATTTAGGGAAGTGGGGGATGATTGGATTTTTACCAGATCGCAATCTGCACTTCCAGAGGAAACTCTATAGGCGTGGGAGCAGCTTGCTGGGGACCTCAGTCTCCTCACTCAGCTGGGGAGTTCCAAGCAGAAGAGAATGAGCGGGGCTTAAAAAGGTGAAAACCAGAGCAGAGATCTTCTGGGAGGAGACGGTGAGGTCATTGCTTTGTGAGGTGCTCTGGAAAGGGAAGGGGTGATAGGTAGACAGAGCAGAAGACCTTCCTGCCCATCTTCTTATCTCAGTCTTTGCAGACGAGTGAAGTTCGATGAGCTGAGCAATCAGAGGTGGTAAGGAGGCAGTGGAGGCCAGTTAAGGCACCTCTGAGTAGAGCTCTTCTCAGTGGAAAGAAACAGGTGAGCCAGAGTAAGCACGTTTGTGATACACACAACCACAGCATGGATGGCAAGTACAGGTAATCCCTACCCATACTTGGGAAGGCAGCCATAGATTCTGACCTAAATGCCCCTTTACTCTAGTTCCCAGGCTCCTCCCATGTGAATGGAAGGCGTGGAACAAGTTGGGCTTACAAGATAATGCCCTGAATCACCTCTGTGTGCTGACTTCAGAAAGGCCACACTGTGGTCATCCATCACCATTCCTTATGGTTGTGTTCTCATTCTGTTTTCTAAGTGAGGAAACTCAAAATCAAAGAATGTGCAGTTTCTCCCTTCCCATACTTGGGTCTGGAATATATTTGGGTGCTTGCATGTGTGTATATGTGTGTGTGTGTATACACCTAGAGGCGAGAAGTCAGTCTTGTTTCTCTGGTGCCGTCCACCCTACTTATTTTTGAGACAGGGTCTCTTCACTGGCCTAGAACTCACCAATTATTCTGGGCTATCTAACCAATGAGCCCCAGGAATCCACTTGTCTCCACCTCCCGAGTGTTGGGATTACAAGCATGCACCACCATGTCTGGATATTTTTGTATGAGTTCTGGGTATGGAACTCATGTCTTCCTGCTTTCAAGGCAAAAACTTTCCCAACAGAGTTATCTCTCTACTTGTTAAATGCAGAGTTTTTAGATGTTTTCAGTCTTCCCTGGAAAAGCATTCAGTCAGTCACTCATATACGTATGTCCTTTATCACCTGTGCGAGAACCTGGTAAATGAACAGTCGCATGAACATAAAATGACTGTAACCATCCCATATGGGTATAGGGTTCGTTATTCCTTGAAAGGGGCTTCCAAATGTTTATCCCACATGCTTCCTGGAATCATTCTAAAAGCTACTCTAGAGTTTGTTGTCCTTGTTAATGATATGCGAATTCTAGGGCAATCATTTGTACCAAATCTCCAGGCATGGAGACTGGTAGAAAAACAGGCCTTGTCCAGGCTGGCTCTGCAGCAGTCACTTCTTTACACACACAATCTTTTTTTTTTTTTTTTTTTTTTTTTTGGTTTATCGAGACAGGGTTTCTCTGTAGCTTTGGTGCCCGTCCCGGAACTAGCTCTTGTAGACCAGGCTGGCCTCGAACTCCCAGAGATCCACCTGCCTCTGCCTCCCGAGTGCTGGGATTAAAGGCGTGCGCCACCACCGCCCGGCTACACACACAATCTTAATGGTATGACAGTGTTGAGTGCTAGTGACGTTATAGGGCAACCGGGACTGACTTGCATGCAGTACCACTTGGGAATGGCATTCAGCATGTTTTGGAAAACAATTTACCGAACATCACCTAGTGAAGCTGAGTAGGCATACTCTCTAATGGTTAGTTGGCATTGCCAAGCTTAGACTGTCACTTAGAGAGTTTCTTCGATAAATACCCTCAGCTGTGGGCAAGGTTGTTTGTGGACAATCAAATGCACAGTTAAAAGTAGGATAAAGTCATATAGTAGAGCATGTCTCAGCAACGAAGATGGCGACTTTCCTGGGTGACCTGCCGCTGTCCTCTGTAATATTGTGTGTTCCACTGAGTCAAATCAGCAAGGCAGAACATTAAAGAAATGGACACATTTATTAAAAGGCTGAAGACAGGAAAAAATGTTTAGGGACAGATACCCACATGATAACATTAAGAGAGTAGTTACCTTTGATGAGGATGGGGGGAGCGAGAAGCTCAGCATCAGGTTTTAGAGGGATGTATTAATCTGGCTAGTGGGCTTATCATCATTGATAATTTTAGACAGGGTCACACTACGTACGAACTCAATATGTAGTCCGTGGCTGACCTCCAACTCACAGAGATCTACCTGTCTCTGCCTCCTAATTGCTGGGATTAATGGTGTGAACCACCACACCTGGGTCTTACCTTTATTTTTAAAGTACACACTTAATAGTGTTTATCTCTATTTATGGCAGGACTTTAGATATATAACCATGTAAGATAATGTGAACCAGTATTTGAACGTGTGTCAGGAGGCATGTCCTCTTTCTTCTCCTTGAAAGACTTGTTCTCAAATTCGTCATTAACCCTTGACCTTCCTGTCTCTTCCCTCTGTCTAGAGTGTTTGTATGACAGAATAGCACAAGAAACAGTGGATGAAACTGAAATTGCACAGAGACTCTCCAAAGTCAACAAGTACATCTGTGAGAAAATCATGGATATCAACAAATCTTGTAAAAATGAAGAACGAAGGGAAGCAAAATACAATTTGCAATAAACTTTGGATTTTTTCATAAAGCCTTTGCATTTTCCTTGTGTGGTGTGTGCATCACGGGCGACAGTGCCATCCAAATAGACCCCACCAGGCGCGGCCATTTCTTGGCAGAGGGCCTTCAGGGCGCTGAGGTCACTGTCTTATCTGGACTTGAACTTCCTACTTTGAAGAAGGCAGATGGATTTGCTGAGACTCAGCAGAGCCTCACACCCCAACCAATGTTGTTGAGGGGATGGGGAAGCACTTTTCACGGGCTGTAAGGCATCAGAGAAGCCTGTTGGGACCACAGTATGAACTGTTATTTTTACATTGGAGCACATCTATCTCTGCTCCTCTATTTTGTTCTATAATAAAACTCCATTAATTCTTGATGTAGACAATTGTTCTCTTTTTTTATATAATATTAAACCTGTGTACTGCATGTGGCCTGCAAAGCCCTCTCAGGAGCGAGATCCCGGAAGGGTCATGGGTCCTGTGATGGCTCTAAGGGTCTCCAAAGCATCTCACCCTCTCTGACTTCAAAGGATGAGTCTTTGACCACTCAGCTTTTCCCAGATGATCCGCAACTAGCATCTGGAAAAATAAGCTTCCCCGATTATTTGAGCCTACTTTTGTAAAAGAAATGGGCACTGAGGGCCTAATAACGTTAGCTGTGGTGTACAGCGTTGCCAGAAAATGAGATACATCAGTGGCTAGCTGTTCATTTATGCTCTTTTATCTCAAACGATCTTTCAGGTTTACGTAATCATTTATCTGCTTCTTTATTTGGTTCCTGGATCTTTATGGTGCCTGGCACGTGCTTTTGGCAAAGCACTTTCTATCTTCCTTGTGGACCTGCACTTTTCTTTATGCAATGCCAATAAAGTAAGTGTGGCATTTTGGAAAGGGCAAGGGCTTTGGACAAATGCCTCTAGGTTCTAAGCCTGGCTCTCCTGCTTGCGCTGGCATTAACATAACCTCCTTGTACCTCCATTTTCTGTTCCGTAAAAAAGAAAACCCGCCTCACAGAGTCGCTCTAAGGATTAGAGATAAAATGTATAAAGTGTTCAATAAATGTCAGCAATTGTTGTTACCTTCATTTTTTGATTTTGGACTTTTAGACATTGGTGGAAAGCTTTGATCTGTAGTTGTCGTAACTCTCATTAATTCAAGTCATTAGAAGATATTGGAGGTAATTACATCATAATAGTTTATTTTATTCAAGTGGAAACAAAGTAGGAATGCGTATTTTAACACAAACACCACTTTTGAAAAGCACCGGTTTATTAGAACTCATTAGATATACACATCAATGAAAGACTAAGAGTGTCCTCTCAGTAAACGGAAACCTCTGCTAGTCCCGTAAGTCCCCTGCAGATATCTGCAATTGAGTCTTAGTTTCTTCCTCAATAATGGGCTCTTCCCTGCAACTTTGTTTAGAGTGATTTTTCACACTCCCAGAATTCTGTTTGGTTGGGCCTGATACAGAAGGGGGCTTTTTGTCGAAATGCCAGTGGTCTCCCCCTAGCTTTTACACTTGGATTCCTTTGATTCTCATGGTGGGCCAGTGTGTCGTGTTGGGCAGGATGGCAATACTGAATTGACAGAACCTGAGTCCATCCCAGAAGCCCTGGCTCCAAATCCCTTCATCAGGTGGAAGAGGGACTCATTTTATTTTTGGCTCATGAACTGTGTGGGGAAGACAGACTCCCTCCTGCCCCAGTTTGTGTCTTGGATGTGTTTCTACATTGTGCTTATTATTTTTAATTATAAAGAAAGAAAAACAATTCTAAACAGATTATTTTGGAAAGTAGGGAAAGCACTGCAAACGACACTGCTGTATAGTGTAGTTTTGTCCAAGGACATAACTGTGTTTTACACACAGGACCAGGTTTGCACGCATCCCTGCACATTTAATATAGTTGTTTCCATGTTGGGTTTTTTTTTTTTGGCATTTGTAACCATCAGCTCTAACATCCACAAAGTGGACAGACATAAAGCTACGGATGGGTAAACCATCTATCTGGTCAGTTGCTCAAGTCCTTACAGTGAGGCTAACCTGCCAGGCCATGAAGGCCTTAACTGCAGGTTCCCATTCATCCCAGTGGTACAGGGAACTTGAGTTAGGTGGTGGATGGCTCTAAGCTCACCTCTCAGCTCTACAGCTTACTAGCCTGCTCAAAGTCAGGCACTTCCTCTTAACATTGGCTTCGTCGACTGTAACGTGGAGTAAGCAGTGTCCATGTCCTGGGCTCGTAGGAAGCTTGTGGCAGTAAATGAAGTTTTGCAGCCAGAGTGGACAAATGGCCATCAGCGCTAGTGTTGAGATTTGTCTCCTTGTCTGACCTCTTTCTGCCCTGTTCATTCTTTACCTGAGAATGTGCCTCTCCTGTCTCTACCCTGCTGCCCTCTTGTGCCGAGATCTCAGCTTTCATCTCTGCTTTTGGCTTCCTGAGAATCTTACACAAATTCACCATTTGTTGGGACCTGCGTCGCAGGCCATGTGTGCAGGTTCCACACTTCTGGCTCCACCTCAAATCCCACCCTCTGCCTTCTGGCCCATTTATAGCTTCTTGAAATTTTAGATCGTTTATAACTAAAACTTGGTGGAAATATTTGTATTAACGTTCCCTTTACACTTTCTTTGGTTTTCTTAGTGTGGTTTCTCCTCAGCCAAAAGGAATGTCAGTTGCATTATTCTTTATGCTTGTAATGGGTGTAACCACTTTTGAAATTATTCTCCCAACTTAGTTGGCAAAGAAAAATGTGTGTTATTGTATTTTCTTGTTTGTTATCGAGACTGAAATCATTCCAGAATTTTATTTTTTCTTTATAGAAAAGAAAAACTTCTTCAAAACCTATGACCATTTCTGTTTCCTGTCTTCTTGTTTTCTTGTGGACCAGCTTGCTTACCGTGGGCATAACACATGTGCTTTGGCATCCACAAACAGACACAGCAACAGACATATCTATCTCATCTTTTATTTTGAAGAAATGGGCCAGTATCTTCCAGGAAGCCTTACAATGTCATGGAACCTAAAGATCAAAGATGATCTTGTAGGTGTTCCCTAGGTGTCCTCTCCACCATAGCAATGACTGACCCCCCCCCCCCGCCTTAACAACCAGAATGGCTCTTTGCATGGTTTAATATGACATCATTGTTCTTCCGTATTTCACCAGCCAATCCTCAGCTCAAATCATAGCTATCATGTCTCTCTGGGTTCAGATGGTCCTGTGTTCTATCACTGACCCTTGGCCTTTCCCATGTATGACCTTGAACATGATCTTAGCCTGTCTTGGTTAGCTTCCCACTGCATTTTGGTTTCTGCTGCTGTGTTGAAACACTGACCAAAACCAATCTGGGGAGAAAAGAGTTTATTTTGGCTGACAGCTTACAGCTCATAATGGCAGAAAGCCAGGGCAGGGACTCAAGGCAGGAACCTGGAATCAGGATCTGAAGCAGAGACTGTGGAAGAATGCTGCTTACTGGCTCGATCCCCATAGCTTGCTCACCTTGATATTTTAAATAAGCCAGGACCATCTGTCCAGGGCTGGGCCCTCCCATAACAATCATTAATCAAGAAAATGCCCCATGGATTTTCCTATAGGCCAATCTGATGGAAGTATTTTCTCAGCTGAAGTTCCCTCTTCCCGATAATGAGCATATCTGCCTCACAGGCTGGTGTTGAATATTGTGAGGATAGCCCTTACTGTCGCTGTACCCTTTTTAGTAGAACTCTGAGCACTACAGCTCCTCTTTCAGGACAAAGTTCCAAAGACAGGACTCAGGGATGGATGCTGGGCTCTAGGAAGCACCTGGTTCATGGATTTTGGACTTTGAATCAGCATCCTTAGTGATAAAATTGTCTCCTACTGAACTAGGCAGTTCTGTAAAGTAAGACTGAGAATGTGTTTGGGGCCAACATCACCCAACCCTCCAGCCTATTTTGGGCCACTATCCGTTTCCCTGTAGGTGCTCATGTGAGTTGTGAAGGCAGAGCAACTCCCAGGGGATACAATAATGACTTCAATATGTATTCACTCTTGCGAGGAAACTGGATAAGTTACCTTCAAGTCTCCCATCCTATTGCTGTGCCCCTTATGCTGTCAGTAGGGTGATTGTACTAACCTGCTATCGTACCAGCTCTCCAGTCTCAGCCTCGGTAAACGCGGAGTCTTTCTTCCCTCATTCTGCCTTCCGTAGTAACAGCTCATCAGGCCCACTCCTACCCCCAGTCATGTGGAATTTTGAAATAGATTTCTTAAATGAAATGCAGGACTTTGCATTTATCCCCATCACATTTCACTTTGTTGGTTGCAGCCCAACATTCCAGCTGGTTGAGGTCTTCTTCTCCAGTTTTGTTTAAGTGAGAAAAGAAAACCCCAAAGAGAGCCAAAACCTCAAAAGAGAACCAAGCCATAACCTCAAGGGTGAAGCCCAAGTGCACGGTCCCCCTTGTTCCTCATGATTCCTCTGCCCCCATGCTCCTCTGACGTGTGCAAGCATCCCCCATTCCTCCCCCCAAGTGTATACCCACACTGCTCTTTGGTTTGCATAGTTACCATCATAATACCACTTCCTGGCACTGGGTCAAGGTTGCTTTCTTAACTCTTCATTGTACGGTTTGTGTTCTCTAGTTTATTGCTGGTGGGAAAGGCTGCCTGGGCAATCTTTTATGATTGTTCTCCTTCTGCTGATTCTTTGTAGAAAAAGTTGCATGGAGTAAAAACTCATTGGGTTAAAAGAAGAGCATCTCCGCATGTGTCATTGCCTTTCTTCCCAAAGGACTCAGCTGTATTTTAAGCAGGGCAGACGTGCATGGGCCACTTCACAACAGCATCACCCATATTTGGAATATTCAGAGCTTGGCCAATTAGCTTTCAACATAGATATATTGTCCCAGTTTCTTCCTTTTGTGAGCTGTCAGTGTATACATTTGAGCACCTGAAGAATGCTTTTGGAAATTTCCTTTATGATATAGCTTTCCTCCAAACTTTACGATGCATGAATGTGACCTTTTGTATCCTTACCAAGTTATTCATCCTAATTTAAAGTCAATGTTATCCTCCACTAGAGACCCCCTGTAATTCTACGCACTAACAAATCTTCTTTGGACTGGATTTATTTTAAAATTTCTAAAATTATTTTTAAAACTTTTAAAATTATTTTAAGTAAGTGTGTGTGTGTGTAGGAGAGAGAGAGAGAGAGAGAGAGAGAGAGAGAGAGAGAGAGAGAGACTGTGTCTATGTGGGATACGAGCACACGAGTGCTGGTGTCTGCAGAGGTCAGAAGTTTTGGAGCCCCCTGAGCTTCTTTTGGATAAAAGGAAGGCTAGTGTATAATCCTTATGCTGTCTACCTCCTGCAGCATTGTTGGGAGCACAAATGAAGAAACACACTAGGAAGGAAGCTCCTGGGAGAGACTGGCTGGCAGTGGGGGGTTGTAGGAGAGCCTGACCCCCAACTCCTTTCTCTGACCCTCAACTCTCATCAGACACCATGCTGTCTGGGGCGTTCACTCTAGCTCTGGGGCTGGGCATGAGCGATGCCAGGTTCCTCACGTCGTTTTCCTCCCCTGTGGACAACCCCAACCGTAGCTTACCTGGTGGTCTGCTTGCAGAATTCGGTGAATACCTGTGAAATGCCTAGTCAAAGCAAGATCTCAGGCAGGCACTGTTGGAGTGTGGTGTCTCAGGTACTCAACAGGAGGCACATGGCCTCACCCCTCTTGTGTAGCCTCCACAGAGAGCTGTTTCTATCTATGGGGTGTCTTCACTCTGCCTCCTCCAGCAATGCCTTAACTCAGAAGTTCCTGACGAGACACCTGCCTGTCTGTGTGGACAGAAACCATTCCTTTCATCTGTGTCCTTTGTGTCCTCTTGGCAACCATGAGGTCTTGGAGGGTTTGGGGGGGCTTCTCAACCTGCACTAAACACCCCTCTCCCCCACACTGTTCCAGCTTCAATCCGTCTTTCTCGCTGGACTGTAAGCCATGTAAGGTGGGGTACCATGTGTTCGCCTCCAGCTTCCCTGGTCTTCTCACTGACCATGTGGGATGAAGGTGAGCCCTCCCTAGAAACAAGCCTGTGAGAACCAGGTACTGATACAGTCCTGTCTGCCAAGAGCATGCAAGGTCTTGAAGGTCATGAAGTCCCTTTATGGATGGAGAGAAGCATGATGTCCTTCCTGGACTTGTTTTCACTGGTTGAAGTTTGATAGGCCCGGTTAGGACAAGAAAGAAGGAGAGGGTAGAGCTGGTGTTTGCGGACTCTAACCCTCCTTGCTTGTGTATAACTCTGGATTCTACCACTTAGCAGCTCTGAGGCCTTGGGCAGGTTACTTCTCTGATTTGGGACCCAGTGTTCTCTTGTACAAAAGGCCTTTCCTGGGGCTCTTCTTGGATTGCACAGAACAACAATTGCACAGCTGGGTTGTGAGGTGAGAACTGGCCCGGACCTTTCTTCCCATGCACTTCAGCAACTTCCTCACTGGACCTGAAATGTATCCACCGCAAGAAGCAGGTTTCCCAGCTTTGGGAGAAAGAACAAGATGTCCACAGTTTAGGGGTGTTGTCTGAAGTGATGTGCACAGAGGGCAGGCATGTGGCTTTCAACTACACTCCTCCCTTTGGAGTGACAGAAGCAGGGAACACCAAGCCCTTAGCTGGGAGCAGCACAAGCTCCCTGTGTGGGACAAAGAGCTGCTGGCTTCCTTTCTATGAGCCTCAGTTATAACACACATGGCTGTCCCAGGCTTCCAAGGCAGACATGACCGTGACATCATCCCTAGAGCCACAAAGCCCTCCCAGTGGAGCCCTAAGGGTCCTCTAGGAAGCAGATTCAAGCCTATAATGCCTACTTGCCTTCCCAAACTAGTGGGAAGCCCCTGGCCTAGACTCAAGCCTAGAGTCACCACCGAGAGGCCTTTAGCTGGAGGAGGAGGAAACTGGAGTTCATTTTTTCTAAGGAACTTTTAAGTTATTTTCATTCTGCTGACTCGCAGTTTTCTGAGTTAAGGAGCTTTGGGAGACGGTTCTAGGCCATTTAGGCAGAAAGCCTCATTGGCTGCAATCTCTGATAAAAGGAAGAGATTTAACACTGTGTGGGCCAGCCTTTGGCTCCCTCACCATTCCTGGGAAGCAGGTAGGGACTTTGCAAAGTGTTTCTACCCTTCAGGGATCTTAGCCCATGTGGTGGGTAGTCTTATGTCAACATGACACACAAACTCGAGTCATCTGAAGGGAGGGAGCCTCAGCTGAGAAAATGCCTCCATATGATCTGGCTGTAGAGCATTTTCTTAGTTGGGGAGGGCCCAGCCCATTGTGGGTGGTGCCATTCCCTAGGCTGGTGGTCCTAGGTTCTATAAGAAAGTAGGTAGAACAAGCCATGGGGTACAAACCAGTAAGCAGAACCCCTCCATGGTCTTTGCATCAGTTCTTGCTTGCAGGTTTCTGCCCCGCCTTGTTTGAGTTCCTGTCCTGGCTTTCTTCAGTGATGCACAGTGCTGGGAAGGTGGAAACCCAAATAAACCCTTTCCTTCATGAATGGCTTTGACCAGGTGTTTTGTCACAGTGCTACTAATTATAATTAAGATATTCCAGGACCAAGGGAGATACACACTGTTCAGAGTTAGCCAATAAAAACCAAAGAATGACCTAGGTTCTAAATTATGCTTCTGAAGCGCCTGTCTGCCCTCCCTCCTTCCTTTCCTTCTTTCTCGGTCATTTTTAGTGAGAAGGACAGTCAGCAGGAGCTTGCCAGTGCCTTCTCTGTACCCTTTCCCCAGGATAGGGTCAGAGATTCATTCATTTAGCTCCGGTTTCTTAGGTCCACAGCTAAGACCTCTTGTGTTTGATCATAATGATTAAGTTTCAGTCTGGGCATGACTGATTGTTCCTGTTGATGAAAGAACATGCCCTAGAGAAGTGAGGGCTCCTTCCCGCCTGTGTCAGGCTCAGATGGGTGATAAATAAGAGGGTAAAGATTCAAATCCAAGTCCTTCTGAGGCCAAGTTCACTGTTATCCTCATCATAGCTTTGGCGCATCTAGTGATCATCTCTGTCTGAGCCAGCTGTGCATCAGACCCTGCTCTGCACAACCAAGTCAGAGAATGTTCCACTTTCTTCCTGGCCCCCGGCCATGCTCGCACTCACCCTGATGACAAAGAGTGGAAGCCGGTGTGCACACACACACATACACACAACACATGCACACACAGTGTCTCTCTGTCTCTTTCTCTCCTTTCTCTCTTACAGATACACACGTACTATCTCTGTCTCTCTCACACACATATACACACACACACTGAACTTCTTTATCGTGTGAACTGTTACCCAAACTAAATGAACCAGAGCTGTATGAGTATCACAAATAAATCATAAACATAATCCCCAAATCATATTGACAAGGTCTCACAATAGCCCTGGCTGTCCTAGAACTTGCTCTGTAGAACTTGCTGGCCTCCTTGAGCTCCCAGAGATCTGCCTGCCTCTGCTTCCCAAGTTCTGAGATTAAAGGCATGTGCTGCTGTGCATGAATAATTCCAAACTCACACTGAATAGTAAAACTAATAGAGAGAAGAGTGAACCTTAGAGCTTGAGGCTAAATGTAAAATGTTAAAACTCTCACGACATCCTTGACACCTTTAATGAACATTGTCCAAGTATGGGCAGAGGATGAAAACTCCAGCCAGAAAGGTACACACCCGTTTGGGGACAGTCCTTTCTGGGTGGCAAAAGGAAGACAGCAAAAAGACTCTGTAATGTTTCAGTAATTTAAAGCAAATATGCATAAAGTAGAAGCAGGAAGCAGCCTGATTTATTCCACTGGGACAGCAAAGAAGGCACGAGATTTGCGGTATGCTGCCGCTTTACACACGCTGACTCCTCTGTGGACCTGAAGTGTAAACCAGGCCTGGAGCTCAGCTTTGATGGGGGTCACCGCTCCCTCCTCACTCAGGGACTCTAGAGAGGATTAAACCACAGGCCAGTCAAAAGCATTTGACAACCGTAAAATACCAAAGAACGATAGACAGTTGCCGTCTCCTTCTGTGTGCTTCCCTCTGCGACTCACACTGTGGCATCTACAAGGGCAGAGACAGCTCCTAATTCATCTCCTGACCCTAGCCTGAGCTCAGGAGCTATGACTGGCTCTGAGTCAAAACCCTAGAGTGCAAGCGTCACTGCATCTCCTCTCTCACCTTCCAGCACCAAGGCTGAAAAGGCTGACTGGCTTCAGCAGGAACCTTTTATCACAGTTGGGGACACATAAATCCATTGTCAAGTTATTATCAGATGCTTAGGAGAGAATAGCTGAAAGCCCAAACCTCATCCCTGGGCACAAAGAATGGTACAGAGACCAGAGCCTCCCCACTACCACACACACACACACACACACACACACACACACACACACACACACACACATTGTCTTTCCCCTCTGGCTACGGTGCTAGCTATGCTTTCTCATCTGGCTGACTGGGGTCAAGTGCAGTGCAATATAAGTGACCTAAGTTGATCAAGGATACCTTTGAACTGATTCCTTCCATGCCCTTATCTGATTCTCTCATAACCCTATAGAAGGTTGCCTTTGTTCTCAATATGAAGATGGGAATTCAGGGGTCAGTGAAGTCTAATAAGCAGAGCCAAGAGCAAATCTGATTGTGTTGATTCTGATGGGCTAAACTGTCTCAATGGCCTTTAAAGGCAAAGCTACACCCAGAAACCATGTTGGCAACAGGGTGCTGTATTCCCCACCTTGTCATTCATTAGGCACAGTGGCAGAGGCAGCTAGAGAAGCTGCCACTAAGAGCCTTCTTTGTATTTTGAATGTATAGTCTTTAATTAGACTTTGCCTTAATTGCAAGATTTCCATATACCCCATGACTGCTGTGTGCCCCACCTGGGGATAAACACGTCCGTCAAGTGAGAAGCAAATGTGGCTGCTGCCTTGGCCCCGTCATCCTGTTGTCTGGCTCCTCCACAGTCCCCCTGGGGACTTAGCTTAGCTTTCCCCTGCTAAAGTGCTTTGGGGCCCACATTTTAATCAAAAGTGTACCAGCCTCTAAGGGAAAAAAAAAAAGAGTATAGACTCAGCTCCAAAGTGATTAAATTTAATAACCAAAAGACCAGAAAAAGGCTGCTTTGCAGTGCAGAATTTCACCAGATATTCCTCCTGTCATGTGGTCATATTCTATATGCTGTATGGGGACACTTTATTAAAAATGCCATTTATTTTAACAGCAGCAATAAGGGAAACACACACCTTCTCCCTCTTTCTCCCCACTGTGTTAAAGGCATTTGTGGTTATTAAATTACTCTTGAGTAGAGGAATGCCTGTCTCCAAATTTACTCTGAAGCATTTCAATAAAATGATCTCAAATGTTTATTCGCTCAGCAAATACTCACCCAAAGCCATTCTGGGCCCACTGCCTAGCCAGCACTGGGATAACAAGGTAAAGCAAACAGAGCTCCTTCCTGCCTCCCATTAGCTTTCAGAGCATGGGGTAGGGGAGGTAATAGATGCACAGCTCTGGGCCTGGCCCCTATCTCTTAAAGGAGCCAATGGATGGATGGATGGATGGATGGATGGATGGATGGATGGATGGATGGATGGATAGATGGATGGATAGATGGATGGATAGATGGAAGGAAGGATGAATGGATAGATTGATGGTTGGATGGATTGAAGGGAGGATGGATGGGTGGATGGATAGGTAGATAGATAGATAGATAGATAGATAGATAGATAGATAGATAGATAGATAGATAGATAGATAGATAGAAGGGTGGCTGGCTGGCTGGATGAATGGATGAGGGGAAGGGTAGATTAGAATACAATAGTGTCGTAAGGCTTGGGCTGAAATCCAAGGAGGTATAAGAGAGGGATTACTTGCTCTCTTGGAGTGTCATAGAGGAGGGGCACTGAGCAATTCCTCTGAACAGATGGTGGACACTGGAGTTGCAGACAAAAAGAGCAGGGAGCGGGGAGGCCTGGGACCGAGCAATTTTACAGATGTCCACAAGCTGTCTCCACTCTCTTGTCTTGTTTTTCCCCAGCTCCCCAGATAAAATGTAAAAAAACAAAATTCCTTCAGAGCAATGTGGGAGGGTGTCCAGTCAGAGGGTCAAAGGTGGGATAAAGCCAGGTGAGGATTTAGCTCACCGTTCCTTCCGCTCTTCAAAGAGTCCAATGTGGAGGCAGTATCAGCTGAGAGGCCACTGAGGTGAACCAAGGGAGGGCTGTAGTGAGCATGTTAGGAGCTGGACTTGGCCTTGGGATGTTTGCAAAAGATCATGGGGTTTTGAGCCAGGAAGCCCAGGGCTATCCAGGAGGGCCACTGTGGTGATGAAGGAGGGTGAGGCTGTAGTGAGAGAAACAGGGAAACCTGGAACCAAGGCAGAGCCATGCTGAGGCAATTTGCTGACCAGAGGGGAGGCAAAACAGGGGTTTCCATGGATCCTGGCTTTGCAGAGTGAGTAGACAGGGATACTGTTGGCCAGGAGGGTGCTACGGTCCTGTCCCTGAGACACTGTGGAGGGCTGCACAGCACGACTTGTGATCCAGGGATCTCTGCTAAAACATGAATTTCATTGTTTAAGACAGCATCCAGATGTGGGCCTCATGTTTGTGGAGCCAGAGACGGAGCTGGCAGGATGCTCTTTAAATAAAATGAGACAAGGGGTGACCTATGGAGTGAGGGGTCCCAGCATCTGCCATCTTACTGCTGTTGCCAAGATGTCCAATTCCCCGCCCCCAGGCCTTTAAAGATAGCACTGTGATAATGGGGAAGGCATCATCACATTTTCCTTCTGAGTAAACAGGCCGGGGTCCCATGCCATCAGCAGTGGGACGTCAGTTCTCCTTCTGCCTGTTTGCTCAGCTGTGGTGCAGGCATAGCAATGGCATCTGTCATGCTATGCTGAGCTGAACAGCCAGTTGTTGAGGGACCAGAGGAAGCTCAGTGCCCTGGAAAGGTTGCTCCAATCCCAGGGATTGGGATGGGCACCGCTGCCCAGCACGGAGTTTACAGTTCATTCTTCAAACCCTTAACATGTTTGAGGGTTCTGATACTAGAGAGGCTTCCAGTATCCCCTTGGTCCAGGTCATATGCAGACCACCAGGGCACGGTCTCTGGAAAATCCTCATTCTCCCAGATGTCTCTTATCCCAGGTCGCTTGAGGTCCCAGCCTCTCCTAAGCAGACCCTGCTCCTACACAGAGCAGCTGACACCAAAATCCCTCCCAACCACAGCACCCCCAACCTTTTCACTGTGAATGAATCCTCCACAGTCCTAGATACTATTCAAAACATTATAACATTTTTCCATGGTCCTTCTGTTGCAGACTGGCTGTCTCCGAGGGTGACTTGCCTTCTCCTTACCTGTTTATTTCCACCATGGGAAACACCATGTCGGGAAAACCTGAGTCCTAGGCTGACCCAAGTGCGCCTGCTCCAGGGCCTCGTAGATCTACCATTGCTCACTTTAGCAAATTCCATCATGATGTTTGTTTGTTTTATTTTGTTTTGATGGAGACAGGGTATTACCATATGGCTCTGGCTGGCCTGGAACTCACAGAGATCTGCCTGCCTCTGCTTCCTGAGTGCTGGGATGAAGGTCATATGGCACCACACTCAGTCTTCTCTTTGGTTCTGTGACTATCGTGTCTGTCAGACCAAGACAAGAACTTGTGAAGGACAGTCTGCCTTGCTCACCGTGGGTTCTAAGTTCTCAGCTCAGTTTCTCAGGCACAGGCCACTGACTTCCAGCACAGCCAGAAAACTCAGATGGAGCCACAGAGATGGGGCAGGCTTGACTTCCCTTCAGGGCTTCCAGGGTGCTGTCACCTCCCTTGGGACTGTCGTCTTGGTGCTTCTCACGTGCATTCCTGTTTTAAACCCATTCATGGGGGCCACAGCCACGTAATTGGATTGAGCAGACACTTGACAAGGTCAATTTGACAATTTCATTAATCTTTTATTAAACATGAGCCCGGAGCTCCAGCCAAGCTTGTCTATGAGCTTTCCCCAGAACGTGCCTGGCATATTTCTGTCTCATACGCTTCCGTCAGGCCAGACGTGACTGTCCTGGTGATGCCGGCCATTACAGAGTGTTTCCTGGGTGCTGGACCAATGCAGAGAAAATCTCTCAGTCTCTTGACATGCGTAACGTGTGATTAGTGTGCCACATGACTATTAAGATGTTGATGGTGGTGGTGCTAGTGATGGTGATGATGTCACAGTAACCTTAACAATTAAAATTAAAACCTCTTCCTTTGTTAAGAATGAGATTGAACCTTAGTGAAAGAAGAGACATTAACAGTGAGCTTAGTAGGTTAGAGTGGACCGGACTGAGGCTCAGAGGGAACCATGAAGATGGCAAAGGATGTGTCCGGCACATGATGCAGACACAACATGAGTTGTTAGAAGGGAAAGGACAGGCAAGGGAAAGGAAGACCAGAGGGATCCGGGATCCTAATGGAAGCTGAAGTCTCCATAAGAACATATAGAAAGATAATGGATACATTTCTGTTTGAGAAGAGGACTTTGAACTAAACAAGAGCTCTCAGGATTGAAAGAGAGAACAAGGAGAAAAGAAAGCACCAAGAGGGGGAAGCCAGGGTGGCTGTGACATCCAGGAAAGGAGAAAGGAAAATGTAGCTGGAATACAAGGCTGGACTATGGCTCAAGAGCCTTGGCAACATGGGAAGGCATTGAGCAAGGAGCAGGAAGCATCATTTGAAAGTGTGTCTGGATGCATTGTAGGGGATTGTACAGAACAGGGCTATTTCAGACATTCGGGCAACAGGAAGCAAAGACTTCTGAGGAACTTTAAGATGGTGAGGGATAAGAGCAGGGAAGGACAGAGGGCCCATATGATTCCAGGCAAGGGGATGGCTGTTTTTGTAGCTGGATGGTGGGGAAGGGAGAATTCCATGCTAGGCCCAGACAATGCAGTGAGCATCAGCCCCCTTCTCCCAGTGATAGCAGCTGTTAGGATCATGAATAGCATGGGCTGTGTGAAAGCTCTTAATTAGTAGAGACAGGCAGGTTGTCAAATGAGACCCTTGCTGACACAGCCATGCCTGGTGCTTGTCTCCAGGGCTGTAAGCAGATACGCTGCCTCTAACAGCATAGGTTAATGGCCCCACTAGTAAGGAAAAAGCTCAGGAACCCATGGGCTAACAACATGGGAATTGACAGGCTCAACCCCAAGGACCAAAGAGGCCATCAAAACCCCTGGCCAGTTTCTGCAATGTCACTCAAGGCATGAGTTATTCTGGAGACCTCAAGTCCCTTCCTTTGCTGATACCTGCTCTCCACTAAAACTTGAACTTCCCTAGGAGTAGACTGCACAGAGATGGGCCATGGGCTAGGCACCTGCCAGACCCTGAGATAGGATGATAGGTCACCCACGGTGGAGCTCTGAAAGACCTCCAGGGAGGGGTAATCTGTGGAGGTAACCAGCAAAACTCAGTACCAAGAGTAGAGCATATCCCAAAGAGGACAGATGGAAAACTGGGAGGGGAAGCCTTCACTGAGGGGGTGACCCCTGTGCTGAGACTATGTACAGGGAGTCTATGGACAGGCCAGGGGAACTTTGATGACCTTCTTCTTCTTCTTCTTCCTCCTCCTCCTCCTCCTCCTCCTCTTCTTCTTCTTCCTCCTCCTCCTCCTCCTCCTCCTCTTCTTCTTCTTCCTCTTCCTCTTCCTCCTGCTCCTCCTCTTCCTCCTCCTCCTCCTTCTCCTCCTCCTCCTCTTCCTTCTCCTTCTCTTCTTCTTCCTCTTGTCATCATCATTATTATTCTTATTATCTGGTTATATAAAATTTGTCATAAGAGTTGGGATAAACTGACTTGCTCCTGTTTTGATCTACCTAGAGACAGAACCTAGAGAGAGGTAAACCAGACTCTCTGACTCCATATTGAAAGAGGAGAGCAGAGAAGGAGGGAGAGTGGATGGAGGCATAGAGGTTCAATGCTTAAATCCAATCTTGTAAGTCTATCTGCTTCTGGAAACCCCCAGACTCACTGCTGCCTCAGAACACATCCTAGCCTCTGCTATCAGCTCCTCTCCATGGTCTTGGCAGCTGCTCGCCTGTCAGCCTCCTCCCTCATGCCCACGTTCCTCCCCTTACATGCCACCTGCACCTTCTGCTCCTGCTCTTCCCAGGGATGCCACAGATAACCCCCGCCCTCAGGCTCTGTTAATGTGACTTTCTCTACTTGACAAGTCTGTCTCGTCCAGAGGATCCCCTAGATAGCATCATCGGCTGTGGTAGCATGTCTCTGGGAGAACTGAGGTGTTCAGAGGCAGGCATAGCGCAGCTGTGCCTTCGGGAGCTCTTCTATATCCTCTCCTCTGGTGTGAGCCATTCCACTGCATCTCCTCCTTCCAGGCAGGAAGGCACCCTCCTCATCCATCCCTCTGAAGCCTATGGGGCTCTATGTGGAGGAAATAAAGGTGCAGCTGTCCAGCCACCCGCTGTTGAGGGCCTGAACCTTGGCTTCCCCACCGAGGCCCCGTGCCATTTAGTCA
Organism: Chionomys nivalis; assembly: GCF_950005125.1. Classification (NCBI taxonomy): domain Eukaryota; kingdom Metazoa; phylum Chordata; class Mammalia; order Rodentia; family Cricetidae; genus Chionomys; species Chionomys nivalis. The sequence continues at coordinate 36,490,589 of NC_080096.1, read as the reverse complement.
TTTAGTCTGTGTCTCTCCTTCCTCCTCCCTAAACCAGGCTTAATGATAGGAACTGTTTTGTTGCAGGAACTAACCTGATTGTCATTTGAAGGTCTTAGAAGAAGGCCCAGCAGGGAGCAAGTGTTCACTAGAGGGCTAATCATTACTATTGCTTTTTAATTTGAAAATAATAAAGTACAAGGTAAAAATACTCAGGGGAAAAAAAGGAAATAGAATCCCTCTCAGTTTCCTTATGGTTGCTTTCTAGTGTTCTGTTCATCATGTGGATGTGTTGAGCATCTATTGTGCACACACACTCACAAGCACACACACACAATCCTGATACTCTTCTGGACTTGCTTATTTATTAGCATACGCCAATGCCTTTGAAAACACATAGTGTTCAGCTGCCTTTGTAGTCAGAGGCCTGGTCCTGAAGAAATGGAAGAGGAGAGGAGGCAGGGGTCAGGCTGGCTTGGGGCAGCAGCTATGTCTGAGGTCAAAAGAGTCAATTACAGCGTAGCAGTTGTCACTGCTGAGGGGAAGAGGACCACACACGAGCTCCTTGCTGTAATTAAGATATATTCACCTCAAGTTTCCTGGCTAGAAATGTCATTTCCAAATGTATACATAACTGGATTTGGAGATGAGGCCTTTAGAAGGTATTGGGGGTTGGGTGGGATCATGGGGCCTCATGATGGCAAAGTAACTTCTACAAGGCAGAGAAACCTGAGCCAGTGCACTAGTCCCATCTCCCAACAGGATACTGTCTGCTGTGTTTCAGGGATGCAGGAAGACCCTCACCCGCTACGTGGGTCTTTCCAGTCTCTGGAAGTATGAGCCGAGGAATGCTGTTTCTTTATGGGTTGCTCGTCCCAGGTGTTTGGTTGTTCTATGAACACAAAGCAAACTGAGATGCCACTCATTTTAGTGACAGACCTCAACACAGAGAGGGGCTGGAATCGCCCCCACCAAGTCACCTAGCAGTCAGTGAGGGGAGAGTTGAGCCCAGCCAGGCCTTTGCCTTTGTGCTCAGGTAACATATGCACCCTTCCCTTCTTCCCTCCCAGTCCTCCTCCCCTGAGGTGTGCAGCAACCAGGGTGGAGACAACCACATCTGCCCTTGTGCCTCCTTGCTCTCTGGTTTCCCCAGAGCTGAGTTTGTTGTCGAACCTGGAGCAACTGTTTCCAGATGGCTCTTGGGTAGGGGGCAGAGGGGAGCAGGGGGACATGGCCAATGGGGAAGGGTTACTAGGATAAGGGGACCTTATTTCTTTTATTGCTGCTGGTGGGTTTTGCCTCTTGGAAATTACAGTATTTTGCCCTGGTTTGCAAGCTTGCCCTTTCAGTCTTCCCCACCGCTACATTGAAGCTCACATAATCTCCGCAAAAAAAGAGGCAAGCTTGACCTTGACCCACCAGGTCTCATTGCTGGCTGGCTGTAACATTTTCTTTATTAGAAAGGGGTCTTTTCTGGACCCTCCTTAAAAGTCCTCTGTTATCTCCACTGTGTCCTCGGCCCTCTGTGTGTGCAGTGTCCTCTGCCCTCTGTGTGCACTGTCCTCTGCCCTCTGTGTGCACTGTCCTCTGCCCTCTGTGTGTGCAGTGTCCTCTGCCCTCTGTGTGCACTGTCCTCTGCCCTCTGTGTGCACTGTCCTCTGCCCTCTGTGTGTGCAGTGTCCTCTGCCCTCTGTGTGCACTGTCCTCTGCCCTCTGTGTGCACTGTCCTCTGCCCTCTGTGTGCAGTGTCCTCTGCCCTCTGTGTGCAGTGTCCTCTGCCCTCTGTGTGCACTGTCCTCTGCCCTCTGTGTGCACTGTCCTCTGCCCGCTGTGTGTGCAGTGTCCTCTGCCCTCTGTGTGTGCAGTGTCCTCTGCCCTCTGTGTGTGCAGTGTCTTCTGCCCTCTGTGTGCACTGTCCTCTGCCCTCTGTGTGTGCACTGTCCTCTGCCCTCTGTGTGCAGTGTCCTCTGCCCTCTGTGTGTGCAGTGTCCTCTGCCCTCTGTGTGTGTGGTATTCTCTACCCTTTATATCTTGTCTCAGGATCATGTGGCTCCTCTTGATCCATGCACTCCTCTGACCCACAGTGATCTGCCCCTGAGTGTCTCACAGAACTTTCCTCTAACTCCAGCGCTCATATATCTTGTCCGTGGATGGTAGCCTAGCATTCTACCCCAGAGGGGTGCCTGCGATGGAAGGCTGGGCAGGGATGGTTTATAGCAGTGAGTAGGTGTGGGTTTCAGGCAGCCAGGGAGCCAGGAAGTTTCCCATCACATGCTAGATCCAGCCATGAAAGAGCCCAGATGTATGTGATTTATCCAGGGGTTTGGGAAAAATCTTCTTTCCAAACCTCAGATTCTACATCTGAAAGATGGCGACGATACTGGTTGAGTCAAAGTGTTAAACGGGCAAAAGTGTAGAGAATAATTAATTGTAGCAAGTGCCCTGTTAATGTGTGCTCTCTCCCTTGACCCTTTCCTCGGGCCACAGAGGTAAAAACAGGGGACAGAAAAACAGAGGCCCCGCACTCAAAGTTGGATAACAAAACTGCCCCCTGGCCAGGCATGCAAGAGCTAAGTGGACAGCCTGGCATAGCCTTCACATAAACTCCAGCTGGGTGTTGAGCTGCCAAGTTACTGCTGACTCTTCACAGGGTTTCCCAGATTACAGCCACAGCTGCGGGAAAACACCCACTTCCCATCCCGGGTAGACGGAGCTTGGACCTTTGAAATGGCATTCTTAACTGGAAACACTGAACCCCAGCGGGTTCATGGAAGATTAGTCTTTGTCAATTGTACTCTGATAATTAAAAGAGCATATTTTACTAGAGCACTAGGGTGCTTACCCAGAAATGTTTCCAAGTACGTGATACCCAAGTATATGTGGATTGACTTGAGCACATGGCTATCTTGAGGGCAAGTCTCTCTCCTCAGTGAGTGGAACTACTGGCCACCCCTCACAGGAGTGCAGAGGAGGGAGAGAGGCTTGGAGAGAATTCCTTTTCTAGCTGGGAGACTTCCCTCAAGAACCTCAGGTAATGAGCATATGGCTGACACTGTCCCACAATTGTGTCTTCCAGATGGTTCCGGCTGGCCCTGGGGAGTGTGACCACTTCCAGTGGGTACAGTTTCCCTTGGCATTTTCCTCATGACTATCGAAAGGAGCCAGTTCACACAGCAGTCTTGGACTCAGTGATGGGAGAACTTGGGGACTGTTACTCCACATATTCATTTGTCCACAGATACAACCGTTTATTTAATACAAACTTGTGGGGTTTCCTTGATGTTCCTGGCTTACTTTGAATACTGGGTGTTTGGATGAGCATATGAGAGTCGAGGTTCCTGCCTTCATGGAGTTTATTCTCTAGTGGAATAAGAGAAACGAACTCCAAGGGACAAGGAGACCCGAGGACACTCAGAGCTTTAAAAGAGTTTGTGTTTATGACAGTGGAAGAGTGATATGCATTTAGCAGAAACCGCTTCCGATCTGCAGTTTTGACCTTTCTCAGGCTGATGACATCTGGCAATATGTTCGCTCTCGCAGGAAGCTGGACAGAAGTGTAAGCCATGGCTTAGTTGATCGTACAGTACAGTGTTGTCAACACTGTAGACATGGTTATTCAGTTAATCTCATGAGCTATTCAATATATTATAAACAGGCTTTGTGCCATATGACTTTGCCCAAATGTGGACTGGCGCAGTGTTATTAGCGTGATGAAAATAAAGTAGGCTTAGCCAAGATGTCCAGTAGGTCAGGTGTAGCAGATGCATTTGAACTTACAATGTTTGCCATGTTTTGCCAGGAGGCAATTCCAAGGTGTGAGGATTAGTCTTTGTCAGCCTGATTGGATTAAGAGGCACCTAGGATGCTAGTACAAGGCATATCTGAATATACCTGTGCGTGTTTACGGAGCAGATGAACTGACCAGGGAAGACCTATTCTAGATTTCAAAAGCTCTACATCATCAGTAAGGGCCCAGATGAGAAAGGAAAGTGGAGTGGTGGTAGGACAGAGAGCTGAAGGTCAGCAAAGCCTCCTGCCAAACCATTCCTTCCTCGCCTGATGGACTGTCCGAAAGCACTATGTATTTGGGTGGCTGGGGGGTTGTGAAGCGATTCAATAGAGAGCATCAAAGAGGAGAGTAAAATGAGGGAAGCTTGGCCAGGAAGCAGGACCACAGTTGAGGGCGAGGTTTGTGATACAAATCTAGTGTAAAGGGAACCTGTGAAGGTTTTTCAGTGAGAAAAAGATGTGGCCAAATTTATGTTCTGTGAGAGATCATTCCAGTTACTGTGTCAAGGAGACAACATGGAGGCAAGCGTGAAAACCAGAAGGAACTTCCTGAAATGCCCAGTCCATGATGGGTTCTGCTGGACTCGCATTCTGGGGGAGATGAGAAGTGGTCAGTCTGGAGACCTGCTTTGAAGGAAGAGGTTCTGTCAGTGGATCGGATGAGGACGAGAGAGAGAGAAGGGGAAGTCAGCACAAGGCAGCACCAAAGTTTTAGCCTGAGCAGCTGGGTTAAGAAGGTTTGGGAGACAGCCTGGGACTCAATGACAGGTTTAAGTGCCTGCTAGACAGGCGAAGGGGAAAGCTGGCATTGTAGTTAGACATGGAATCTTGAAGTAATAACTTGGGACTTGACCTGTACACCCAGGCATAACCAGTGCACAGATGACATTTAAAACCAGACAAAGGATGAGACCATACAGGCTGCTGTGAATTGCAACATAAATACATGAGTTTTCTGATGGTCTTAGGAACCCCTGTGGAAGGGTTATTAGAACCCCAAGGGTCCCGCCCCATAGGTTGAGAACTGCTGCTCTAAGTGCCGGTGACAAACGGAAAACTACTGACAGACACGAGGGCATGAAGAAAGCTGCCACAAGCAGTGCCTCCTATCTTCCTTTACAATAGTCCCCCACCCCCGGAACTGCCTGCCCCCCTGGCCCCTGCTCACCGTGGTGCTCTTTCTCTGACCTCACCCCTTGCTTACCCCACCAACAGGTCTCCAGGAACCTCTAGGCATGGTGCTCTGTCTCACTTAAAGTCTGTGCCTTGGTGCTTCCTGCTGCTGTAGCAAAATACCTTAAACGACATGACACAAACAACAGACATGTCTCACTCACAGATCTGGAGGCTGAGAAATCCACATAAAAGTACCAGCTATTGGTATCAGCTGAGGACCCCCTCCTCAAGCAAGATGCCATTGTGTGTCCTTAGAGAGCTCCTGCAGGCCTCTTGTACATAGCACTAGTCCTATTCAAGAGGCTGGGCCCTGGTGACTTTCCAAAGACCCCCTCCTTCTGATAATATCCCGTTAAGCTTCAATGTGTTCATTTGAGGAACGAAAGCATTCAAACACCCAGTAGGACACAGTGGCCTGTTTTCTCCTTCCTAAAGAACAACTTATTGACACAAATAGTGCTTTATTCAAACAGCCATTGTGCTACCTCTGCCCAATTAGTCAACATGCTGAAAGCAAGACTCCATTTTCCAGATGAGGAAATGGAGGCATGCAGAGATCTGATGATTCGCCCAAGTTCACAAAGCCAGAGTAGCTTGTCCACTAGCCACATCAATCCACAGAATCTGGCTCAGTGACAGGGCACCAGGAGCCTCCAGACAGGACTGCCCATCTGGCAGGGAGCCTCCACAGACAGCTGGGAGGAAGGTTCCAGCGTAGCTGAGGGCTTAGTGTGGATCAGAGAGGCTGAGGCGACCAGGGCAGAGCATAGATGTTGTTGCAGTCTTAGAGATTGGAAACCTAGGAAAGTGAGTGGTGGAGACAAACAGGGGGTCTGTTTCCTTCTTTAAACCTTCAGCCAAACCTGGGAAATACTCCCTTTTCTGGGCTGCTTCATGGTGGGGGCAGGAGACAGCAATGAACTGTAAATGATGGTTGATGGTCGGGGAAGAGTGGGGAATGTTGCCTTCACCTCTTTTGACTGGTCAAATTCTCGTGCCCATATATGACAGGCAGCTGGAAATGCAAGTCAGTGTGTGTGTGTGTGTACGCTCGCGCGTGTTCACTCACATGCTTGGTGTGTAAACATGAGAATCTGAGTTCAGATCCCAAGAACTGACATGTAACAGATGCAAGAGTACATGTCTATAATCCCAAAATACTTGCAGTGAGATGGGAGGAATGGAGAAGGCAAGCCTAGGAAGTCACAGATCAGCTAGCCTGTCACACACAGTGGTAAACCACAAGAGTCCCACTCTCTAAAAAGGTGCAAAGTGAGGAAGGACACCTGGAGTTGTTTTCTGTCCTCCACACATGAGCTACAGTATGCATGTGCCTAAACTCACATGTACGTGAACACACACACACACATACACACACACACACACACACACACAGGTGATAATGAGCAGGGGTTCGTCCCAGGAATCCCCAAGACCACAGAGGAAGATTGTGATAGACCCAGAATGTGAACCCTGGTCTCTCTCTGGGAATTGGGGACTTCTTGGAGACAGAGGCAGTCTGATGAATGATGTCCATGAGCCCAGCCTCTACCACTCAGCTGTGTCAAATACCAGCAAACCCAAGATACTGTAGTGCCAAGATGAGCCTCAAAAATCATGCAGACCTAACTCAACTCTTTTTTTTTTTTTAAGACAGGGTTTCTCTGTAGCTTTGGAGCCTGTTTTGGAAACCAGCTCTGTAGACCAGACTGGCTTCAAACTCACAGAGATCCACCTGCTTCTGCCTCCTGAGTGTTGGGATTAAAGGCATGCACCAGCATCACGGGGCTTCCTAACTCAACTCTTAATTCTCCACTTATAAGGCTTGTGATCTCAGGAAGTTATTTAACCTCTTTGAACCTCAATTTTCATACCTATAAAACGGATATTATCTGTCTTGAGTGAGTTAACGTGGATGTTAAAGTGATTAACTCTGTAGACTTCCCAGTGCATTGCCTGGCACACAGTGGGTATGCTTTCTCTTCCTTCTACTTCCCGTTTCCCAGGATGGTAGTGCCACATCAACAGAGCATAGGGTGTCAGAAGGGACAGCTTGACTCTGATACTCTGAGCAGTAGCAGGGGAGGTATATCTGACTTGACAAAAGACTGTGACCATGTGTTCAACACAGACATTCCCAGGAGCAGCAGGGAGGCTTGGCCACTGCTCTGTCCACTGTAAGTGATGGTGCATACTAGCTGACCCCCTGGCTGGCCACTCTGGTTGCTGGCTGGCCTTGGAACAGCAGGCAGTTATGAGCCTCATAGAGGGCTGCTCCCTGGCAAGCAAGTGCCATGTCTTGGAGGTTGCCTGAACTTTCCCACCCAACTGGGCGCTCGAGAAGGAGCGCATTCTCCACCCATCTGTTTCCCTTTAAGCACGGTATTGGCTGTCTTTCTCCTTGGCTGCTTCTGGCCAGGGGCTTTCCAGTGAGTTAATAGCCCCCGGGAGAATGGGAGAGGGAGCCCCAAGGGGGAAGGCGTTGAGATGGGACGCTTCCAGAGCTCTCAGGCCAGCCCAACAACATGCTCTGTCCTCAGCCTCCCTCTTCAGCCCCAGCAGCTCTTCCTGCAAGAATCAACTGTTGTGGTTGCAGCGTAAGACAGTCAGAAGACAGCAAACCGATGACTGTGGAGTTCAGGACACCAAGGTCCGCATCCTTCATTGTCACTTTTCTTTAACAGAGTAAAGAATCGGTGGCCCATAAAAGTAACACTAATGTTAATACTTCTCATGTGTACAGAAATTTAAACCTGGTGGCCTAGAGACTTGGCACTTGAGCTCAGCTTTACCCATCTATCTCCCCAACCCTTGAGAAAGCAGAGGAAGCCAGCCTGGGCTCAGCACTATCCTCAGAGCTACCACCTACTCTTCTGTGAGGCATCAATTTAACGGTGGTGTGACAGGGTCCTGGAGGCACCAGGTCCTGAGCAGATCAGTGAGAAGCGCTCTGTTTACCACAACTCACTCATTCAGCAGGCATTCTCAGTCCCTTCCAAGTGTCTTGCTTCATCTCCATCTTGATTCTGGTCTGTAAGAGGAACAAGAGTCTGCTGTCCTGGGTTACATGATGGGATAAATATGCAAATCTGTCTTTATTACTTTGTTGCTGTGACCTTGGCAGCAGGAATAAAATGCCACCTCGTTCCTCCACCATCTCACTCGGATATGTTGTTCTTGTAATTGAAGGCTGTAGTTGCTGTAGGCTACTGAAATGTCAGCGCACCATCTGCTCCAGGGTTGGGTATAAAACACGGTCCTGTTGTGTTACTGGGTCCTGTGAGGGCAAAGGGTGGAAGGGCGTCAAGGAGCTGAGATGGAAGAGAGCGGGGCTTGGAAGGCTGGGTTTGACTGTAAAAACTGTTGGGTGAGCATTGCTGGGGCACCTGTGCCATGTCCAGCCCTGCGCTGTGTGCAGGGGCTGAAATACAAAGGATCTAAGTGTCTGCGACAAGGAACTTAGAGTGGCGTGGAGCAACTCGACTCACGCACAAGTACACTCAAGTATCACAAGCACTGGAATAGAATGTCCGGGCATCTGAGGAGGAGGGGCCTGGATTTCCTAGATTGAAGTTAAGGCTGGCCTTAGTGGCACACACTTTTAATTCTAGCACCTGGAAAGCAGAGGATGGCAGATCTTGGTGAGTTCAAGGCCAGCCTTGTCTATACGATGAGTTCCAGGTCAGCCAGAATTATATGGTGATACTATCTGCCCCCTCAAATAAAAAGACCTGGAGGGGAGTAATTTTTCTGTTGAGGCTTCCAACCACAGTTCATCAGATTGTCAGAATGTGAAGGCTATGCCTGGGAGGGGGGTTGTATGGTTTTTAAAAGGTCTATTACTTCACTGTGGCAAAGGCAAAGAATTGGAAATAGCTCAGCTGGGCAGGAGCAAAAGGTGAAGGCACCATGACTTTTTGGAGAGAAGGCAGGTCAGGGAAGCCCATCCAGGAAGGATTTGGGAAGTTCCCTCGCGGCTCCATGTCTCAGTTTCTCTGCATGTGCTCAGGATAGCACTGTTTACCTCACATTGTTCCCTTGAGAATTACGGAAAATGACCAATAAAGGCCCAGCATGGGTCCTGGCCCACTACTCATGCAAATTCTTCCTGCCATTCAACCCAAAAGCTGTGACTAGGAGTACAGCCAGATCTGGGGTTAGAAGGGTCACAGGGCGAGCATGGCTCCCATGGAGAACTGTGGAAGCAAAAGTGTGCTGGAACCAGTCTTGGGAACAAAGCCTCCCATGTTCCCACGCACCAGCAATGAGCAAGCATGCAAAGCCTGGTTCTGGCTTGGGGCAGGGAAGGCAGTTGATACTGAGGCTCTGCAGAGTGGAAGATGCCAGCCGGGGGGGTGGGGGGGCAAGCAGAAGAGGCTGGAGGGACTGTTACTGGGCACTTATAGTGTAGTTGTTCTCTGGGGTTCAGAGGGCCTTGCCACTTAGCCTGGAGGCTATCTCTGTTTCGAGCCGTTTTGAACTCTGTCCACATCCCAGGGCATCTGGGAGTCATCAGCTGCCTGAGTAGATCAGGAAACGGCCATGTCATACACACACACACACACACACACCCCTTCAGCACCTCAGGCCTCAGTGTTCTGGTGTGTGTGTGTGAGGCCTGGCATGAGAAGGCAACCTCCTGCCTCTGTAGAACGTATGTCCTTGGAGGAAAATGTACACAAATAATAAATCTCAAAGAGATAGTAAAGTGTGTGTGTGTTTGTGTGTGTGTGTGTGTAGTATATATATATATATATATATATATATATATATATATATATATATATGCTATACATATCTGAAGAGAATGGAATTCTAACTACTGGATTTGCCCAGTGTGTGTCCAGCCCTGTGCTGGATCCCAGGGTGGGTGCTGGCTGTGTAGCCTGCCCATTCTCCAGCTTCAACACATTTCATTGTGCCCCTGACAAGGCAAACTCTCCCAGCTCTCCTTTGTGTAACAAAATAGTTCTTGTTTTCTGTTAGCTGTTTGGTTTTAGGCATGTACATGCATATGTGTGTATGTGTGTAATTTATGTATAGACACGTGTGTGCATTTGTATGTTTATGTGTATATGTATATATGTATATGTGTGCACATGCGTGTAATTTATGTATAGACATGTATATGTGCATTTGTATGTATGTATGTACATAAGTGTATGTGTATATATGTGTATGCGTGTGCATGTGTGGATTTGCATGTGTGTGTGTGTGTGTATGTGTATGTGTGTGTGTGGATGTTTATCTCCAGTACTGAGGATTGGCGCCCAGGTCTTAAGCATTAGAGCAATTTTTTTACAGCCGTATTAGTCTTGTGTTAACTTAATAAAATGTTTTGTGTTCCTCCCCTTCTTTTTATACACTTTAGAACATTATATTAAAGAACGGTCTAATCTCAAATATTTGAGGAAAACATAAAATCATCTGGGCCTAGTTACTCAGGGTTTCTCAGATCAATATTGGAACCAACCAGAAACATTTCTTTTACCTGCACAGGTTTTCCCTTCTTAAAAACAACATTGCTATCGTATTCCATTTATATTATAATTCTGATCTCAGAGCCCCCAAAGGCCATGTGTTAAAGGCTTGATTGGCAGCCTGTGACCCTACTGGGAGGTGGTGCATGTTTAGGTGCTGGGGTTCAGGAGGAGGAAGTGGAACGTGTCCTAGAAGGGATGTTGGAAGCCGACCCTCTCTTCTCCTCCGGTTTGCTTCAGCAGCCTCATCCGCCATATCCTCCAGCCAAGGTGGTACCACGGTGGGACCCAGGGGCATGACCCAGGTACACATTTCCTCTTAATGGGATTCCCCCAGGTATTTTGTCATGGCAACTGAAAGCTGAAATACATCTTATTTATTGGCTATGTTTGTTGCATTTTCCTGTCGTTTTATTTTCCATATACAAAACAACAACAACAAAAATGGGGTCAGGTTTACTGCTTTCTCTTCAAATCAGTTCTTGGATTTCCTTATGAAATCCACTGTTTTTCTGTTTTCTAGTTTATTTAGATGTTTATTGCTCCTTTCCTGGGGCTTTCCATAGATCGCCTTTGTTCCCTTCTCCAATGGTTTAGTGGCAGGCTAAATTCTCCCTCTCAAGCTGTCTTCCCTAATTAGGAATATCTCTGAGTATAAGTGTTTCTCACTCAGCATAGCTTTGGCAGCATTCTGTTTGAGAAATTGTTTTCTTATTTTCATTATTTTCTAAATATTTTGTACTTGTGGGGTTTTTGACATAATATTATTAGAAAAGATTTTAATTTCCATGTGGCAGTTCACTGCAGCTGTTATTGTTGTGGAAATGTTACTTAGTTTGTTACTAGTTGCTGGTTTGTCTGCTCATGGTCCAAAAATGAAAATAGTATATATTTATATCACTTGGAATTTAGTCTGTATTTGTAAAATAAAAGCATCGTTCTGTGTCATTAACTCCATCAGTTCTTTTATTCATATATTTTTTCATATTTACTTTTTATTTTGCCATGCCTCTTTATTTTTTAAATATTTAATATATGTAGAATAATATGGGTACGAACATAGTTCAGAACATAATCGTGTTACGGACACCTGGGAATTTCCCCTCCTTAGAATCAGAACATTGCTAATAATTCCATTCACCAATACTTTATCAATTTGCTTACCCCCAGAGGTTTACTGTCATATTTTTTTAACTACCCAATCTTCTTTATTGTGACATCTGACGTAGCTGAGATCATAGAAACAGACAGCTGAGAGGTGACTGATTGCCAGAACTGGGGCTGAGGGAAGTGGTGTGTAGTCAAGAGGTCCAGCGTTTCTAACTGTCATAGTTTTAAAGACAGGATCTCACTGTGTGGCCCTGGTAGCCCTGGCAGGCCTGGATTTCACTGTATATGAACCAGGCAGGCCTCAGACTCAGAGATCCTCCTGCCTCTGACTCCTGAATGCTGGGATTAAAGGTGTACTGTGGTAGCATTTCACTTGTATTTTAATAAATAAAACTTGCCTGAGGATCAGAAAAGGAAAACAGCCACACTGGCCAGCCTTACAGACCAGGCAGCAATGACACACACCTTTGATCCCAGTAGCCACACTAGCTTGTCATAGGAACCAGGTGGTAAGGGTGCACACCTTTAATCCCAGAAGTAGAGAGGATTATAAAATGGGAGGAGACAGCTCTGAGTCTCAGTCTCATTCTGAGATTCCTGGAGGCAGGATCACCATTTTCAAACTAAGGGAGAAGTAAAAGTCAGTGGCTGGATGTTTTGATTTTATGGTCTTCGGGTTGAACCCCAATTTCTATCCCTGAATTTTTATTTACACCACCACACCCAGCTCATTATCAATTAAAAATATTCATTAGTTTGTTTGTTTTGCTGGGGAGTGGCATTCACAGTCCATGACACGTATACGAAGGTGAAAGGACAGCTTCGTGAGACGCGGTTTTGTCCCCTACCGTGTTAAGGCGGGAACTTAGGGTTTTGTCCCCTACCGTGTTAAGGCAGGAACTTAGGGTTTTGTCCCCTACCGTGTTAAGGCAGGAACTTATGGTTTGCTGCTCCACTACATCCCGCAGGTTTCGCTGACCTCTAGCTTCTAGTAGGTGTGTCTGTTACCTCTCGTCTCTCTGGGGCTGCAGAGGCACACACCACTACACCTGGCTTGCTTGCTCTTGTGTTCCTGTGTGGGTTCTGGGTCAGGCTTGCCTGACAAATGTTTTCACCTTCTGACTCCTCCTCGCAGTCAGCTATTAGCAATTTTACATTTCATTTCCCTGCTTCTTAAATACACCTCAAAAAAAATCTCTGATGTATCTATGCTAGAAACTAGAAACGGCCTACTGGACCTTTGTCTGTGGCCATGCTGTATAGGCTTCTGTACAATGTGCTCTTTGAATTTCTCATACTCGATGCTTTAAAACTTTGGCTGGTTTGTAGGTACACAGATATGGCCCTTGATGCCTAGCCTGATGCCTGAATTTAATCCCCAGAACCCATGTGGTAGAAAGAGAGACCTGACTCCTTCAAGTGTCCTCTAACCTCCACATGTGTCCTGGGGTACCCCATCTCCACCTCCGACATGCACACACAAACACACGGATGAATAGACGCAGAAAGGTAAAAATAAGGAGTTAGAACCTCGGATGCCTCATTGAGTATAACAGGTGTGTGACAGTTGAGTCCTCAGTGTGGATTTGGCCTTTGTTAAAAAAACCAGTTTCACATGTTAAATGGCATATGCCTAGAATTCTGCTTTGTTGTTTTGTATTTTCCCTTCTGCTTCCTTTCTAATTGAGTTTGCCTTAAATATGTTGGAAGCTGGGTTTTGAACCTATGTGATTTTTGCCTGGGATGTGTAGGTAATGTTACAGCTATATTTAAGAATGACCTGGGTTTAAGTCTGTTCTCTGACAGAGGGCAAGTTGCTTAGATCCCCTATGCTGAGACGGTCCATGAGAGACTCATGTAATAAGTTTTCTGCTTCATGTAGCTACTGGGAGAATTAGATAAGAGAATGCCCGTGAGAACCTTAGCACACTACAACCCATATGGCCAGTATGCAATAAATGTTGATTGTTTTCAAAACAATCTTCCTATATGTTGCACGTAATTTAATATTTGCATTTTAGTCCAATAATATTTGCTTTTCAACAGAATAATCTGAACTATTTTTCTTACTCACACATATGGCCAGTATGCAATAAATGTTGATTGCTTTTTGGAAAATTTGTTTTGTAAATTGCACACAATTTAATTTTTCATTTTAGTTTGATAATATTTGTTTTTCAACAGAATAATCTGAACTGTTTTTCTTACTTGTAAGTTTAAGGCATTATATGATTTGAACTATATACAGCCATTCTCTAACTGATCTACCTGATGCCCGCCTTTAATCCTACCACTTCAATTTTCATTATTTTTATGCAATTTTGTTGGCTTCTTTGTTTATATCTTTCCTAAAAATTTAGAAGTTCAAAATCCTGTTTGGAACTTAATTACTAATGATTATTTTAAGATGGGTGACATTGGCTGTGTGTGGTGATGTACATCTTTAATCCCAACTCAGGAGGCAGAAACAGGTAGATCTCTATGAGTTCGAGGCCACCCTGGTGGACATAGTGAGTTCCAGGACAGTCAGTGCTACATAGTAAGACCCTATCTCACAAGTGTAGAGGTCAGATGGACACTTTAAGGACTTATTTTCCACCTTATTTTTCTATTTTTGAGGAGGGATCTCTCTTGTTTCTGCTGTGCTGTGCACTCCAGGCTATCTGGCCCCTGAGCTTCTAAGCAATTCTCCCAGCTCCGCCTCTCATCTCACTATAAAAGTGCTGGGAGTACAGATGTGCATCCCTGCATCTAGCTTTTTGCGCGGGTTCTGGAGACTGAGCTCTGGCCGTCACATTTGCTCAGCAGGCTTTCTTACCGGCCGAGTCATTCTGCTGGTCTGATAACTTTTTAAAAAATGTTTCCCGCTAAGAAAAATTCAGAAACCAGCTACTTTATGTTCTATATACCTTGTTTCCTTTCTGAAAAATTGGTAATTGTGACTGAACTTTATTTTCCATGCTCTAGCTAGTTAGGTTTTCTTTTCTATTTGTGTTACTTCACACTGCTCTCTTAGGCTTTGGGTTCATGTAGACGTTTGTTTTGGCTAAGCACGTTTTCCTATATTACATGTTGCATTTATTGTTTTTATTGTCATTGTGTCCCTCTCCATTAGTTCTCAGAATCCACACTTACCTCATGTACTTGTCATCTTTTTCAATTTTTTTTTTTTTTTTATTTTTACTTATTTTGCTCTTTGACCTTTTTACTACATTTTTTCAAATCTGTCTTCCTCGTCTGGCATGAGAAATTAGACTTCTCCAATATCGGTTCTGTTCCTTCCCCCTTTCCCTGGGAATTTTAGCTGGGACTTTGTTCTGTACTAATTTAGCATGCTAGCACCTTCTTCACTGGCCTTCTTCTGCACCTCTGTCCCCAGCATCCATCCTCTGCCCTCGAGTCTTCTTCCCGGGACTTGTGAGCAGCCAGTCTCATACCTTCTGGGAACACTATTGACATGTTCTCAATTTCTTTTCAAAGCTTCTCCCCTACCCCCCAGGCTTGCAGGACAGTCCTTCCTTTCCTTTGGTTTTACCTCATCCAGGGCTGCATCTTTGTGGGGTCATGTTTCTTGTTTTAGGTGTTAGACTTTGCTTTGAGTTGCTTGATAATCTTTGAATAGAGCAGTCTCCAGAAGACTTGGCATTTGAGAATGGGAAACCCACGAATGCAGCACAGCCCCTTCCTCATCCAGGGGTGTAGTCTTCCATGTTCAGATCTGAGGTCCAAGCTGATGTTACCACCACCCCCACCAACTCCCCTGAAGCTGACTTTCTCATGCAGCTTATACTCCTGCCTTGGTTCAAGGAGGTCTGCAGGTCCTCCTTCCTCCAGTCAAACACTTCTGAGCATTCCCTGTAAACAAAGCCTTCCTTTAAGGGCCTCCGTGCTCATGAATGCTAGCAACCCTCTGCTTCCTGTTGTGCTGCAACTCAGATCTGTTTCTGAGTAGATGATCAAGAAGATGAGAGAGTCACAGAAGCTGGGGCCGGAGGGCAGGGTTTCTGCAGGCTCAAAGGTGGGTCCTCTGCGGCGACTCTCACTTTCCTGCTCAGCACATCATTCAGGGGCAGGATGTACAGAGGGTGAAGGATTTTCCCATGCTTTCCTATAGGAGCGGCCATAAAATTCCCCCATCCTCAAATATGATATATAGAGTTATTATCAGCTTTTATTATTTCATGTGTCTTCACTGGACTTCTGGTAGAAAGACAGAAGGTGTGCTATGCTAAATATTACTAGCCAGCTACCATACCAACAGCCAGATGTTTCAATGAAGAGTAAGTATGTGTGTTTCTTATTCATTCATTCTTTATATCTGATTCTTCTACTAGTTTAAGTGTTCAGATTATTTTACCTGTACCCCCGTATAGGAACTGTCACCTACTGGATGCTCAAAACCTGGTGAATGTTAAGGTAAACCAGCACAAACAGGACAAAGAGCAGAATGCTATTTTAAAAGCCAGGGTCATTGGTTTTCATAAAGCCTGCAATGTAGTCACAGTTTGAGAGCCTTCTAATAAATATCAGCTAATTTGACACTGGAAACAGCCTGAGATTAGGAAGGGTGGCTATTATTTTCCCTGGTTTACAAAGGAAGAAACTGAGACCCCTAAATGCGGCAGGGGTAGTTCTCTAGCATCCTCTCCCTTCTACCGGACTGGGTCACATGGAGGAGAAGGGAAAGCTGAGCAGGGGAAGGACAGAGCAATTCTAATGGCCTCAGTTGCATGTGCTAGCGGAGAGCCATTAGGTTGTCTTGAGGGAGACTGATGGAACCTGAGGGTGGCGGCAGACAGCATCTGGTACAGAGAGAGACACAAGATGAATGTGAAAAGCAATTGTCAAGCCATGATTAATTGAGTTCTTGCCACGTGCTGCTATTTTGTATTCTCCCAGCATCTCTGCAGCATAGGCACCATTATGCCCCTCTTGTGGAAGCCAGAACTGCCGTGTCCAGAGGGCTTGTTCATGCCTAAGATTACAGAGCAGTAAGAAGTCATCCACGAGGCAAATGCCTTCCACCTGATCCCAAAACTTGGGTCTTAGGCTGAGCTCTGGGTAACACAGGCAGAAGTGAGGCCAAGTCTGCATCGTCAGAACAGTGAGTCTAGCTGAGATAAGTCTTCCTGGAGGAGTCAGGTTTGAGCGGCTAGAAGAAGCCTGATGTGGAGAAATAGCCAGATAGTATGGTCAGCAAAATCCCTCGTCCCTTTAGCATCTAATGAATGACTCTACCTCCCAGATGTAAAGAAGCAAGGCCAGCTGCTGTGAGCTGCCAGGTTCTGGGATGAGCTAGACCTACATCCCAGCTGCTCTTCTTTCTGCATATTTAACTGTGACTTCCAGTCAGTGACTAAGCGTCTCTGGTCTTTAGCATTCTTGTCCATGGTCCAGAGATAACAACATGGCCTGAACTGGGTGATAAGAGAATGAGTCGAGAGCATCTGCTCTGATGCCAGACACAGTGGAAGAGATCTGAAACCAGGTCCTGCTTAGTTCCAGTCCTCCTACCAGGCAAAGCCTACCTCCTAGGGAAGCCTTCATTTCCCTTTTTGTGAAAGGAGATAAGGCTGTGGCTCTTAGCACATAGGGCTGCTGGGAGCTGGGCAGAACTAAAGAGGAGAAATGCTACTGGATCTAACTCTAGGTATACAAGCAGTGGAGGAACCCAGCCAGGGGGAGAGAAGGAGATAAGCAGCTTTGGTTGTTTTCTTTTGCCTTTGGGTTAAAGTCATAGGGTTGCTAAGGACAATCTCTGTGCACCCCGAGTTATCCAGCTTCTTCCCACTGTACCCCAATGGCTCCTTTTGACTTGCTTCTTGGTCACTCTTTCCCTGTGTTTATCAGCCCAGACCACCTTTCTGATGTCCCATGCTTCTCTGAGCTTCATTCCAAAGAGCTTCCTTTGCAGCGGCCTCAAGCCTAAAGGCCATTGCCTGTCCAGGGACCAACAAAGGACAGCTCTAAAGCAGCATCCATCTGAGTGTATGTAGGGGCTATCCCAGGTTTCCGAGTCATCAAACATGGGGTACGGGAGGGGGAAAGACAAACCAGAGTGCAGGCTATTCCGGGCTACATAGGGATGGGGCCCAATCCCAACAACCCATTCTAAGAGGGCTCATTAGATAACTGGATTCAAGGTCAGGGCTGAAGTTGAGCTGAGGGATCCAGATGTGACCAGAATTGGGCTTTGACTAAGGAGTTGTGATCTGTATATTTTCTTTGTCTTATGTTCATCTATTGTTCCCAACAGACGATGAGTAAGTCTGTAACCCTCCACAGCAAACCCAGCCCTAGGACATTCCCCACACCTGTGAAAGTGCCTTCAGGTTCTGTGTCAGATTTCTGTCACAGAAATTTTTCTTTTTTTCACTCTTAGGAGAGTATCATGGCTCAGAAATGAATGGAATAAGCAAATGATTGCATGTGTCCAACTTCAAGCTTACAAAGAAACTACATGAAACCTCCAAATGGTGCTTTGACCTGTCTGATCAGCCTTAAAGTTCCTTAATTAGAGATTCATTCTTTTTTTTTTCTTTTTCTGCACAACAGGGAAAAAGAAATCTCTGACCCAGGAAATAGGAGGTGTGTGCTAAGTCTTGCCTGTGCCTTCTCTGGCAGTTACACTACCACACTCTCTTAGCCTTACTCTCCCTATTGTAAAACGAAAACGACAATGCCCACTTTCCAAATTGCTGTCTAGGCATCTGGCAGGGCCCTTTAACAAACATGCTTTCTGCTCCCCATGCCCCTGCCCCCACAATGAATTCTGAAAGTGTCATGCTGGAAGCCACCAGCAGGTGGCAGCACAAGGCACTTTCATTCTACCGCTCCTGACCTAATGAGAGGAGCTTTGATAATGCTTCGGTTTCTTGCCCTTCATGTTAGTGGACTAAAGTCAGATGGCTTCTCGTCTTGCTTGGAGAAGGGCAGCTGATTCCTGGCATACCTACATCCAGAGTGTAACCCAGGTTCCTAAATATACTGGTGTTTTTTTCTAAAATGGGGTTCACCTATAAATTTGGCTGAGTCTCTTTCATTAGTTAGTGCCAGCACGGTTCTGTCCCTATGCTGGCCCCTTTTACCAATGCCAGCACAAAGTTATCACAGACATGTGTTCTGGGTTCTGAGCTCCCTCCGTTCTGAAATACAACCGGGTATTGGGTACCGGGAAGGCAGTGGGGAAAGGTGTCAGTCACAGGCGTTTGAAGGAAAGCAGCTTTGAAATCCTGGGGCCATTATGTTAATGGCATTACTCAATTTCTGGAAGCAATCCTGATTAAATATTCATTGGCTTTGATTATACTGAAATTAGGGCTAAAGCGTGAAGTCAAATTGAGGGGAATAATGGCAGTGTAAATAATGCATGGCCTCTAAATTGAAAGCAGCAGCCTGTGCAGCCAGGTCGGGCCCCCACCCTGCTTGTCACTCTACCGTTTGTTTGGAAGGTGATTAGTGCAATGTGGACATCTCTCAGCAGCTGGAATTGGAGAAGATCCCGGGGTTCCCCGTATCTCTGGGAATGCGGGAGAATCAAAGTAGACACCTTGTAGCAGGGGATTTTCTCTAGGCCAGCAACCCGGAAGCTGAGAGTCTTGGTGACATGCCATCATAGAGTCCTGTAGTCTGCATGTGACATAATCGTGGGCTCTGAGAGTAGCCTGTTTGCTTACAAGCCTTTGACAGCATAATCACTGAACAGAGAAGAACAAGTAGGGCGGGGAGAGCTGCAGCCTGAGAGAGGGAACAATGGCCAGGTGAGATTTGTTCAGATTAACAAGTCAGAGAGGCAGGAAGATCTGCTGATGCCTAGGAAGTCGTGGGACAAAGGCTGCGTGTAAGATGGTGCTGTGGGGTCAAACAAGAGTCAAGGAAGTTTCAAGGGTACATGATAAATGGTGTCTTCATCATCATATTCTCCATTCATCCCTAATACCTGGTCCAGGACGTGGCACAGAGTGTAAATGGACGGATGCTGGTCAAATGGATAAAGCCACAAGATGCTGGGGAAGGAGAAAGTGAAACAAAAGACCATTTCAAGTAGACGGGACCACCCTCATCAGCCAACCTGTGTAAAGTGCCAGTGAGAGCAGTTTTCTACCATAGGAAGTCAGGTCCAGGCTCATGGTGGACCAGGAGCTGGTCACATAGAATGTTATACTCCCCTAAAAGGACCCGTGACAAAAGATTCACCTCTGCAGTTGGGTCTGGAGCATGCATAGGACATGCAGATTCCTCACTGACTTGGTCTGTGATATGCTAAAAGATAACCAGTTTCTCCCTGGGGAGAGGGTGATGGTTGTGTTATCAAACAGTGTTTGTCCCCCTTATGGTTCTATGGGTGGGTGGCCAGCCCATGCTCCCTTTCCCAGACTTCTCCCATCTACTGCGATGCTCTCCATGTGGGTGACTTGACAGACAACTGTGCAAAGCCTTCCCAGCTCTCTCAGCATTACCTGCACGTCCCAGTGGGAGGCTGGGATGGCAGCCTTCCAAGCGTCACAGCGTGCCGCCCCCATATTGGCTCTGGAATCTGCCAGAGCCTCTTGAAGCTGATCGCTAATTGGACTGGCCTGGCTTTTGCTGCATTCTTCCTGAAATCACCCATCTCTGCGTGCGTATGGCTGTGCTGTAGTCCCAGGAATCTGGTGCTAGGTGTCTCGGCCCCTTCCTCCTTTATTTCCATTTCCTCTTCTCCTCTTTTCTCTTGGGCTTTCACTAAGAAGGCAGCAGCAACCTCATTAGTTTGTTCATTGTTAAGGTCATCGTGCTGGACCATTTCGTACATATATACGATGCTCTGCTTAGTCTTACCCCCAATGCACTCATGTCTCCTTCCCAACCATGTCAACACCCCATCTCCCCAAGTCCCTTCTCTACATTCAGGTTTTGTTTTGCAGCCCACCGAGTTTAACCAGGCTCATCTGTGTGACCACGGCCTTGGAACTATAGACTAGAGCCTGACAGGCTCTCCAGTGAGCACACAACTGAAGACAATGCCTCTCATCTAGAATCTGAAGTAGCCAGTAGTTCAATAAGAATCAGGGCCCCGGGAGCCTCTCCCCATCCATGATTAGCCATTGACAGACCCAGTATTATGCAGGCCCAGAGGCAGATGTAGCTGGTATGAAGTCATGATTACAAAGGCCATGTCACACCCTAAAGATGATGGTTCACAGCGCTTTTCCCTGTCTTCCAGCTCTTAGATGCTTTCTGCCCTCCTCTCTGGGCTGTTCCCTGAACCATACAGGGGTACTATAAATGTGAGCACTCGGCAGTCCCTTACTCTTGGCACCTCGAACAGCCAAGAATCTCTATATTCATGGCAAAGTTTAGATTCTCTGATTAAGGCTGAGAGTAGCATTTCTCTATAAGGAAAACCATAAATATTTGGGCCATTTTGTACCGTGCCAATTTACCTAAAACAAAATAAAACAACAACAATAAAAAAAAACAGTAGGAAATTCCCTTTTAGGGCCCATTACCCCCAATTTTTTTTTAGCATGTTTTCAGCACAGGATGTATTCTGTTCTATGGAGAAGGGCTCAAATCCAATGTGAAATCAGTTGTTCCCACAAGTCAGGCCATTATTGTACCAACTTGCTTGACAGGTTGGCATTACAGTCACAGCTGTATAAGACTATCGATTCCCTTTCCTCCCCAGCAGCCTGCATAACACCTTTTTTGGTATTATATAAGCGTGCCAGCAAGGAAGAAGCTTCTAGCACCGTTCCAGCTCACCTTCTCTGTACCTGTCAATCAATGTGTGGGGTGTCTTCAGCAGTGGCATCTTGTAATTTAGTTCTGGTGAGTAACCAGGAGGAATGGCGAGCGCCTGTATTGTATTGGGGGCTATGTTATATATCCCTCGCTATCACGTCGTGAGTAGTACCCCACAGCTGGCTCAGGATTCTCACGTAATAAACAATTATTCTAGGAGAAGCACATCTATGAAGAACACTCATTCCTAACTCAATTTTAAACATTTTAATTGGCTTAAAGAGTAGTTGATTTTCCATACGTTATACACACACACACACACATATATATATTTAGATTCCTCCTCTATTTCCATTTCCTCTTCTTCTCTTTTCTCTCGGGCTTTCACTAAGAAGGCAGCAGCAACCTTATTAGTTAATATATATATTATATATATATAAGTATAATATATATATATATATATATATATCTTTTGGTTAATGCTTTCTTCCCCTTCAACTCCCCAATCTCATTATCCTCAGCCCTGTTACCTCCTGTGATCCCCAATATCCTCCATCACAATCCCTGCTGATCCCCACTTTCTGGGAGTTCCCTAAATGCCAAATCCTGATCTAGGCACCTCACATGCTGTCTTAGCGAATCTAGGCACCTCACATGCTGTCTTAGCGAAAGTCCTACCTATCCCTCCAAGTGCCTCAGTTTTAGATTTTATTTTAAAGATACAGACAGAAAGAAACTCGCAGAGGTAAAATGGCTTGTCAGAGGTTGCACAGCCAGTAATAAGGGACGTGGAAGATTAACCCCTGCTGGCTGCCTCCAGCACGCTGTTTGGATGAGGCTGGTGGGCATGGTCCACGTTTGGAGTCAGGACCCCCGGAGTGCCACAGACCAAAGACTCTGGGACCTCTGTCTTTCCTTTTGTTTGAAGAAGGACCAACTGAGATTCAGAGCACGAGCTGCAGTCACACCCTGAGATAGAAGAAGCGTGTTTTTAAGGCTTTGGGGACGCTAGCATTTATAGCAGAAACCAGAGCCAAAGACTTTTCACTTTTGTCTATATCTTTTGGCTCCTCCCCTCCCTGTCTCTCCCCTCCATTCTTTTCTCTTCCCCTTCTTTCTTCTCCTATGCTCTCTTGTCTTTTTATTTCTTTATTTGAGGGGTGGTGGTTGGCAAAAATGTCTCAAATGCTTACAAATTAGGGATGTCATGTAAAAAACAAGTCCAACGTTTCTTGTCAAACGGAGGCAAAATCAGTTCTTCTGCAACCTCTGCCTCTCACCTGCCAGCCACGCCCATTTGTGTACCTGTCCTGCTTCAGCAGCCATTGGCCTCCACCTCCCTCTGGTGTCTAGGCCTTTTCGCAGGAGGCAGGATTAGGACTGAGTGCCCACTGCTGGGGCTCTCTGCCACACCTGGCAAGCATGTGCAGACCCATAGGAGGAGGCAGGCTGGGCGGACTATGCTCCAGGGGTGGATCTCCTGTAAATTGGATGATGTCATTTTTCTTAGCTCCTCTCTGTTCTTTGTTTTAGGTTGATTCACTTCCCAGGTTCCTCTTTGGATTGGCCTTGTTGAAAGCAGTCTCTGTGCCTGGATTAACTCAGGGCTAGTCTTCAGGCCATCATCTTCAGCTGCCTCTTGAATTTCGCCTTTTACGGCCTTAGGCAGAAGCGGTGCTGGCGACAAGGTTCTTGCCTCCTTCTCTTGCCCCAGTGACACCCAAGCAAGCAGGGTCCTAATTGGCTATGTATCAGCAGTCACGTTTTAGTATGAACTGGAGTGGAAGTAAACCTGTGTCTAAAGGCCAAGGCAGGGCAGGTTTTAGCTACATCCCTGGTCCAGCCAGCTTATGGGGACAGGTGAGTAGCTGCCTCTGACTGGATGGGGCAGTGTTCTGATCCTCTTCTCTCCATGTTTGCCAAACTTGCCCTTGACCACGGTCTAACCACACCGAGGACTGCACTGACCTGGTCAGCCCAGACTAGACACAACCCCTGAGGAGTCTTAACCGTGGTCACACAGGCTGAAAGCTCTTCAGCAGGAAAAGGAAATCCCCACTGTTTCCTGATCCCTTGAGGTTGGGCAACCAGGCCTCTAGAACTACCCACCCACTGGGGCCAGAGAAATGAGTTGTGCTATTTTCCTGGGATCATTTTGGGGGTGGTTGTTAGAATACCAGTGACTACCTCCTCTTTATATTTTCAAAACTTAAAGGTTGCCTTGAAAGGAGGACGAGTTAGGGCATCTTCCCCGTCCATTCTCTTCACCCAGCAAAGTAGAAAGCGGTTACATTCAGTGTGCGCTTGACGAATCTGCTGTTGACTGGTGCTTAATTACAGAGCTAATGCTCCTCTGCTCCTCACGGAGTTCCAGTTTCCCTTCTGAGCGGAGTTCAAGTCTTGACAACTGGATGCCAATTTATTAGTGGAGATAGGGGACACAGAATTCGGAACAGCCTGAAGCATAGCAAGCCCATCTCTCCACCAAGACCCTCTGTAAGATGCACACATCTTCTGGGTAGAAATTGCTGGAAAGAAATCCCCAGGGCACTCTTTGTAGTATAGTTCCAGCCTCATCCCAAAATGCTCTCTCTTATTCTGATTCTGAGCCACAGGGATGGACAGTGTGGAGAAGCCAGAGGCCAAAGGTCACTTAGAATGAGGCTGTACCCTGGGGAGCAGGAGGCTGCTGCCTGCTAGCAAGGAGCCCAATGCCCAGGTTCTCTTCATGGGGATATTAGAAGCCCCAGTGCTAGTATCAGGATGGGATTCAGACAGGAAAGAAGCCTCGTTTCTCTCCAGAGCTGGAATGGGACCACTAGTGCCTGCCCGCCCCAGGAGCCACCGGCAGCAGGTGGGGGAATTCACAGAGTTGAACAAGGTCACAGAATTACTGAGAACTTGGTGAGTGTCTGACTCCAAGTGTTAGCATCCTCCATCATCCCTGTCACTCCCCTCGTTTCACAGGCAGGGAGCTGAAGTTGAGCGATGTATCTAAGCTTAGACAGAAATGGCACCTAGAGCTTGGACGCGCCTGTGTCTGAGCCCACTGTCTGCAGTGTTGTGCACGTCGCAGCCTTTAAGGACAGAAGCCAGCTTTGCCCGGGTGCTCGGCTTCCTCTCATCTGCCCCTGCTTCCTGCGTTCTCTCATCTTCTTATGGGTTACCTCACTGTTTCCAGGCATCTTTTTAAATGACTGTGGTTCCCATTTCCTACGCAATAAAGCCAAAGTTCAGTGTGGGGTCACAGCTGGCTGAACTCTGCACAGCTCTACATGAGGGGGTAACACAAAACACACATTTAATACATCAGGCGTGCTGTTAGTCCAGGGTCTCCCTTGAGGAACTCCTATGAACATCCCATGAGACTCATTGAATGAGAACATTGCGTAAGAGCTGGAGCAAGAACACGGCACCAGGGCCTGCACCTCTGCTGCTCTGGATTAGTCTGTTCAGCTACAATAACTCTGTTTAAGGGGCTGAATCAACAGACACCCATGTTCTTCCAGTTCTAGAGGCTGGCGGCCTCTGAAACTCCATCTTTAGTCTAAGGGCAGCTGTGCCTACCTGTCTTTGTAATGTGTTTTGTCCAGTTGTGTATCTGTGCCCTTCTCACTTCTTCCTGAAGATACCAGTTCGCCTGGGTCGGACGCTATCCTGATGACTTCATTTCACCTAACACTTCATTAAAGGCTCCAAATACAGCCACATTTCAATGATATATTAGTTAGGTTTTCTGTTCCTATGATTGGTACAGAGTACTCGAAGAAGAAGAAGAAGAAAAAAACTCCCAAGAGGCCTGAATAAGTCAGTCTTTACTCACTGCCTGTAGGACTGTTCCAAGTCGAGTATCAGGAAGCACCATCAACCTCCAGTTGGTCATTTTAAAGAACAAAACATGTAATTGTGAAAGGCGGTTCTGGGCATCTGCAGCAAGCAAGCATTGTTTACAGAAGTGGAGAGGCAGCAGTCAAATGGTCAGACAGTTCACCGTTAGCACAGAGTCATGTCGTACAGGAATTTAGTCTGGTCCAGAGACCAGTTTCGCCCAAGAAAGCTTTAGCACTTAAAGTACTCTTAGGAATACTTTCATGAGCGGGTATAACAATAGTTCAGTAGCCCACTACATGATAAACACCATTCCCAGAAGCCCCTTGTGGAAGAAAGGGTTTATTTCAAATCCAGGGAAGTCAGGGCAGGCACTCAAGGCAGGAACCTGGAGGCAGGAACTGAAGCAGAGGCCCTGGAGGAGCACTGATTACTGGCTTGCTCCTCATGGCTTGCTCAGCCTGCTTTCTTACAGCTATCAGGACCACCAACCCAGGCGAATGGATAAATGAAATAAAATGGCTCCTGGGTATGGTGGAGGAAAGGTTTATTGTAGATAAAAGGGAGAGCGTTGCCAGAGGCACCTGGAAGGTCCAGAGTGAACACGACCCTGAGTCAGGCCACGTGAGGAGAGAGGTGCGGGGAGGGAGGAGCCAGGAGAGTAAAGGGCCAGGGAAACAGAAGGGCTGGATTACATAGGGAAGGGTAGCTATACCCTGTAACGGATAGAGATTGAGGGATGCTGGGAGAACCTGGTGGCCAGGTCTACTTTGATATGTTAAATATGTACCTCCGCCATTTGTTCTGGGTTCAATACCTAACCTCAAGAGTGGCAGTGAACTGGGTCCTCCCATACCAATCATCAATCAAGAAAACACACCAGAAGCTTGCCCACAGGCCAATCTAATGAGATGGTTTCTCAGCTGAGGTTTCTTTTTCCCAAATGACTCTAGCTTGTGTTGAGTTGACACTAAACTAACCAGCATAAAAACACATGCTATGGCCCCTTCTCTCTACCCAGTCTCCGGATCCAAGGCTATCTTCGCTTGGCAGCCTTTTGAAGGCTGGATGACGGGGGAGGGATGGAGTCCTACTCTGAGCTTGCTGTTTCTGACTCTGAGTTGAGCCTAGCTTTCTGAGATGCTCAAGAGTCTGGGAAAGAGTCACGAGGGGAGATGGAAGCCTGGAAGACC
The DNA here is from genome assembly GCF_950005125.1 of Chionomys nivalis. Taxonomy (NCBI): domain Eukaryota; kingdom Metazoa; phylum Chordata; class Mammalia; order Rodentia; family Cricetidae; genus Chionomys; species Chionomys nivalis. Next base: position 36,464,311 of record NC_080096.1, on the reverse strand, counting down.
ATTTACATTATCAAGGGATCCAGGAGCTGCCTCCACCCTGACTGTTTTTGATGGAGATCCCCAGGAGCATCTATGTCCTGGCATCCCATGCTTACTGAAGACTCTGGAGCCCAGCAGCATTGGCTACACAGTTGTGACAGAGCCCACTCGGGCAGGAGCATCTGAGGGCTAATGTTATTTTCCTGAGTCAATACTTAGCAACAGGAAGAGGGATTTCTGAATACTCTCTTCAGTAACTGCTCATGAGGACTGTATCCTGCACACCCTTGCAAGGAGCATTCAAACCTACTGCCTGCCCCCACGTGCCAGGCTCTGTCTGCACAGAGAATACACTCATCTCACTTCTTTCCCCCAGGGTAGCGTGTCCCTGTGGGATCCTGGCATTTGTTGCATAGATATGGAAACGGAAGAACAGAGAAAGTAGCTTGCTGCAGCCTCACCGTATTCCAGAGCTTCCAGTGAGAGAAGCGCTGCTGGGATCCTAAGCCAGAGATTGCCACAGCCTTTCAGAAGAAGCACCTGGGGCACTAGTTTCAAAATTGCAGATCCCGAAGATCTTCACTTGAAAGTCTGACTCCATGGGTCTAAAGTAGGGCCCAGGAATCTGCTATGCTCATTCTCACACCAGGAGGTTCCTGTGTGAGGGAGTCCCTGGCTGAGTACCCCAAGTCCCTGAGTACCCCAAGCCTTACTGTCCTACACAGAATGAAGACCAGGTGGGCATCTGTCTGGCTAACATTCTCATCTGTTCAAAGTTAGCTTTCTGTTCCAGTTGTGATTGCCTCTTCTTCCCTGAATGAGGTTCCTTGTCATTCACAAGTCTCCACATCAGTGTTTTGGAGCCTGGCCACCCAAATTCCAGCATCACGTGGCTAAGACTCGGCTAAGTGCTAGTGCCTGTCCTAAACACCTTCCCCATCCACCTTTGCTTTGCTACAGGTGACTGTAACCTTTCCAGCCTACACTGAAGATTCCATTTTTGCTAAATTCCTGGGGGCTCAGCTGGCACCTTGGGTACAGAGTGGGTGGGTGACCGTGTGGAGAGCTGTTTCGCTGTGTGTTCTTTCAGCCAAGATCAACTTCCAACACTTAGTTGTTGTTGTTTTTTTTGTTTGTTTGTTTGTTTGTTTTTTTCTCCTGATTGCCTGGGATTGCTCTTATCTGTGGACTTACACCACGAAACAGTTTTTGCCCAGAAAGGAAAACAAACAACCCAGCTCCATCCTGAGCCCTGCTCAGTTTGCAAGGTAGCATTGTCTTCCTGCTCCCCTTGCAGCCCTCAGCATCGCAGGGCACAGTAATTAGAAATCTGGAGCTTGCAACAAGGGAAGTGACTTCGTGTTTCAATTTAATTTGTTCTCATTTTTTGACAGGGTCAAAGTTCCTCTTCCCAGTCTGAGTCTGAAAGCAAATTAGAGCTGTGTCATTTTTATATTGATGTGCCCAGGGTAAGACCTTTGGAAAACATTTTCTTATGGGAATTGATCTGGTCGGTACTGTTTTCTCACAATTCCATTTAGTAAACATTGGGCTTGCAGCCTTGCAATTATTACAGCATGCTGACGTGCCAAGAACTGTGTTAGGTGTCAGAGGTTAACCGAAGGGGGCAGGCCTCAGGCTCCATATTCGAGGAGGTTACAAGGGCATAGGAGAGGCGCAGTCCACAGAGAGATACAGTGACCTGGTTCTGTGAGCTTGGTTCAGGATACACAGGCTCTCTGGATGCATAGACCAGGGCGGGCATATTGAAGGAAAAGCCAATGCTCCGGGCTTTGCGTGAGTCAACTCCGAGCAGGTCACACTTGGTTCATACAACCCATAGTGGATGCACTACTTCTTTTTCCTCATGACACCACTCCAGCAAGGAGCAGAAAGCTTGAGATTGAAGCTTGAGGATCAACTCCTGGCTTACCATTGGCCAGCTGTGTTACTTAAAAGAAATGACTTAACTCTCTGTTCTATGAGATGAGGGGTGACTGAGCCTCCAGAGGGTGGGTGTAATCAGAGGAACTTGCTCACACTGAAGAATGCAAAGATGTGTGTGTGTGTGAGAGGTAGACAAGATCAACAGAATAGGTCCACTGCTGTGGGCATTCAATGAGGTTACCATCTTGGCCTTGGTTGTACCAAGCATTCCCTACCACCTATACCTGTTCAGCCTCCCTGAACTTAACACCCACAAAGATCTCAGATAAAGTCAGTCATGATTTTTATCACACAGTTAGTGGTATAAGATCTGGGATTTGAGCCGGGCGATGGTGGTGAACGCCTTTAATCCCAGCACTCGGGAGGCAGAGGCAGGCGGATCCCTGTGAGTTCGAGACCAGCCTGGTCTACGGGAGCTAGTTCCAGGACAGGCTCCAAAGCTACAGAGAAACCCTGTCTCGAAAAACCAAAAAAAAAAAAAAAAAAAGATCTGGGATTTGAATCCAGGCTTAACTGACTTAAAGACCCTATTTCTTAACCTCAATCAGTGGCCACAAGCCTCTGAGGATCCTGTGTTCTTTCTGCTCAGAAGCCGTCTCTGAGAAACCTGACTCTTGATGCTGGACTGAGAATCTCCTCTGTCCATGTTCCCTGCACTCAGAGTTCTGACTGCCTACACACATATACATCTCCCCCACCAGACTGTGAAGTCTGGAAGTTAACAGTGGAGCTTGTACCGAAGCTGGGGGATCACCCCATATTCAATTAGCTCTTAAGTAGAAAGCTCCTCTTTAACAGTAGCAGGTAGAGGGTGTAAGTGGGTTAATAAGCCATAGTGCCGGCTGTTTTCAAATATTAATGATTTCTCGCATTGAAAATGCAAATGGCTGCCTGCAACTCCTACATGTGGCATTAAAGAGAAGGGCTTTGAAAGGACACCTCCACGGGATGTGGGAGTGGAGAATATGGGCTTGCTGACGAGGGCTAAACAAGCAGACATTCACCGTCTTGTGGCTGCCACATTAGCTCCGCTCAGAAGTAAGTCTCCATCTCCTAGAAGTAAGTAGTTGTATGGAGAGGCAGACATACTCTAAGTGACCCCAGTCCTCCTGGACAAGCTCAGCTGGCAGCAGGGAATAGTCAAAGTCATACCCTTGAGGCCCGGAGACATTCTTACCTGTTCTAGGCTGTCCAGCTTGGCATCTATCTAGGAACAACTGGTTTATTCAACCCCACACTGTCTTAACCATTCAGCTATGTACTTTTCTCAGCCCTCACGTCAAAAGAACAATCCTGCTCCCAGGGTTCACAATGTCACCTGGCGTCTGATTGGCAAGTTGCTGGAGAGCAGGACTGTGACTGTCACCTTCCCATCTGAAGTACCTGGCAGGTCCCAGGCACAGAAGTGAAGTAAAAGAGTGTTTTGTTTTGTTTTGTTTTGTTTTCTGATTGGTGATGTTCTTCTTCCAAACCCTGGAGTGAAGGGATTGGGGCTGCTGGGGCAGTTTGACCCTTGTGTAAGTCCAAACCTGCCTCACTAGCTGCCAGATGTATGACAGGCACAAGCAAGCACTGAAGAGGGAGGCAAACAAATGACATCAGAAGCTTCCAGGCAGGCAAGAGGAGAGCAAGGGATGAGTTAAAGCAGGCCCTGTGGCTGTAGCCACCTGCCAAGCAGCCAGTCCTTAGTTGCTGGCTCTATGGAGCAGACCCAACGATTCTGGTACCACCAGGGCACCTTGTTGTAACTCCGTCAGAGCAGGCCTCTCAAAGCTCCTGGCATAGACGCCCTAATGCTACCTGATACCTGCTTTATTTGTGTGTGCTCAAGTAGCCAGGCAGCTAAGAGCTGTGTCCTAGAAGGCCAAGTCTCTCCTGTGTCACTATATTTACAGACTAGCGCTCAAAAAGCAAGTTTTGATCCTTCTTTGTAGAACTGGGAGGGATCTGCCCCTCCAAAGGCTCCAGCTGAATGGGGGTCTCTTCTGACATCTGAGAGCACATGCTTATGTATCTGGATCGGGGCTGTTACCAGACCTCCTTGGCACTTTGCTGTGACCGAGCACGATGTTCTAAGGACATATCCCAGTAAGAGATAAGATGGAAGGGAAGAACGCAGGGTTTGGGTCAGGCTTCTGGGCTCCCACCCTGGCACAGCTGCTCACCAGCTGTGTGGCCTGGGGCCCATTACCCAGCCTACCCTGATGGGAGGATGAACTTCATTCCTCTGAACTGCAGGGTGGAGCCTTTTGCCTGGAACAAGGCAAGAGCGGAGCCACAGTGATTTCCCTCCAACCCTCCCAAGGGTCTGGTCCTTCAGCCTGGCGTGCGTGAGCTTTGTTCCTGTAGCAAATGCAGTATCCTCTTCCTTTGAGCAATTTGACCTTTCTCCATCTCCTCACATCCAATGTGTCTGCTCTGTTTTGTGAGTTCCCTGGGCAAGCAGCACCCCATTATACTAGTGCATTCCGACTCTTCCTAGGAAGGGACAGATGCGGGGAATGATCAGTTTGTTGCATACACGTTTTCTTGTCCACTCATTCTCATGCTCTTCCCTGTTCTGACCACTCTGACCACTTCTGATGTCCTCTTGAGGGAGCTGAGGGATCATCTTATCTTATGTTCTTCACTAACGATGGTGAAACCAGACCCAGTGGAAGAGGACCTGGCCCCAGGGAGCAGTAGACCTGGTTATTAATGGTAACTATAGACTAGAAGAATAATTTTCCTGAATCCTTCCCCCAAAACATAGTAAATATAAATGATGACTCTATGTGTCGAGCACTAGGAGGTGTTCTAGGTATCAATATTTACATATGTTTGTATGTGTATGTATGTCTATGTATACACAAGTGTGTGTGTATCTGTGTGTACATGTATGTTCCTATATGTTTGTCCATGCATGGATGTACAGTGGTAAGAACTCAATGTTGGATGTGTTATAATAGAAGCAGGGGTGGGGCTGCATCCCGCCACCCGGCTAGCTTTATACCCGAAATAATTACACGGAAACTGTATTCTTTTAAACACTGCCTGGGTCATTAGTTCCAGCCTCTTATTGGCTAGCTCTTACATATTGATCTAACCCATTTCTAATATTCTGTGTAGCACCACGAGCTGGCTTACCAGGGAAGATCTTAACCTGCGTCTGTCTAGAGTGGGAGAATCATGGCGACTCACTGACTCGGCTTCTTTCTCCCAGCATTCTGTTCTGTTTACTCCACCCACCTAAGGGTTGGCCTATCAAATGGGCCAAAGCAGTTTCTTTATTAAATGAAAGTAACTCCTCCATCATGGATGTGTTCATCTATCATTCTCAACCTCACTTTTTATTTTCTCGATACAGGGTTTCTATGTTTTTGGAACTTGCTCTTGTAGACAAGGCTGGCCTTGAACTCACAGAGATCTGCCGCCTCTGCCTCCTGAACGCTGGGATTAAAGGCGTGCGCCACCACCACTGGCCTTCAACCTCGTTTTTTGAGGGAGAGCCTCTCACTGAACCTGGAGCTCATCAACTGGCTAGATTGGCTGGCCGGCGAGTTCCCAGGATCCTTCAGTCTCTGCCTCTCGGGCCTGGGATTACAGGCACTTGCTGCTCTGCTTGGCTTTTCACACGGGTGCTGGGGATGGGAACTCAAGTCCTAACACTTGTCCAGCAAGTACTTTACCATCTCCCCAGTCTTCTGAACATCAATATCTTTACAAAGTTTCCCATATGGTGTCAGGATTGATGATAAATATAGAAAGTGGTTTTTTTTGTCGCTACACTATCGTCACGTATCCAGAGAAAAATGTCCTTTAACTGGCCACAGAAGAGAGTTTCTAAGATGAGGATGGGCTGTCATGGGGTAGCTCCCAAGCTAAGACCACCCTTGGAGTCCTGAATCACCTGAAAGGATATTATTCAGCATCGCGGGTGGACGATGTACCTGTATGCCAGGCATTGTAAAAGCTAAGAGCTTTTCAAACACCAACTTATTGTGGCAGTTTGGAGCATTGCTGTAAGTGTCTACTGTGATCCCATTTCCAGACTAGAAAACTGAGGCACATATAGGAAGTAGGGAATCCCTGTTTGTGACCATTCTTCCAAACCACTTCTTTAGTTCCCAGTAAACATTTGTGCTACCTGGTAGTACCTTCAGGCCTTTGGGTTCCTAGATAGAAGTGTCAACCAAAGATGCAAGGTCGGACAGAAGGCTTCTAAAATCAGTGACATTGAAGACTGCCTTCCTGGAGCATACATGGCTTGGGTACCTTTCCTTGCCTAGCCTTGGATCAAACTGTGTTCAGCAATTTCCCTAAGCTATAGATCCTCACGTCAGACCTGTCCCACTCTGCCCCTGTGTGCGCTAGGTATGTGTAGTCTCACCTAGAATTTGCATAAAGGACCATTTTATTCCAGGAGCTCCATCTCTGAAACACAAGGACTGCTTCATATAAAACACCTTTGTAAATGAAGTTTTTGTACTTTGTTTTATTCCAGGAAAACTGTAAGCAATATAAGTTTTGAAGTCATTAAGGCTATAAGATAAATGATTTCCTAATATGGGTTAACAAAGGTTATTTCTTTAGCTGGCTAAAGACCTATCAATTTTGTAAATGTGGAAACAGATGTAAGTGATTGGTTGGTTATCTGTACCTCATGCTTCAAGCAGCCCTCTGCCCTTTCCTCACATGGACCTGGGATAAGCGAAAGGTCTAACCTAGGATAAACAAAGCTAAGTGCCTGCATGACATGGGGGAGTGACAGCCTGTCTGCTGGACACGTGCTCTTCCTTTACCCAAGCCCTAGCTAAGCCCACATTTGGTAGCATACCCAGCGCTCTAGAAGCATGCCATGGTTTCTGCCGTGCTCTGCAGAATTTGAACTAGGAACCTAGTGGTGACACCAAGGCTCAGAACAAGATGAAGATGTTCAAGATCCAGAGACAACTTTGTTGCCTTTTGAAAGTTGAAAGTGAGTCCCTTTTGGTGACCATAGTTAACCACATGACCTGGAGGAAGTGAGCTGGGTCTGACCCCAAAGCCTCATCCCCAAGAACTAACTTTTTTTTGTTGTTTGTTTTTTTTTTGTTTTTCGAGACAGGGTTTCTCTGTGGCTTTGGAGCCTGTCCTGGAACTAGCTCTTGTAGACCAGGCTGGTCTCGAACTCACAGAGATCCGCCTGCCTCTGCCTCCCGAGTGCTGGGATTAAAGGTGTGCGCCACCATCGCCCGGCAGGACTAACTTTTATAATGCTGGGAGGTACCTTAAAAATATGCCTATAAGTAACACTAAACTGACTCGGTGGCCTGTATTTATATACATGTGTGTTTGACTCAATAATTAAATTAATTTCATAGAGAGGAACATGGGAAGGCTGGAGGGAGGGGACGCAAAGGTGAATGATATATTATATTTTGGTTAAAAATTTAAAAGTGGTGCCAAGTTTCTGATCTAACACAAAAACCACTCTACCTGTGAGGCCTTGGTCAAGTCACCCTGTCTCTTGGAATCATGACTATAAGGTGGAGTTCAATTAGACCACACTCAGTTCTACCCATCACCTGTGACAATGATGACATCAGGCAGCATTCTTGACATCTGAGGTCCTTACAGCAGTAGAAATACTGTCCCTCGAACCCAAAGTCATTACCATACGGAAAGTTGGCAGTGAGTGTAGCCAACGACTTCTTAATCCACTCCCACTGCTGTGCATCTGAAATGTGATTTTCGTCTGCTACATGCCAGGTGCTTTCTTATGCAAAGTTCATTTCACACTGGCATGGCCCCCTTTGTTTCCACCACACTGAAGCAGCTGCCCTAGCACAGCTATTTTGATACAGGGACATTTTGACACAGCTGAGAAAACAAGCCATTACGCTGTTGGCTTTAAAAAGTCCATTACTGAATAATCTGCCAAGGAGACATTTCAGCCAGCTCTTCTTATCTTAGCAGGACCTCCCCACCTCTCTCTTTCTGGCACAGGGGCTCAGGAGGGAGAGGAGAATGGTGGGACCAGGGTTCCTCTAGGGCAGTAGGTCAAGGCTGGGGATGCAGGAGGCTGAGACGTCGAGGGATTGGCAAGATGAAGGCCAGTGACATCAGACATGCAGTGGGTGTGAGAGTCTGCTTCACACAGTGCCTGGTAATTTTCAAAAACAATGTTACCTTTAAATGCAGTCATTTCCAAACTCTCACATCAAAATAACCATGTCAAAATGCCCTTCTCTGTCTCAGACAAAGTATATGGATGCCAGGAAAAGAGGAACAAGAAGACAGCTTCTGCCCCACAGACACAGAGTGACCAAGGGAGAAATGGGGTGGAGCAAGCGACTCTTCTCTTGCCAGGAATTGCTGCAATAGGGATTGCAGAGGAGTAAATGGGGAGTAGGGTATGAGGGTGACACTTTCCAGATTGGGAGAATTTGGGAGCTCAAGAAATGCATGCTAACAGCCAAGGTTCATTGAGAGTTTTAACATGCGGTAAACATGGTTATTTGTAGTGTTTTAGCTAATTTAATACTTACAATACACAATACAATACCTATTACTGTTGTCTCATCTTACTGAAGGAGAGATTGAGATCCCCAGAAGGAATTTTCCCTCAAAAGTATAGCTGAGAAATGATTGAGCCACATTGGATATCAGATATGGCTACCCTAAAGGTTTGCTTATATCGCGCCTCCAACCATACATCGGCCCCCTCGGAGTTAACCAAGAGCTTGGGGCCAGGGAAGAACTCAGGCTGTAGTACTCATAGGAACTTGTAGGACCTGCTTCCTCGTCTCACCCATCTACTGGCTGTCTCTCCTCCAGGGACTTGCTCTCCCCAGCCAGCATAGTTCCATCCTTGGTCCTGCCCCTCCGCAGATCATGCCTCTCAACCTCCTTTGTCTATCACCTGCTGATTCTGTGTTAATATGGAGTAAGCATGTGCATGCGATGGCTGCTGTTTTACATCTGGGTTCACAGCAGCTAAGAAGACAGCTGTAATAAAGCTAATGTTCTTACAGATCTATGAAGAACAGGTAAGAGAAGAGAAAGAAGTGTGATTGGGAGGAGACCATTGCATGGGGAAAAAGAGAAGCCTGGTTAGCCCCAGGGTTGTTGGACACAAGCTTCCCACCAACTCCCTGGGCAGCCAGAACATCATCTTGGGAACAGACTGTTAAGAGGCAGGAGAGTTCCAGAAGCTGTTGCTGTGAGTTCCATAGTATATGGGGAAGGGGTCTACGTAGTGTCAGGGGCGGGCAGGGACAGCAGGAATATCTCCTCATTGAGCAGAACAGTACTCTTGACCTGAAAAGTCATTGCTATGAGGGGCTGGATTTTTACCAATATTCCCACTTCTGTCTATTCTGGACCTTTGCCTTCCTGGGCACCACCATTCATTCTCTATCTCTGTCCACAGTCTGCTCAACCACCCCTCTGTGTTGTGCCAAACATGGGTTGGTTCATTTTCTCAGAGCCCAGATCAATTCGGTTTCCCTGGCTCCTCTGAAGATGTTGTGTTAAAAGAAAAAAAAATTATACTCTTTAATAGAAATACTTTTCCTTCATTAAATGAAATCTCCAAAGCCCAGTAGCATTTTCCGTGCTTATATAAAGATGCCAGTGGGGATTTGAGATCGAAAGTAGTATTTTTATACAAGTCAATGAAGATCTCAATAGGACAGAAAGAACACTCTTCAAATCTAAATTCCTCCAGCATCAGGCAGGCAGATCCGCTCCGGCAGGGATCGTGCTCCTTCTTGCCCTGCCCTAAAGTTCTCCTCAAGCACTGGAAATTGCTTCTCTGCTTGGGGAAATTATATTAATAGTGTCTTTCCAAGGCTGTAAACCACTACACTTGAATTTCCGTTTGCACTTCCGTTCTCATAACTTTTTGTAATAATTCACGCCTTTGTAGAAGCCTGAGTCAGAAGCAGTTGCATGTGTATGCTTGCACACACAGAGTTCAGAATGATGCCTCTTTTATGTAAGCATGGCGGCAGAATGAGCTTCTCTCTGTCAGAAAATGGATCTCCAAAGATGGATGGGAAGAGTGGAGCCTAATTGCAATGCTGGACTGGGGAGATAGTTCAGTGGAGAAAGTGTTTTCTCTACAAGTGTGAGGACTCACCTTTGAATCTGCGGAAGCCATATAAAAGCTAGATGGGTCTACCCTGTAAGTCTACACCCTCAGAGGCAGACACAAGGGGTTCCCTGAGCGACCTGGCTAGGTAGTTCAGTGAGAGACCCCGCCTCAATAAATAAAGTATAGAGGAAATTAGAAAGAAACCAGCCATCAACCTACAGCCTACACAACACAACACACACACACACACACACAGAGAGAGGCATACACACACAGGAGCTCACTCCCATCTATATGTGAACATAGGTAAATGCATGCCACAGAAGTATACATAGAAAAAACTGCAAAGCTAACTCTTGCAACCTGTGTTTTCCTGGGCAATATACTCACCCTCACAGTATAGCTCTCAGGAGCCCAGGAGACTAAGACCGGTAGAGGGTATAAAGCGCTTGACAATACAGCACTGCTCAAAACCTCTTGTTTCCATTTCTTCTCACCTGACGGTTATTGTCATCAGTTCCTGTGCTTCATTTATTAACACAGATCATCCCCAGATCCAAAGTTAATGACTTAAAAAGACAATTGTCTTGTATCATGCTGAGAGTTTGCACTTTGCCCATTTCTGCCCCTTGTTGCCTGGATCTTCAGCCGTGTAACCCTCACTTGACAGATGGAGTCAGCTGAATGAAGGCCTAAGGAGGGGTCTACTGGATCTGCATAGCAAGTTAAACACTTCCATGGTGCCAGGTCCCAGGAGGGGAGAAAACCTGTAAGGCTGAGTCAGTGGTAAGAGCATCAGGAAGGACTGTTCTCTGTGTTCCTTGACCAAAGGTTGCTTGATCACCAGGTGACCTCAGGCTTAGAAGTTGGGTGACTCTTTCCTGACTTTCCATTTCAGGGATGTGGGGCTCTAATCTCTCTTGCAGGGCTGATGGCTGTAGTAGTTCCTAGTAAGGGCATATACTCCGAAAATCCCCAAAGAATTCACCTCTCCCACTCCACAGAGCACCCAAGTCGCTCTCCCATCCTCCCACATTGCTGAGAAAGCAAGAGAGGGCTCTTATTGTGACTAACAGGCAGGCTGAACTCTTGCCTCTCACCGTAGAAAAATCCATTACGGAGAAGTCATTTGTCAAAGCCAACTGTTTAGCTGTTTTAATTTACATATTTATCGAGTTTGATTAGAAGGCATTGTCTTCTTTTCTCCTAGCTTTCTCCTCCTCTGGCCCTCTTCTCCTGGGGTACTTTTTGTTGTCCTAGTTGCTAAAGGGTGCAGAGGGTGATTCCATTTGCATTTGCTAATATGACTGCAACTAGTTCTGACCAGGGATTCCCTCAGGACTGGGGTGGTGGCTCCAAAAGCCGAGCGCTGGTTGCTAACTAAAGACGGGACCAGTTCTGCATCTGTTCTAGGTATACTTATTGAGTGCCCACTGTGTCCTGGGTGCTGAGCATGCACATGCTGAAGAAAACAAAGTCATGGCTATCTTGTCATGGATTGCCTAGTGATGCTAATCTTTTACGTGTAAGATCAGCTGGATCAAATGATCACTGTCAGGCACCAGATTTGAACACTTTACCAGGCATCAGATTTTGTGCATAGATCTGTTGGATCATTTTATTTATTTTTTACAAGGTTCTTATAATGTCTCTACCAATATTATCTTCATGTTCAGTGGGGAAATAAAAGATTCCAGGGTTCAAGGTTGTATAAATGCACACAACTGGACTTGAATTGAGTTCTCCTGCTCTCTAGTCCAGATTCCTAACTCCAGAGCTAGACTTGAATGTCCTTACCCCATTTTGAGCTCCTAGATGACAGGGACAGTCTCTGATGCCTTTCTATGCTCTCAGGAACCAACTCAAGGTCTGGCATGTGGTCAGCATCAGAGACTGTATGCTAAATTTAACCGCAAAAGCAGGTCCATGGCCCTTAGGATTCCTGCCTTTGGGGGTCTCAGCTCTGTTCTCATCTCTTCAGCCACCTTGACTAAAAGACTGTCACAACTCATACTGTGTGTATTATCCAGGCCCTCAATCCCCAGAGTACTGGTGACTGATAGCTCACAACTGAGACTCACCCAGGAACGAGCAATCAACCTCCACCAAGGTTCTGCCCCTGCCACATTGGCATCCCTTAGTACAGGATACAGAACTACTCTTTTGCTTCCTCAATCAGGCAGGGCTCTCCAGCCCAGGGCTCCAAAAGCATCACTTAAAGTCACTGCTGAGTGTATTTAATCTGCACTCCATATTGTTATGATTAAGGCACAAGGTGGGACCTTTAGCGAGTCTCATGAAAACAAGTATGCCATACAGACAGAGACAGTATGACCTTCATTGAAAGAAGGGTAAAGGAGAGGGAAGAGAGAGACAGAAAGAGAAAGAGGGAGAGAGATAGGAGGGAAAGAGGGGAAGAACCCTGGGAAGAGAGCCGGAGTAGGTGGGGCTTGTCTCTTAAAGGGACCTTTGCGCCTGTGTACAGTCAGAGTACTGCTTGCCATGAATACAGGATAACACACTGTGTCAGGTTCCCAAGGGGCAGGGCCATGGTGTGCCTGGATGCTAACACTCCTCCCTTCTCTTTTTATTAAAAAGGTGAGGAGTTAGGCTTGACAGGTTAAGGGAATGAGGACATGGAGTTCTCCAGACTGCTTCCTGCTCACCTGGGGGACATTGTGAGCATCTTTGAGAGAATCTGAAAAAGCTGGGGTGCTGCCACATCCCAGGGTCGCTGGTTGTTTCGCTACTGCCCAGGCTCTGTGGAGCTGTCCGATGTCTCTTGGACCTGGTGAGATATTGGCAGAGCAGAGGACAAGGTTACATTTAGGGAAAGAAAAACAATTTTTTTTAGGTTCTGGTGATTGAGGGGGAGGGTGTCAGGACGAGGAAATGGTAGGGAGAGTGAGTTCTTAGGGCTTGGTAATTTGAGGGAGGGGTACATCACACCTGCTTGAGGTGAATCCTTCAGGTCGAGTCCCCGGAACCTACAAGAATTCTTTGAGTTCATGAAAACATAAATTTTAGACACATTAGCATTTCCACTGTTTATAATCTGTATTGAAATTTGTATTGTATAAACGACAGTCTGTTTATGCCAGCTATGACTGTGACAGATGTTTTTTGAACAACGAAAAGTATCTTTGAGGTCTATAGTTAGGAAATCACCAAAGGGAATTTAAAATCTTAAGTTTGTGGCTATGGTGATAGGAATATAGTATGGTGCTTAGTACTCTGTCAGAGTTAGATTAATAGCTTCTTAGAACTTATTGATTAATACTAAGACTATGACCAATAGCATAATGAGAGAGAAATCTGATAACTTGTATTTGTACACTATAAAACACTGTGTATACCCCGAAACATTCTTAGATCTCACATCTCAAGCTTTGTGTCTTCACATAAGTGACCCTTAAAACACCTGCTCCTTCCCATCATTATGTCATCACCTTAACATTGAGGAGAAATCTGTTTTGTGAGTTTGTCTCTTCTGAGTCTGATAGCAAGGTGAACTGTGTCTAGATTTAGCCTTGGTTCCTGCTGTTACGCTGGCAAAGTTATTAGTCATCTGACTGCATCAGAGATCTTAAAAAGGATAAATTTCACCTGAGTTAATGCTTAAAAAATGCCAGAGACTTGCTTGATTGGCTACCTAGACAGTCACCCCCAGGGTCCTCCATAGTTGTTCAGGGCAGAGGCTGTAAAGCAGCATCGGTTTTAAGGCTGGCAGTGGGGGCCTGCCAGGCTTCAGAAGATCCTCAGGACTTTGTAGAAGGACCAGCCTTCGTTGACCTAGGCAAAACAAGAAAGTCTGTTCCTCAGTGTCCTGTTGTCCACGGTCTGCAGAGGGTCTTTGCAGCACTTGAGGTGGAAGGCAGTGCAGTGGTTAGCGCTTTCGCTTGTGAAGCAAGGTATGTGTGGAGGTTCTTCTGTCCCCATCCATACTCTTTGGAAGAAATAGGGGTTGCTGCCAGGAGCTAACCTGTCTCTCTGTTATTAAAAGCATTTTTAATTAAACATTTAAATGCTATATTCCCCAGATATCTGGGCATACCAGTTATGACTACAGTATAGGATCTGCCTGGAGAGCTGGGTCCAAGCTGAGAAGGTGTGGAGAAATGTTTTACCCAGAGTCCTCCAGCTTGACTGTAACTGGTTTTAACTTAATACATATAATGCTGGAGGTGTGTGTGTGTTCTTAGGGCTGACCACTTGGTGTTAGATAACCAATCAGTGTGCTCTTCCTTGGGGAAGATTATTTTTCCTTACAGTGTATTATTGTAATAGATTGATTCTCAGCCAGGTCCTGTTTTGCATTCGAGGAAACATAAAACGTTCAGTGATGTCTGGGGATTTTTTCATTGTTCCAGGTTGGGGACAGGAGAGGGTGTGAAATGGATGCTGCTTACAGCTCAGCTCAGTGCTGCGCAGCAGTTATCTAGTTAAAGACGGCTGTGCTGCTGAGGAGCCCCATCCTGTGCCTTTCACTCAATGAATAGTACCAGTTACTGTAGGCAAAACCTACAATAAAAAGGGACATGAAGTCACTTATTTAAGGCTGGTTTGTGACCTAGATATCTCCCATTTTACACTTGGGAGAGTTAAGGTTCATAAGAGGTAATTTACCCAAGGCTCCAAGGCACAGGAAAGCCCAGCTTTCCATTTGACCCAGGAATGATGTATCGTCCAGTCTCCCTCATCGAGTTCTTCCTTCCTGCTAGACTGAGTGTCTTGAGTCACGTGGAGTCGCATGCTTACCCAAATGTATTTACTGGCTCACCACTTCCTCCTCCACTGACACTTTCTCATGGAATTCTATGGAAAAACGTCTGCACCTTAATAATGTTCTTGCTGTGATCCTTTGCCCCCGTTCCATTTTCACCATCACCAATAGTGATATTTTCTCATTACCTTCAGCATGCCATGTTTTATGCTGATGACATCAGCTAGAATACAACATTGACTGTTAACCCCAAGGAGGACAGAGTGAGGTCCCTGGTGGACTTGAATCTCCTCTTTCCCTTCTCATAGCAGGTGCATCCACATTGAGCCTTAAAGGCTGAGTAGGAGGAACCCAGACAGATGAGAAGGAGGCTGGCCTTCAAGGCAAGGAAGAAACCATATGCCCAGAGTGGATGTGTGAGAGAGCATGTTATGTCTGGGAGACTGCCAGGGATCTCTGAGGTCAGCGCCTATAGGACAGGATGGACAGGAGCGTGGCTTTTATGTGTCAGGCTAACGAAACTGGACTTGTGCTGAAGACAATAGGAAGTTGCTGAAGAGTCTTTAAAGGAAGTGACCTGCTTCTGTGGGCATTTTAGAAGGTCCAGATTGATGTCAGGGTAGGGAGTTGGTGGGCAAGGCTTATGCTAGCACATCTAAAAACAACAAACATTTATTCTCTCTTGGTTTCTGTGGGTCAGCAATGTGGGAAATTTTAGTGGGCCATTCTGGCTGGGGGGGGGTCTCTTCTAAGGTTATAGGCAAGTTTTAGTACAGGCTGCAGTCATCTGACGCTGAAAGAGCCTTCTAAACTCACCCAGACATTAAGTTCTTGACTGTTCTCACCATGTGGTCTTCTCTATGGTCTACTTGAGTGTCTTCATGGCATGATGGCTGGTTTCCCCAGAAGTCAGTGATTCAAAAGTCCTTTTACGCTTAATCTCAACAGTATATCATTCCTTTATAGTTTTCCATTTTGAGGAGCAACTATCTAAGCCTAGCACACACTGAAGCTAATCTTCACCTCTTGAAAGCAAAGGTTAATGAAGATTTGATGGGACCTAGGCATGGTGGCATACATCTGTGACCCATCATTTGGGAGACTGAGGCAGGAGAGCAGGGGGTTTGAACCATTGGATTACACAGAGAGTTCTAAACCAACTTGGTCTACACTGCAAGACTCTCTCGAAAAGGCTGAAACAGCAACTAACCAATAGCCATAATAATGGAATCAACCCAAAGATTCTATTTGATCTTCAAGAATCAACCTAACACTATGATTAAGAACATAAATAAGAGATTCATAAATACCTAGATCTCATACTGAATCCCACATTTGCAAGTTTAATCAAGACATTTAATGTTTCTAGAATTCAATTTCCAAAACTATAAGAAAGAAACAAAATAATAAAAGAATAGGATGATGTTCCATTGGGTGACTGTGTTAATTAAATATAATCAGGCATGTAAAATATTTGACGCAGAATAGATACCCAATAAATATTACCTAACTGCTATAAAGAAAGTGTGCTATTGTCCTTCATAAGGTAGCATAGAGATTAAGAACACAGTATTTTTTCCCTGAGTTGGGATTCTGGCTCTGCCACTTAGTCATTAGCTATAAGAACAAGGCTAAGCCACTAAATCTTTTTTGGCCTTGCTTTTCTGTAAAGTGAAAATAAATAATAGCTAGTACCCGGACACTGAATAGGTGTTCAATAAATTCTTCATGAGTAAGAGTTTGAGGGTGATATAGGACTGCAGTGACGAGATATGTTCCTCTCTCTCTCTCTCTCTCTCTCTCTCTCTCTCCCTCCCTCCCTCCCTCCCTCCTTCCCCACTTCCTTCCTCTCTCTCTTTTCCTCTCCACATGGTCGATGTGTGCGTGTGTGTGCACATTCATACAAGTATGGTAGGGATGCTGTACAAAGCATATGTTGTTATGCCCTTGATCATGATGGCCTCCTCTCGTTCTCTAGTTTTATCCCCTGTGGGCTGTTCTTGGTCTCATTGTTTCCACTCTCTTCTACCTTAGCTTCGTTCAAGCACACATCCTTTTTCATCCCTGCTGCCTCAACCAAGAATACTTTTAATTGTCTTTGTACAGAAGAGTCTGGGGATTTGGTGACAGGAGGGGGTGGGTACAGCCCCATGTCACACCACCTCAGAGCTGCTACATTACCTTAAATTGATTTTGCAAATGAAAGCTAAAAGCTAAGCAAAGGCGAACCATCCATTTTGCCTAAAGATGATTATAATGCTCTTTTATGGCCTCCTAAATGACAAAGCAATTTGTTACCTGCCTGCATCAACATTTGCTTGTATTAGTGCCAGAGAGGCTTGATTTTTATTAGCCCCACGTTATCATTTTATGAAGTCACAGGGGCTCAGTAAAATTAGCGTGCAAACAGAATGCCCGTTTTGCCTTTCCCTGTGGTCAGCAGAAATGTAGAATGCAATTGAGTTGATACTGGGTCAGGGGAGGCATCCATAAAGTTAGCCGTCACCGAGGGCCTCGGTAATGTTATTCATCATTTTTGAAATGTTGGAAGACATGGGGTCAGTGTTAGGTACCATTTTTTAAAAGTGTTTGGGAGTGGGGGTTAAATTTTTTTAAGTGGAAAGGAAATATAAATACTAAGACAGTAGCTGAATTTCCGTCAGCAATAAAGAACGAAGCCGGTCTCTTGTGTACATTACAGATGGGATTGCAGCAGCTGTAGGACTGTATAATGCCAGTGGATCCAGAAGGCAGACAGGGTAGAGACAGGGACTTGGGCTTGGAGCTAGAACTGGACTGCTGGCAGTGTGACCCTGAGTGTATCCGTTCCTTCTGGGGGTGTCAGATCTCTCTTCTGTAAAATGGTATGAACACACTCAACCTCATAAGAGTGCGGTGAAGATTTAAATGAAATAGCAGGTGCCTAAAGTTACTTGTGAAAAACTGTATCTAAAGTATTTTCATTTATTAACTTAGCATCCAGTTTCTCGGTACCTGTTCCAAACAGGCTCCTAGGGAAGATATAGACACTTACCAGTAGACATCATTTTCTCCCTACAATAGCTTATGTTCTGTCCAGGAACTGTACAAGTGTTTAACTCTTCTTTGAGACTATTCTCTCCTCTCCAAGGTACCCAGCATAGAGCTGTGCACAGAATGAATTTTCATGTACACTGTCCAATATGTGTCTACTGCCTTCCAAGGAACTGAGAGCCCCTGAGCTTACTGGTCACCCCAGTGGACCAAACAAGCCACAAGCCTGTAGGAAAATGTTTGTATTCATTTATTTGTTTATTTTTGGTTACTCTTTTTTTTTTTTTTTTTTTTTTTGAGACGAGGTCTCTCTCTGTAGCTCTGCCTGTCCTGGAACTCACTGCATAGATCAGGCTGAATTTGAACTAACAGAGATCCTTGCTTCTGCCTCCTGAGGGCTGGGATTAAAGCTATTAAAGGTGTGCACCGTCACTCCCAGTTTTAGGAGAACAAATCAAGTCCAGAAGAGCACCCGTCTTAACTCCTGAGCCATCTCTCTGCCTTGAGTTAAGATTTTTATCTCTTGTGTTTGACATTGGTGTGTTTGCTGTGATGATGAACCACATTCAAAATGACCTTTCACCGTGTTTTTTAAAAGTTCTTGTTAATTATTTCTGTGCCTTCTCCCTTGAGATCATCCTTTTAATATAGATTGGGATCATTTAATCCAATTTTTTTCAGTTTCTTCCTAAATTTCCTTCAAGTTGTTGTTCCATTGTGTGCCACTCAACCCTTCTGCCAATAGCTGAGTATCTCTTCCCTATCCATTTTAGGAAGGCTATTCTTGCTTTTTGTTTATAAGAATGTATATATGATATATATATATATATGTATATATAATATTTTCATGATAGATGAACTTTATTATACAGGCTAGAGTTCTGTAGCAGTGAATCTGACTGAGTTTCTGTTTTCCTACTTTTCTGTATATCTAGTAATTTTTATTATATGCTAAATATTACAAAATATATACATTGTTGAGTATATGGATTTTATTATCTTTCCTTCTAAAGAGTTGGGCTTTATAACTGCTTTATCAAGCAGTTAAGATTCTTTTCCAAGTTTGATTCTTCTCTGATAATTTTAAAGCCTTGTTAGGATCTTTCTGGAGTAATTTAGCCGCACCACTAAGATACATCCCTTTGAGTTCTCACTCTTCCTGTATGATCAAAAATGACTTATTCTTTGGAGTCAGAAGATCAAATTTTTCCTTCCTGCTTCACGGAAGCTAGGAGGCAAAACAGAGAGATTTTGGATATGGGAACCCAGCCTTCAAAGGCATATCCTCAAAGACCCACTATTCCCCAACTAGGCATTGCCTGCTAAAGTGTCCACCATCTTCCCACAGTGTCATAGGCCTGGGGATATGTCTTCAATACACTCTGGAGCAAAATTATAACCTAAAAGTTCACCCTATGCATGCACAGAGTTTGGGATCAAAGACCCAAGAGGGCTCTTTGTAGATGTCTGGAACTCCTTTTCTCTGCTGGAATTCTTGCAGCCCTTCCACAACTGCTACCTGCTAGCCTTGAATCTCAGCAAGCCTTCCACAGTGTGCTCAGGATATTGCACTCAGCTCTTCATTGTGTAATGGACCCTCAGAAAAAGACAGGGCAACCATGGGGCATGCCTTGTTCATCCCCTTTCCTCGTGGGAATCTGGTCCTGCCCCTTGTCTCTTAACCAACACCTAAAAGCAATTGTTTAATATATTTTATTTAGTTTTCCAAATTTGTTTGTTTTTTCTTTTTCTTTTTACCAATGCTAGGAGTAAAACCCAGGGCCTTAAATGAACTATACCAGGGCTCTGCCATTAAGCCACCCCCGAAGATCTAGTTTTCTAGGTGTTTAATGTAAAAGGAATCTGATTCTTGTGAATTTATCACCATAAAAACAAAAGTCTGAATTCTAATCTCATGTGATATCATCTATTAACTGTATGACCTTGAGCAATTATATAACTTCAATTTCTACCTCTATAACAGGAGTGTGAACTACATGTTGCTCTAAAGATTATGAATATGTATGAGATATATCTGGCACAAAAAAGATTAATTAAATAGCACTCTGGATGTTACTATTATTATTGTAAATAGCTAGTTTTTTATTTTGTCATTTACTAGACTATACTAAGTTTGCTTAGTACTATGTAATATGTAGCCATATTTCATCATCACAACCAAATTAAACAGATATTATTCTCCTCATTTATAGTTAAGAATACTGAAACTCAGAAAGATATGCAACTGCCTACGGACACAGTGCATGGCTTTGGGATTCAACTTCACTGATGCCTTCCTCAGATGTTTGTGAATATCACATATTAATATAATATTCCAAAGTACATGGAGAAAAGGGAATGTAGTCTTTTAATGTTAAATAGATGGAGATGTCATTAGTCAACAAGAACTGGTTCTTAATGGTTCTAACCCAACGATTAAGCAAAAAGAAAGCTTCCACCCAGCCTCTTCCTCAGGTGTCTCCTTCCCACATACAAATTTCTAGCCTCGGCTTGTATTCCATGGTGACCTTCCACTTGTTTCTTACAGAAAATCTCCGAGACGGGGCAGAAAAGAAGGTGATATTCATCACAGGACGAGTCCACCCAGGGGAAACGCCATCTTCATTTGTGTGCCAAGGTATGACCAGGATCTCACAGTTGTCCCATGCCTACCGAGTCCCCGGGGTGGTCTTTAGGACAGTGCAGAGGCAGACGAAGTCTTTACCTCACGTGGCAATTCACCTCAGTTCTTTAAAGAGGTAGCAACTGATGACCACTCAGTTTGGTTCGATAAATGTTTAACACTGAGTGTACATGTAGCAGAACAGATGAATGGGTGGGTGGATAAATGGACAAGGGGTGGGGGCTGAGGGACATTCTTTTATTGCTCTATATTAAGGATGAGCAGGGAGTCACCTACACCTTTATTTGTCCTGAGCAGTTGACAACAGCAGAAACTCTGACCCAAGCCAGGTATGTATGTGGGTAGAGGGGTTATAGTTGGAAACACTGCCTATTTGCTCACTTTATTCTTTTACTTAACAACTTTAAAATACCGGCTCTGTGCAAGGAAGTGCACTTGGCCTGAAACAACCAACAGGAAGACAGTTGCTGGGCTTCAGTGTATTTCTTTATTTAGTGTAGTCGCGTTTAAATTTATTGTCAAATACTTTATCTGTGTTGGGATTAATCAGCTATCATCATGAACATAGGTATAGTCAATAAATAAGATATAAATAACACGGTTAGTGTCCAGGTACCCAGACAGTTGCCCGCTCCTTTCCAAATCTCTGTTCCGTCCTCCCTTCTCCCTCCCTCCCACAGATCATGACCTTGAGTTTTGTGTTTTGTCATTTTCACCTTTATTTGTAAACATCTTTGAACAATGTGTGTTTTGGTTGTTTTTCCTGTTCTTGAACTTTGCACAAATGCTATCACTCTATGCACAGAGGCTTGCTTTCCACTTGGTGTCCATGTGGGTGAGTAGCGCTCCAGTTTGCATGCTTTCCCTCACTGTGCTATATTCCGCCTCTGTCTGTAACTCAATTCACTGATCTATTCTATTCTCCTGATGATAAATAATTACATTTTTTACAATATTTGTTTCTTGAAAAACAATGCTATTTCAAACATTCTTCCACTGGAATGTGTATGTGTAAATTATTTGCGAGGGAGAACAACATGGCGACACTATGGTCAGGTCATAAGCTATGTGCATCCTCAGCTTTATTAGGTCTCCAAATTTTTCTTAGAAATAGTCAACTTAAGGTGCCACCAGCCTCGTGTGAGTTCTTACTGTCTCCCATTCTTGCCACTATTTTATTCTTTTCCTCAAATTACTAGGGATTCAACCCAGGACTTCACACATTTTAAGCAAACATTCTATCTATCACCTAGCTACCTACAACCTTTAACAAAAGCTTTAGTTTGAAACAGGGCCTCTTAAAATTGCCTGGATTGGCTTTGAACTTACTATGTAGCCCAGTCAGGCCTCAAAGTTGCAATCCTTTAGGCTCAGCCTATGGAGTACCTATGATTGCAGGCATGTGCTACCATGCCCAGCTTCATTTGTACCTATCATGTAAAATAGTACGATAATGTACATGCACCAAATACTGTTCCAGAGATTTAAATATTTTAATTGTAGTTTATTTTAAGTATATTAATAGTCTATGTCACGGAAACTATTATTAGCTATTTTTAGACATATGAGAAAATTGAAATTTGGAGAAATAATTGGTCTCATTTCAATCTCAAGATGACCATTGGTCAGAGGGTTTGAGAAGGCTTCTGGAGGTTAGACAGCTCAAGGGAACATGATGGAGTAAGAATATATGGAGATTTGGAATCAGATAGAGCTGAGGTCAGATACTGGCCAGACCACCTCCTTGCAGCATCGCATCCATTCCCTCGATTGTAAAATGAAGCTAACAGAACCATCCAGGAAGGCATTAGGAATCTGGCAGGAGATGAATGTAAACACGACACCTAGTCCTATGCCTAGCACATAGCAGGCTCTTGACAGATGCCACGTCCGTCCCCATGGGAACCCGAGAAGATGAAGTAGTAATCTATTTTGCAAACTCTCAAGCACTGTGCATACAAATATGGGTTTCATCTCCCTGTCCTGTTCTTCCCGTGCTGTTTAGGCGCGTCTGCCTCCCTCTCTTTCTCAGCCGATGAAACCGAGTCTCAGGGAGAGGACGTGATGGGCACCGAGTCCAGCAGCTTGTCAGCTGTGTGGCGGGGCCCCAGTCTCTACAGCTGACTCCTTCACACTCTCACTTCTGGCCCCCAGCTCTGTCCTTGCAATAACCTTTCCCAGACTCTCCTGGGTCTGCCTGCCCCTTTACTCGAAACCATCTGTCAGTTACTAAACTTGGCAGCAGCTCCGTTCCCCCAGCTGATTGAATGTAACGCTTTGCCCTTGTTGGCAAAAAGACGGCAAGTCTTACCATCTAGATCTTCATCTCTAGGAAACCAAACCCCTGTGCCCACTATGTCTGTAAGCAGGACAGAGGGTTGCCATCCTATTTTACAGATGGGGATCTTGGGTGCTACCCTGTTTCCACAACAGTGATCTTGGATGGTGATGTCTTGATGCACTCAGTGCTGTCCTAGAGGCTTTCAGATACATATTTCCTCCTTGATAAAATCCGTGAATGCCTGCTTACTACTTTCTCAAGGTAAGTTCCAGGCTCATGGTATGACATCCACAGCTCACCATGTCTAACTCTTGCCAAGCTCTCTGATCTCATCCTTATTACAACTCAGCTCCACACAGATTAATCTCAGAGGGACAATGTCATATCACCTAGTTCTTGTCCTTACTGCTTCCTCTGCCTTGGAGGGAGGTTACTTCTTGACACTTTGTAAACCCTTCCTGTTTTCTAAGGTTTATTTTAAGTGCCCCACCACGGATCCCTATAACCCACTTCCTCCAGTCCTCTGCTTTTTGCTTTTATTGAAAATCTGAAAATTAGCATCATCAGTAAAGATCCTCACTACTCCGATTTGTTATGTGATCTGTGTACGTTCATCTTTCCCAGTCAAGTACGATCGATTTAAGGGTTAGGACTGGTTGTCCAGTGGACACTTTCCACTTCTGTAAAACAGGGTTATCGTTATCTGGGTCTGTTGTGAGGAACAAAGGCTATATTGTCTCTGTGATGCTCAAACTGAATTTGGAAAGAGACAGCTCAAGGTCACATAGCCAGCAAGTAGTAGAGAGAGGATTTGACCTTGGGTCTGGCCAGATCCCCAGCCTGTACCTGCTTCCCTGTTGTACTCCAGGCTGAGACACGCTAGAAGGTCAAGCTTTGTCGCTGGAAGAGCAGCGTTCCGACCACCCCGCTTGGTGTGCACTTTCCAGCCAGGGACATAGAGGCTCTGATAAAGTAAGACAGCGTGCTGAAAACGGAGTCCACCTCCTTATTTTGCTCACCATCTTTCTCTCCCTCAGCATCTGCCCCTTGAGACATACAGGAATTCATCTTTCCTTGAGGCAGCACAAGGCAGGCACCATTACCCACGCTTTTCTGCCTACTTACGGTTTGGGTTTGAACTCTATGGGGACAGCCTGAGTCAAGCCCCACAGGGCAGAACTGAAGGTTTCTCTCCAGTAGTCAGAGCCTGAGACTTGGGCCCTCTCCCCAGCCCACCTGGCTCCAGGGAAGTCCAGGTCTGAGACCTAAGGGGACGGTGTCTGAAATCCTCTGTTCTCCACTCACTGGCTCAGTGACCTTGAGCGGGAAATAGGCCTGGAAAGCCCAGTTGTCTCCATCTGGCTGCAACCACAGTTCTCGCTGCTGAGCTGCTAGCGCACCTGCTTCTGGGAGCAGAGTGCAGTTCTGTCATCATGGGTATCTGGAAGGGGTGGTGTTAAGAATGGCAGGCTTTACATTTTCCGAAGAGTGCTTGGTTGCAGAAAGCAGAATCCAGGGCACTTTTCCACCACCCCACTTCACTTGTGGCCCCTGTGTTCCAGAGTATCCTCATTCTCTAGTTTTCTTTAGAATTTGAGAGAACAAAGGAGCTCCCGTGCTGCTCCAGGACAGGATGTGTGAAGCCGCGGTCTCTTAGTAGACAGAGAGACTGGGTCTCAGCACCCCCACTTCTTATCACACTCTGACCTTGGGAATGTCACAAAACCTCCCTGCACCTCAGTTCCTTCATCTCAAAGGGAAACAATAGGAATTCTGCCTCATGGGGTTTTTATGAAGATTGAGAGAGCTAACAGCCACACCCATACAGAACAATGTCTAGAACATCATGTTGAGGAAATGTCACCAGGGCGAGGTGGGAGGAAGCATTAACGGGACACTTGGCAGGCCCCAAACTCTCAGTGAAGCATTTTTTGCCTGGCTTCTGTGCCCCTCGCTATGAACCTGCTCTCAGAGGCTTGGCCGCTCTGTGACCTGCTCTGCCTTGCTGCCATTGGGAAGCCCTGAACTGAGTGCTCCTCACCTGGAGTCTCCACTGCAAGTGAGAAACTTGACCAGAATCAGACCTAGATCTTGGTCTCTGACCTCTGAGCAAGGGATTGCCTCTCTGAAACTCCTCAAGGCTGTTGGCATT
The DNA here is from genome assembly GCF_950005125.1 of Chionomys nivalis. NCBI lineage: Eukaryota > Metazoa > Chordata > Mammalia > Rodentia > Cricetidae > Chionomys > Chionomys nivalis. The sequence goes on along the minus strand of NC_080096.1, from coordinate 36,439,493 downwards.
TTCTCAATTCAAAAATAAACCCTCCATCTGAGGCGCACTCTGTCCCCTTCAGAACCTCTTGTTGAGTCGATTAGCCCACCTTTATGAAATGTTTCTGCCAGGAAGGCATGCCCCACTCTGGAGGTCAGCAGGCATGGCTGAGGTTTGGAATTAAACAGTCTGGGTTGAGTCTCAATACTTCTGCCTGTCCTTTTGAGTACCTTCAGCAAAACTTGAGCTCTCTGAGCCTCAAAAATGGTGTGATAATACCCTGTCTGAAGATGTCCACAGTGTGGGGAGCTGCTGTCTCTGCTTCCTGGAGAAGTGAGTGGACACCCTGAATGTTACCAGCCAAATTTGTGGAGAAACGGTCTTTTCTGCTCGGATCCTACTGCTTCCTGCCAAAGTGCCCTCCACATAAGGGCGCATGTATACATGCATGTATGAGTGCATGCATGCATGTGTGTATGGGTGCATGCATGCATGTGTGTTTGTGTGTATGTGTAAATGAAGAACTGATACCCTCAGGTGTGTGTGTGTGTGTGTGTGTGTGTGTGTAAATGAAGAACTGGTCCTCTCAGGAAGTCATTCCTCAGGATTATTTTGTCATGGGAAGAGGGCTTGTACACATGCGCATCTGTGGGTGGGGGTGCACAGGTTCATGCACACTCCTCTCACGCCACCATTTCACAGCCACCAGTAGCGCCGGACGTCAAGACCCAGCACCATCTATAACTTCCCACTGTTTGTTCCTCCTCTCCTCTGCTTTCATTCCCACACCTGTCCCTCCTTTATTCTTCCTCCCCTCTGTCTATGGCGCAGTCAGCCATCTATCACAAGTGAAAAGGAGCTTTTCACTTTACATCTGCGAAATGGGCCGAGCCCAGCATGCTGGCAGAGGAATTAAATTCTGTGAAGCCCACGATTCCACAATTTGAGGACAGAGGGCTTGGCTGAGGGCAGTCAGGGTCTAGCACTCCAGCGGAGATCTTGAGGACAGAGGGCTTGGCTGAGGGCAGTCAGGGTCCAATACTCCAGTGGAGATCTGGATGACTGTGGTTGTGCCCCTGGTAACCTGGGCTCACATGCCTCGCTGTGAATCTGGGCTCTGCTCATTCCAGGATGCCACCTCTGAGCAGAGAACAGAGACAGTGAGCCTCACACAGAGCTAGCTACCTGGAGGGAAAAGCATGCCCACAGATGCAAACGTGCTCTAAGACACATGTGAGCAGCCTTCTAGTTCTTTCCCTCTCACCCTAACAGCAAAAGCACTACTCTGAAGCCCGCAGAACTGGTCTAGATCCCACCTAGGCCCCAAGAGTGATGTCACACTTTGACTTTGTTTCCCTGCCTGTAAAATGGAGCCAGAAGCACTGCAAATCAGTCACACACTAAGTGTGCAGTTGCGATTGAGGCTCTGACTTCAGCCAGTTCACATTCATCCTCCGAGCACCGTTGCTGTGCCCAATGCCAAGGCTCTGAGATAAGAGAGAAGCAAACAGATTAGTCCTCCTTTCCTGGAGCCTTCAGCCTGAAGGGAAGGCAGATTCAGCCAGCACAAACCGTGATCCGTCTGATCACAGGCTCAGGAAACGCGCTTTTCCTTATTCTTTTAGACTGTTTCTATTTTGAGGCCATGGTCTTTCAGACTGATGGCATAATCTCAGTCATTTCCTGCAGGGTTGTTTGATTGGAGCAGAGTTCAGGTCATCTTGAGAGCATCACCTCCCCTTCACTGGCTGCGTCCTCATGGTTCTCCAGGCTTTCATCTCCCCAGGGCCCTTGCTGGTCAGCAGCAGGTCAGATCCTGGCTCCTCATGCCAAGTGCTTTATGAGCCCCTCCTGGCTGCATGAGCCTCGCCCACCACCATTCTTTTCCTCTGGCATACTGTAGCCACGAGTGCTTTACAGAGCCCAGAAATGACCTGTGTCTTCCTAGCTTTAAATCATATAGTGGTTCTCTAATGTTTTTGTTTATGTGTATATATATATATATATATCATATAAATAATATATGGCATATTATATATATATATATACATGCATACATACATATATAGCCTTGCTTTCTTCTCTGATTTGTCCCTTACATTTCTCCTCCCTTCCCACCACCTATGAGCAAATCATTAAAAGCCATGATTAAAACAGCACATGTACATGCTTACTCCACGCGAGACACTTGGTTTGTATCAACTCATAGTCTTTGTAGTATCCCCTAATAATTATTACTTTCTCATTTTTAACTTTTGAGAAAACTGAGGAGTGTAGAGAGTAAGGTCACACAGCAAATTAATGCCTCTCAAGAAGGACTAAAGCCTGGAGACTACAGTTTCCAACCGTATCTTTAACCCTGAAGTTAACCCAGATGAAGAGCTGTGTGCTGCCAAGGAAGCCATCTTCTTTCTTGCCCCCACGGCTTGGTGTAAGCATTCCTCTCCTGGCTGCCTTCGGCACCTTTCATCTTGCCCATCCATCTTGCTGATCCTTTCCCCAAGACCCTTTCTCACCTGTCCCCTTACCACCCAGCTTTGATTGAGTCAGGAGCCTTTTGTGGGTTCTCATGACTCTCTGCAGCTCTCACTAGGGCCTTGGCTAGTAAGTGTGGATTTGCTGTCCTGTTGTTCAGGATTCCACTGCAAGAACATTGTGTTCATCTTAGAATGCCCACTTTGCAGAGTTAGGGGCTGTCAGTTCAACTAACCTTGGGCTTTGTCAAGGATGGTCCAATGATAAGTATTTCTTTATTTCTCTTTCTTAAAAAAATATTTAGTTTTATTAATTAAAATCCTAAGTACTTGTGTGTATCTGTGTGAGCATGTTCACATGCACATGAGTGAAGGTACCCATGGAAACCAGAGGCATCAAATACCCCTAGCTTTAGAACTGAAGGCAGGGTATGAGCCCCACCTGATGTGGATGCTGGGAATCAAATGTGGGTCCTCTGCAAGAGCAACGCCTGCCCTTAATAGTCGAGCTATCTCTCCAGCCCCATCAATAGGCATTTCCTAAGCATTGGCTGTAGGCTCAATCCTGAGGCAGGCATTTTAGAAGAAATGGAGACACTGAAAGTAAAGATTGAACAGAAGGTTGGTCTGGCAAAGCTCATCCTGGTCAGCTGGAGGTTGGCATCAGGCAAGAATCTCTGCACATAACTTTAATTTTAGATCTTCAGCCACTTCCCTTCTCTTCCTCACCTTCCTGCCATCCTGTTTTCCCCAGTCTTGATGATGCATACTTAGAGGAACGGGCATGACAACATCACGACTATGCCAAAGACTGGGGTCATGGCAGCTATTGGTGTCTAGCGGCAAGGTGAAGGCTACCCCTACCTCACTTGACAGATTAGGTATCATCCTTCCATTGAAATGAGAAAACTGGTCAGAGCAAGCACTCAACACTTTCAGCCGATAGTCAACTAAGATTCAATATTAATCCCCAAGTCTTTTCTGCTTCCTGGATCCTTCTGCTCTCTCCATCCATGCGAAGCTTGCCCAGGTATGCCATTGCCTCTCCATGCTTGCTTTCTCCTGTGTGCCTTCCCATGATGCTTCACTTCCTACTACCTTTCCTTCATGAGGTGACCCTCTACCCAGAGCCTTTTCAACTCTTCTTTGCTTCATCAAACCTCTAGACAACTTAGCCTAGTCCCTCTTCCAGAAACCATCCTATCAAGCTGTAAATAGAGAGAGGAAGAAAGGGAGGGGGAAATTCTAATGACTCTCCTCTTATAAGAAGATTAGTTGGGGTCTGGGGAGAGGGATTGGGAAGTACATTGCTTGCCTTGCAAGCACAGGGACCTGGGTTTGATCCCTAGCATGTGTGGAGGTGGAGGGGGGCATAGGAAGAAGGGTGGATGGGAAAGGTTCTTGTTCGGTTCACTCTGACTTCAAGCTAAGTTATAAGTCTGAAATTTACCCTCCCATAGCCCAAGTCTACCTGGGAAGGTGAGCTCTGGATAGCCATAGTCTGTCTGCCTTTGTTTTCCCTCATTCTTTTATTAGGTGCCTAATTGGCAGCCCAATTAATCTGCTCATCTGTGAAGGAGGTGAGCGCCTCCCATTTCCAGAAGCCATTCTCTGAGGCAGCATGGCCCAGCCCTGTGTGCCGGCTGGCTCCTTGATGGAGGGCTGCCCAGGGAGCCAGGGTCAATTAGCGGACAGATTAAGCAATTATTAGCCCCTAACAAGGGCGCCTGGCATCATTACCCTGCCTGTTTATTGGCAAACCGCAACTCTAATATGAGGACCAACAAATAAATTAGGGCATCTGGTCCACTGCCGCGTCAGCCGAGAAGTAAATGATGTCCAACTGGCCCTGGGCTGCCCATGGATTCTCAGCCTGGCATAATGAAAAGCCCGAGATGTCCCTTGCTGGTCACAGCAGCTTTGGAATGAACTCTGAAGTGATTTATCATTCCAAGAGCTAAATGTCTGCTGCTGGGCACATGAATTACTCTTAGTTACCCTGCTGTCTTCCTCATGCCTGTCTGTCAAGACCAGTAAGGGTCCCGTTCAGAGGCTCCCTCTTATCCAGTGGAAAACGAGTCTCCTCTGCCTTTGGGAGACTCTCCTACCACTTTATGGCATTACGTCAATTTCATGAAATGTTAGAGTAGTATTTTGACTATATGTTCAGGTCTCCAGCGAGGAAGTAGATACTTGGAACAGAGGAGAGGAACAGGACTGAGGACCATTGATGTCACCCAACCCCTTTCCTGTGAATAGATGCAGCGCATCAACAGAAGAGTACTAGAGGGGATACTTCAGGAAGGCCCCTGTGATTATGTGATGAGGTCACCTTCCTGAATTTATTGCTGTTCGCTAAGAACCCCCAAAGCCCAGCTCGAATGCCTGGAAATCCTCTCTGCTCCATCTGCATGAGTGCTTTATCCCTCTTGTTCCTAGGCCTCAATGCTATGTTCTGAGCTACCTTCTCTTAGAAACAGAGATATATTTGAACAACCCATTGGTAAATACCTCATCATATATCCGTATATCCATAATTATAGACAGTAGCTGATACCTCATCCTATATCCGTATATCCATAATTATAGACAATGGCTGATAACAGAGACCAACAGTCACTGACCCTCTTGTCATTTCATACACTAAGAAAAATGTACCCCGTCATTCTTGAAATGCTTTGAGGCTAATCCAGGCCTGTCTCTCTCCCTAGGGATCATTGACTTCCTTGTAAGTCAGCATCCAATTGCCCGTGTCCTACGTGAACACTTGGTCTTCAAGATTGCACCAATGCTCAACCCTGATGGGGTCTACCTGGGCAACTACAGGTGAGGGACTGGGGACAAATGTCTAGAAGCAGGAAGTGGCAGGATGGAGGGATGGAAACGAGGCAATTAACTTGAGAAATAATTTCTAGCCTAACCATTAGAGGAATTATTAGAGGATAATTTAAAATCAGAGGAAATTTTCCTCCACCTCCCGAGTGCAGCTAATGTCGTTGGCCATTTATAAACGACTATCCAAAGTCACTTGCTGGAGTTTTCTGAACAGACTGATAGACTAAGAACCAGAAGAACTAATATTAATTTTAGCACCAGCTACCTCCATAACCTTGAGGGATTTGCTGATGCTCAATTTCTCTTGTATAAGAGACAATTATCCCGCAGCAGGGCAGTTGTATCGGCAGGAATGATGGGGAAGAATGAGCTTAGCAGAACCTCAGACAGTGGTTATAACGCTCCCTGATCTGTTGCTGTGTTCCTCCTAGGAGATCCTTATTGAAGGAGCATAGCAGCCCTGATCATGGGGCAGTACTTCTCTTTGGATGGACATCCCACTCAGCCTCACTCCCGCTCATAGGCCGTATCTTGAATGTTCTTTCTCCTGTCTTAGAACTATCATTTATAGCCTAAAATTCCACTGCCCAGGGGATCATTTGCCAAAAGAACATTGAGTTCTCCGAGAGAGACAGTCTTATTGCCCTTATTTCACAGATGAGGCAACGGACTTGCCCAGAGCACATGGCGGTAGATAATTGACTGCCTAACTTCACTGCCCAAATGACACGACTTTAGATCTGATCAGGCCCATAACCTTCAAGACAGCAGCCAACCTCCCCAAACTTTGCATGGAAGGCTTTATGTGCCCGGGTGCCTGTGTCTGCGCTGACTTCAGTCTGGCCCACGTTCTTTCCTTCCAGAAACGCTCCTCTGCCTTCTCTAATCAAAGCCTATTGCCCTAGACTTTTTCTTTATAACTGGCCCTCTTTGTAGAACCAGCTCATCCCTTATTCACCGGCTAACTCCTGACAACTCAGCTTATATTTGTGTTCTAGGAATCATTTCCCCCAATCCCCCCAAAAGTGTCAACTGCCTTCTGGGTTATCACAGGCCTGATTACCACGGAAAGGGAACAAGAGGCCAATCAATCATGGGAATTCATTGCTGCAGCTTTGGAGAGTGTTCACGAACCCCACTGAACTTCAGGACAGCAGAAGACAGGATTGTCTTTGTGTTCTCACTGCCTAGCAGCAGGAATTAGCCAATAACAGATGCTCAGGAAGTGATGGATGTAAGTGATGAAAGGAATGACCCTAATGATGAAGAAAGAAAATAGGCGAGATTGCCAAGGCCCTTGGCTGAGTTCAGATGTAAGATCTTCCCACAGCCAGGTAGAGCCATTTTACACAAGGCTGCTTTAGTACTCTCTAAAACCATGGAAATTGGGTCCAGAGGAGTTCTCTGGTACCCCTGGGTCTGAGAGAGACCCACGGGATGCATGAAGCCTTCATTAAAGTCAATTTTGCTTCTTCTCCTAATTGGCTGGAGTGATGGCTCATTAGCATCTGCAGGTTTTACAGCTTGTTGCAGGCCCAAGAGTAATCCCATTCTCCCTTCCCCAGACAGAATGTGTGGTTAGTGATAATAGCGGCAGAAAGACCATTTGATTTATGTTAACATTCCTGTTTAATTACGAGAGCCGCAGTGGTCAGAGAGAGGTCAATTCTGCCACCCCACATGCTTGTTTATGCATCAGCTGCTGTCCAGGGAAGGGTTAGCTAGAAACCGGTCCATGACCTTGGTCAGCACGGCTCCTTTCTTTCTGCTTCTGATGGCCAGGGAGTAGGAAAGGGGGTTTAGATGCTTTCCATACATCTTCAGGGGCCAGATTTTGTGACTGGGGGCATGTAGCTCCAACACTCACTCAGAAATGGTTTCAAGGTGAAGTTTCAACTCCCAACATTCTCCTAAGTAAGAAAATATGATCCTTTCTCATTACAAGAGCTGCAGAAAGTCTCTAATCACAGCATTAATCCTGATTTTAAAACAGATCAGAACAGCCAAAAGGATCCTATCAATCATGAGCATTCATTTCTACAGCTTTAGAGTATAGGGAAGATATAAGAAAGACAGTAATAGAGACTCAGAATGCATCCGTTCAAGGTGCCCTGAAGTCCCCACGACAATTCCTTCCACGTCAGTTCCTCCTACGCACTCTCTGCAGTCATATTTCTTGGGTTTGCCATGGTTCTCTAAGGTGTATGGCATAAAATATAATTTGGAGTTTAAATAAGTTTGGGAAATTCTGAACTAAGTGAAGTTACTTTTCAGAACATTGCATATGGTCATGAACACAAGCAGTCTCGGAAGAGAACTATGTTTCTAAAAGGTTAAGTGCCCTGGTCCACACAGCCCAGCACCTGGGTTAGGTTTATGAAACATTTGGGGAAATGCCATCCCAGGAAAGTCTGCTTGCCAGCTCAATGGTCTGGCAAGGCCCCACACGTGTTTCATTTAATCCTCACAACTCTGAAGGGAGGGCTCTGTTAGGGTTTCTTCTGCTTTCAAATATAAAAATCCACTCAAACTAGTTTAGCGGCCAAGGGATGGTTTGAGGGAAGGAAAGAGGGAGGCTGGCCCTTAGGACTCTGGGGCAACAAAGCCAGACTTCACAGGATGCTGGTGGGATCACAAGACACAGGTCAGAAACAGGCATTAGTGTCCCTGTTTCCCTCTCATGCCCTTTCAACTTTTCTTCTCTCAGCAGCTCCCTGTAGAGGTGCAATGCCTGGGAGAAGCTAAAGAATCTACACCAGGGCTATAGCCAATGGTGGGGCAGGCGTGAATAAAGTACTGTCCTCCCTGCTGTCTGTCCTGCTGCAGCCAGGGCTGGGCCTGGTGCCTCTGAGTCTATGGCAAGACAGGCCTGCACTGAGGCACCTCAGGGGATAGGAAGGCAGATCACAAGCCACTTCCCTGCAGTGTGGAGGGATGGAGGGTCTTCAGAGTTATGAAGTGAGTGATAACATGGGCTTTGTTTAGTCAGGTGTGACATCAACTTCTGATCCATGGTCTATGTGCCACAGGACCTTGGGTAACTGACACAGCCTGAATAAGCTATGTATGTATGTATGCATGCATGTATGTATCCATCCATCTGTTTGTCTGTCGTTTGTCAGTGGGAAATGAAAGAGTTAGGAGAACTTTGGGAGATAACACACTTAAAGCACAGTACAGGGAACATTGTAAGTTCTAAATAAAAATCTATTCCTTTCCCCTCTCCTTACTCCACTCCCTGTTTTCTCCATATTAAGGAAGCACGTGATCCAATATAAAAAAAATAAAAACAGTCAATTTCCCAGTTCTCTTATCTCAGCTCATATATTTAATAACACAATACCTATACTTTAATTCTAATTGGTAGAGAAGGTTAATATAACCTGGGGGTGTGGTTTAATTGGTAGACTCATTGCTTAGCACACACAGATCCCAGGGTTCAATATCCAGCGCCCCATAGAACCAGACATGGTGGCACATGCCTATAACCCTAGCACTCAGGAGGTGGAGTCTGAAAGGTCAGAAATTCAAGGTCGTCCTTGGCTACACAGTGAGTTTGAGGGCAGCTTGGGATGCATGAGAAAGAGAGAGGGAGGTAGAGGGAGAGAAATATTCCCACATACACTTTCCCCTAGAATGTAATAGCAGCAGATGGTTGTTGTACTATTCTGGGAATATTCATCATGTTAAAGAGCAGCAGAGTCTACTAGCTAGATTACTGTGTATGGTACCACACTGTGGCTGTGCTAAGAGTATATATGGCCTATATTAAAGTTTATATTACAATATGTGGCAACCACAGTATATTTCATGGCAGCTTCTAAATTGTTATATCATATGAATTGACTGTACATAACCCTTATTATGTATAACAATGACATAGGGCAAGAATGCACTCTGACATGCTCACAACACTCCAGTCATTTCCCTTCCCCCTGCAGACGTCAGGTCTCCAGCTAATCCATTGGAAGACCTTCCCAGCACCTGCAAGAGGCAGTGGGCTCCCCACTGCACCCTTTCATAGCACCTTGCCTGGTCCTGGCCTGATTTGTAATCATGTATATATGTGACTTTGTCTGCCTTGTTCCCGTTAGGCCTGTCATCGTGGCTGACACAGAATGGGCCTGTTATCTCTATTTTCTGAATGAACAAATAGACAGTGGTGTGTAGTGATGGCGCTGACACAAAGCTAAAATCCCTAGAAGAGAGTAACTATGGCCAGATGCCGTCAGCTTCCATCCCCAACTGGTTAATCGCATGCTGTCAAGACATGAATATGCTTCCGGTTTCACAGGATGAGTGGCTGTTAGAAGGTGACACTCTGGATTCTTGGGCACCATTTTGCCATCCTGTAGAACCCAGTGCTTTTAAAAGCACCTAAATACTGCGTTTGTTTAGTACAATGGTTTAAGAAAGGAAAGACAGCTTGTATTATATCCGTTAGAGAAAATGGGAAACATTCTAAGAAGGTGAAGAGCCATGGGCAAGGCTCCAGGCTTACATCCCGGGTTTCTGGGCTCTAACTTTTACCAGTTTCCTCCCCTAGCCTGCGTGGCTTGTTGTCTTGAGAAAACACAACTTTCACTCCAAGCCTCCATTTTCCTCCAGACTTTATGGAGGAACTAAATGTAGGAAAAGACAACTCTCATCATCCAGTAGATGCCTCAGGGGGAAGCTGTGTAGGAGAGGCATGGCTACACCATGAATGAACCTGGAGGATAGTGCTGCCAAGTGAGATAAACCAGCTCCAAGGAGACAAAAACTGTTGGATTCTATTTACATGGGGAGCTTCAAGTAGTCACTGAAATCACAAACAGGAAGCAGTATGATGGTTCTGGAGCTTTGGGAAGGGCAGAAGAGAATCACTGTGTAGTGGGCGAACAGGCCTAGGTTTCAGGGATGGTGCCCATGGCAACACGTTACCAATGTTTAATGCCATTGAGCCACACACTTACAACGGTTAATCTGGTAAAATTTATGTTATATTGTACTTTTAAAAAAAGAAAAGAAAAAAAATAGCCTGACTACAGATTTTGCAATGTGGTTGTTTGCAAACCGTTCCAAGGGTATCTGGCAACTCATATCTTGATGGATAGGTATTGCAACTTCCAGCATCACAGAGCCAAGAAGCTGCAAGCCTAGCTGTCAGGCCATCAAGGTGGGGGTGATAGGCAGATCTGTTGAGAATCAGTGAGCAATTCTCAATGAGTTGCAGAACACAAGGCTTTGCATGCAGGCTGAGGTACTGGCACGGTCTCGTTGCCGCCACCACCATTCTTGTTGTTTCCTCTGCAGAGAAGGCAGCCCTACCCGCCCCTGCACCCCACTGTATTTTCCAAGCATTGGTAATGGCTTGCCTATGAAAAACAGACCTTCCATCTCCATATGACAATATGAAATTCTGTGTTGGGTTTGCATTTCTTAATTAGGTGTTTGTCATTGTGTATTCCATAGAGCCACGTACAAGTAAACAGTCATAGACCTTGGAATAAATTTATTGGTTTTATTTATGTTTCTGGGCATAAAAATCTATAATTACCAGGTACAGCCTCAGTATAACTGGTATTTAATGACAATTACTTTTTGTTACCATAGAAATGAGTCCAAAGTAGTTACCCATAATTTCTCATTTCCCAAACCTCACACATGCTGAATTGCAATATTACCATAGTAATTGCCTATTAGTCATCATAAAATACGCAGTTACCCAAAAGATAGCAGGATGCTGTGAAATTGCTCATCTTCTGAAGACCTCAGTGCTTCTTAGGAGTGTGGAGGTCAGGCGGAACAGACCTCTCTGGGTGGTGCAGAACTGATTCTGCTTTATGGCCCAGCAAGGCAGACTCTGAGGTAGAAGCAGAAGCTAGCTACAGGAGCAGCAGGGGTCTGGGGTCACTATGTCTTTCGGCGCTGGTAATCCTATTGTAGCAAAGATGCTTCATTGCAGTAAATCTAATTTCAGCTAGGTTTGTTAAGGACTTGCTGGGTGTTAATGCCTTGTGCGGGTGCTTGAGAAAGCCAAAGGCACTAACCAGACTCAGCAGTCACCAACAAGAACCCCGGTGTTTGTGTGAGAAGAGGAAAAGCGTCTACTTACTGTGCACCCTTCAGTTCTAATCTAAACTGAGGAAGGTGGTGTGGCAGCCCCGTTTTAAACAGAGAAGGGCAAGGAGGCCCAGGGGTAGTACAGAATCAGTCTCAGGTTCCCTGGCACAAAAGATCACTTTTGTATATCAGTGTTCCAAGGAGAACAGTCCTTCATTTTTGACCTCATGCTGGACTGTCTCTTGAAGCTGAAAGAACCTCCTTCTGACTGGGGGTGACAAAGGAGGGGTTTGAAAGGATGAGGGACCTGGAGCTAGAGAGGTGGCTCGGGAGTTAAGAATGCTTACTGCTCTTGAAGAGGACCTTCATTTGGTTCCTAGCACCCACACAGTTGCTTACTTGTAACTCTAGTTCCAGGGAAACCAACGCTTAAGTTCTTTATGACCTCTACAGACTTCTGCACACATGTGATGCAAATGAACTCATGTATGTTCATATACACATAGGCTAAAGAAAAATTAAGAAGGGGGGAATCTTAAGAATTCAACAGTCATAAAGGGGTCCTAAGGAGAACAGGAAAGACATCATTAAATATAATAGTGAGATTGAAATTCCAGGAACAGTATGTCAAATGCACACACACACACACACACACACACACACACTTTATAATGGTCCTCTTTTCACCTAAGAATCAGAGGAGGAATTAAGGAAATTTTAAGCTGACCAAAGTGGAATGGAACATAAAATAATGTTCATGTTTTATTTGTTTTGTGTCAATATCAAAACGACTTTTTCCATTGAGCTAGAAATGGAAAACAATGCTCCATGCAGCTCCACTGAGAGATCTGCCAGCCCCTCCTCCTCTTCCTCTCCTACCTTTCCTCTCTTACAGCATCACAGACAAATATCTGGTGCAGTGCCTTGCTCAGGGCAGGAACCCCTCAGCAGCATCTTTGAGGGCTGCCTGCATTAACCCCTGACTGTGGAAACTCATGCACAATGACCCCCCTCTCCCACCTGAACACCTGGCTGTGGAAGCTCAGGCACAGTGACTCCCCTCCTCCACTTGAATTCCTGGCTGTGGAAACTCAGGCACAGTGGCACCCCACCCCCCCATACATGCCAAGGCATCAGCTGCACCCATGCTCCCTCTGCCTGTTAGAAAGGACTTTCTGTTTGTGGTGGTTTAAAAAAAAAATGGCCTCCAAAGGCAGTTCACTATTTGGAGGTGTGGTCTTGTTGGAGAAAACGTGTCACTGTGGAGGTGGGCTTTGAGGTCTCATCTATGCATAAACCATGCCCAGAGACAGACCACTTCCTGTCACCTGCAAGTCAAGGCGTAGGACTCTTAGCCCCTTCTCTAGCACCATGCCTGCTTGAGTACCACCATGTTGTACCATGACAATAATGGACTGAACCTCTGAAAATGTAAGCCACCCCAATTAAATGTTATTCCTTTGTAAGAGGTGCTGTGGTCATGGTGTCTCTTCACAGCAAACCCTAGTTAAGACATTGTTGAAGCTCTTACTGTCTCTGCCTTCTGAAGGCTCCCTCTGGTCCAGATTAGTATCTGCCCAGCAGTCATTGAATTGTTGGAAGATTGTGTGTCTTTGCTCTTCCCCCTTTCCCATCGATGCTAGCTCCCGCTCTGCAGGTTGAAGCACTCAGAGCCTTGCAACTTGTCATACGTAGCCTCATACCCTGTCCTTCCTACTGTCCTCCAAACATACTCCAGAGGTTTGTCATTGCCTGTCTTTGAGGCATGGTGTCTAGGACTGAATGATGATGATGATGATGATGATGATGATGATAGTTAACATGTATTGCTTCTTCTGCGCCTGGCACTATTCCAAGGATTTTGCATTTATTGTTTCACTTAACCATTAGCACAATTGCACCATTATTCTCTCTTGACAGATAAAGAAACGGGCACAGCAAACTCCCTCTAGCATAGTGATCTAAATAGCGGGATAAGGCTGGGAAGGGTTCATCTCACACCTCATTCTGGGGACCACATTTGTGACACAGCCCATATGCCCTTGACATTGGACTCTCCTTCACCTCAATCTTTACCTAAATCCATCCTCATGCATTTATTTGGCTGAGTTGCAACCCCCCCCCTCCGCCGCCATCTTTTTGTAGAGCCCTTTGAGAAGCCTGTGACAGAGGCAGGGCAAGAGTTATGCTCCTTCCTTAGGCAAGGAAATCAGGCCATAGAGGATGGAAATAACTCCTTGAAGGTCATAAGAACCACATGCTTCAGAGGCAGCCTGAGCAACGGCCAAGGCCAGACAGACCCTTACCTCCTAGAGACTCTCCTACTTTATATAACCTGAGCGATGTTTTTATGGAGGCTGAAAGGACACTTGGGCCCTTGGTGTAATCGGGTGTCTAACCCACAAGTGCACACCGCCAAAACCAATTATTCAAATGAGCCTCCCAGCCAGGTTGCTCAGAAAAGGCCAGATGGCTAGATGCCTGTGGAGGCAGCTTCCATCTCTGTCCTGCAAGCAGCCGAGTCACATTTCAAAGTTGGGTTGATAGCAAGTTGGTTTCAATAATTGATTCTAGAGTGAAAACCAGTCTGTGGGGCAGTAGATACCAAGAATTGGTGGCTTGGGATTCTAGAGGAGCAAAACAATGGACTAAAGTTAGGACGCCATCACTTCTGGTCTTAGTTCCTCAACCGCTGCTCACCTAGCACTGGTTCTCCATGTAAACTCAGAAGGCCCCTGAGCTGTTTAGCCTGGACTTGAGGTCTTTCCAGTATCACTGAGCATCTTCTCATGCTTTTCACCCACCAGCAACCTTATCTCTCCTTCATCTTCTTTTCCTTCTGTGCTTTCCCCAAGAGTGCACAGTTGCCCATTCTCACTGACAACTGGCCTTTGCTGGCGCTCTGCTTCTGCTGAAGAAGCCTTCCCACTACTTGTGTCTTTCCTCTGCTTCTGTTTTCCCTCTGCCTTCCTCCCTCCTTTGAATCTACCCTCCCTTCCTTTCTTACTTCCTTCCCTCCCTCTTTCTCACCCTTGTCTTCTCTTATTCCCCCTCCCTCTTTCTCACCCCTCTCTCTTATTCTACCCCTTCTTCCCCTCCTGTCTTCCTTCCTTCTTTCCTTCACCAAGTACGTACCTGATACCATGCAGCAGGAATATGATGTAGGCTTGGCCTTATTCTGAGCTCAGAGGTCACAGAGAAAGGCTTTCTATCTCCTTTGGGAATGTAGGAATGGGGGCAGTCAAGGAAGATGTCCTGCAGGCTGTCCTGTATGAGATGAGTCTTGAATGATGAGTCAAAGTTGGCCAGGGGAAGAAAATGATGACGTATTCAGAAGGAATAATAGTGATCCATGTCGATACAATACAAAGCAAGCTGTCAGACACTGCTGTCAGCGTCACGAGTGTATCCATCACTGAAGGTCAAAGGATGGCAGTTGATATACTCCTGCTCTCAGTCTCATCCTACCGCTTGATGTGTAAGTGATCAGAAAGGCAGAGGTAAAAATATTAGCTCTATTGTTGATTAAGGCATGCTCTGCATCTGTGGCCCATATTGACTTCTGTTTGATTTTCCCCTGAATTCAACATCCCATTGGCCACAAGAAGAGGATAAAGTGAGCAGCTTCCAGAGAAGCTTGTTCACTGTGTAAACAAGAGCAGACCAGAATGGAATTTTCCTGCAGAGCTCCGTATTCATATCCCCAGACTTCCACAAACCAGCATACTGAGGCCAAAGGGTAGAGCTCCGTGGCAGAATACTTGTCTATTATGTCCGGATTATGTGCCTAGACCCACACAAAACAAAATAAATGTGAGGCATAAATAACAAAACAAATCTCAACACATTCCTGAGTAGTTTAGGCCCAAAAGGACCAGTTCCTTGAGTTGGTCAGTCAGAAAATTCTATCCCCACCCACAGGAAGGAGTAGCAAGGGTGTGTGTGGGGGTATACCACCCAAGAACTACCTTAAACCAAGAAGGTAGACCTTCATGCCCTTGTCACATGGCAGAGAAGGAAGCTGACACACAGAGAGAAGTTAAGTCTCTTGCTCATGGCCCCTGGTGTTGATTAGAGATCAAGGAACCAAACTCAGGGTGCTTCCTAGGGGCCCACAATGCTGATCTCTGCTTCTGGAACCAGGTTGTGGAGGACCCTAAACGTTGGGCCATGAACACTGCTAACAGGTGTGTAACACATACCTCAAACTAGGCAGTGCCCTCTGAATCTCGCACAGACAATCTCATTTGGTCTTCACAGCAACCCTCTGAGAGTGGAAAAATCCTCACTTTTCTGCCCAGAGAAACTCTAGTCACAAAATTACTAGACAGATAAGCACATATTTTTCTAGGCAACGTGGCTCCTATGTCCATATTTGAATTTGGGGTCCTTAGAACAAGTGAGAGACTTGCCAGTTCCCACATGGGAAGGATATGAAGGACTTCTCCCTCCCTGTCTTTCTTCTGCCCCCTCTCACCTAAGAAGTTACAATAGTCAATTCCTAGCTTCAAGGCCAGTGAGCTCCCTTAAAAAATTGTACCCTTGGGCTTTTCAAAAAACAGTAAACCTTTTATCAGTGTTGTTATGGAGAGAAAAAGTATCCCCTTTGATTCTGAAATGAACTTTCAACCTTACTATTCCACAGCCATGACCTTGGCAAATCCCTTCTTCACTCTTGATCCCACCTCCCTTTCTCTAAGTGTCTGGATAGGATTTGATAGAATTTGGAGTTCTTCTAGGTGGTGCCTAGATCTGGGGAGTGTTAAGTTGCAATGCTGGGAAGCTTCTAGAGCCTAATATGTTCAACTTCCAAGCAGGAGATTGGACAGAGGGAGAGGAGACCCCCTGAAGCCAAGCTGTGCATGGGAGAGAGGAGTCATGTTCTTGGACGAGCTTTTCCTGAGATGTAAAAAGTCCATTCCACCAATTAGGCACCAAGGACCGATCGACGTAACAATTACATCAAGGTTGGACTTGGCCATACAAACAGCAAAACCACCAAGAAGTTTCACCTAATCATGGATAATGACGTCCCCATCGTCATGTAGATAGACTCCTCTATTTGGGTAAACTTCCACACTCTGTAGTCTAACACCTCCTGAGACCAGGAGGTCACATGCAGTAGGAGAAGAACTACGTATAACTGCCAGAGCTGTTCAGGAAGGAGTGGCTGAAATCTCAGGTGAGGCTCTCATGACCTCTTTCTATGAGGGAACACCAACAGGTCCAGTATTGCGCATCTCTTGCAAGCAGTCACAACCACTCTGATGAAGACAGTAATGCTGTTACGCTTGGAGGATAGCATTCTGCAATGGCCTCCAGCAAAGCTTTTCCTTGTCGCTAGGAAGAGCCCCTGAAGCCTGGGGTAGGAGAGGATTCCTTTTCCAGATCTGAGCCGCCCATTCTCCCAAAGCACTTTGATAAAAAGATCACTGCTAAGGAATGAAAGCCTTGCTTCAATTCAGGCAAAAAGCTAGAGTTCTGGTTTTGCTAGGAACCAGTGGACAGTGAGGACTATATATCTTGTACTCTGCACAAAGGTTTCTGTGCACGAGACTGGAACTCTATTTCCAGCTCAGGCTCTTACTAGAGTGTCATTATTTCTGTGTGTTACCCACCTAGAAGTGACTTCAGTTTATACCTTGCCAGCCTTGAAGGGAACACCTTTCACTAATCCATACACAGACACTTTCACATTGTTAGTATCTTATTTAAAACTCAGTTTCCCTATTTAAAAACAAGATGGTTGGGGAACAAAAAATAAAGAGGACATAATGTTGAAGGGGGAGGCAGGGGTGGACTAGGGAGAAGCTAGGAAGAGAAGTAGGGTGAAAATGAGCAAAATACGGTGTATGAAAACCACAAAGAATTTTTAAAAATACATTTAAAATAGGATTGTTAAGTGAGCATCATCCTCTAACCCAAGGGACAGTCTTTTAGGATCTTTCCTGAGTCCCAAGACTACTACAGAAGAGTCAAATGAAGCCTGAGAACTTAGACTTGGAGTTGCTGGGCTTGGTGTAAGTCCAACCCCTGTCACCTGTCAGCACGGACAAACCCCTTAGCCATCTAAGCATCTATTTATGAGTTTATCTGAGCATCAGTTGTGTGGAGACCCTGCTAGCACAGAGGGCTCATGGGAGAGAAGTACATCCAGTATCTCTTCTTCCCACTTTGGAGGGTGTTTTTAGCAAACACATGAATTTGTGCAGTTATGAACCTTCTTAGTGAAAGGCCTAGCACTCAAACCTTCATCGTTCTCATTTTGAAGGCCGTGTTTTTATCCATCTTCCTCTGTCTTCACCATTGTCTTAGTTCAGGTATCTAGGGCTGCATTGAAAACCCGTGACCAAAAAAAGCAAGTTGAAGAGGAAATGGTTTGTCAAACTTGCATTTCAATAGCACTGTTAATCATCAAAAGAAATCAGGACAGAAACTCAAACAGGGCAGGAACTTGAGGTAGAAGTGGCTTCAGAGGTCTTAGAGGAGGGGTGCTTACTGGCTTGCTTCCCATTGCTTGCTTAGCCTGCTTTCTTATAGAACCCTGGACCATCAGCCGAGGGCTGGTACCACCCACATGGTCTGGGCCCTCCCCCATTAATCACTAATTAAGAAAATGCCCCACAGGCTTGCCTACAGCCTGATCTTCTGGAGGCATTTTAAAAATGAGGTTCCCATCTCTCAAATGTCTTTATAATGTGTCAAGTTGACATACCCAACACAACCACTCTGATCACAATGTCTCCTGATATGGTGATCTATGAAGAGATGGGAGGAAAACGCTGTCATACCCTGGCGTGATGGTGAGTGAATAGGTTATGACTATTCTTATTTGGCATAAAGGACGCTGCATTTATCTGTAGCACAGCAGAGCACAGCCCACTTACTAAGCACTTTGCAGGGGCTGTTGATGACAGATTGTCTGGTATTCTGACACTGGCCAATCAATAGAGCGAGGAGGTGCCTTAGGCCAAGGGCAATTGAATCCCAACCTTTTGTGACATTAAATAAAGCAATATTTATTTTCGCTTTTGGTGCAAATATACTTAATCCAATCCAGCTCATTGGTAATGCTGAAAAAGTGCTGTGTTGAGGGGACAATTGCATGCACGCCCCATACATCTCTGCTTGTCAACGTCAAGGCTTCCAAGAGTATGCAGCCAGTATTCTGATACTGATCTGGAGCTGCTACACTGACTCTTTCACTGTCTTGGAGAAATGAAATGGCAATCATTCGGAGGGGAATTCAAATCATTGCTCTCACTCTGGCTGCCATCATTACAACAAGGAGGAGGTACTGTATCCGGCTTTCTCTTGGATCATCAATTAGCTCCCAAATAATGACATAGAATCTTACTATTAGTTATGAATGCTTGTTTCACTAGCTCTTATAACTTATTTTAACCTGTTTCTCTTCATCTACGCTTTGCCTCTGGGCCTTTTACCTTTCTTTCCATCCAAATATCCTACTTTCCTGCTTCTTGTGTCTCTCTGCTTGGCTGGAGGCTGCCTGCCTGCCTGGCCGTGGCATCTCCCCCTTTCTCCCTTGTTCTCCTCCCCCCTTCCTCTCACCTAGATTCCTCCTTAGATTTCTCCTCCTATTTAGTCTCTCTGCCCACCAGATCCCCCTTGCGTAGTTTCTTTTATTAGATTTTTATTTATCAGCTTTTTATTAGATCAATCAGGTGTCATAGGCAGGCAAAGCAACATGTCTTTACAACACTAAACAAATACAGCATAAGTAAATGTAACCCATCTTTACATACTTGAACAAATATTCTGCTACATAAGCAAATACAACACATCTATAAATAGCTAAAGTAATATTCCGCAAGAAGGCACAGTGCCCTTCCCAAGATGGAACTGTTTATTTGCTGCTTGCATAGCAATCCTAGATCACCATATCAGGAGATATTGTGATCAGGGTCGTTCTGACTATGTCAACTTGACATATTATAAAGTCATTTGAGAGAAGGGAACCTCATTTTTAAAATGCCTCCATAAGATTAGGCTGTTTCTGCCATTGGGCAATGAAGGAAGTGAGCAGGACAGGAAGAGAGATGAGAAGCATAGTGTCCCTTTCAGAGATCACATAGACAGTGGGACCTCGAAGCCTGGCTGTGGGTCATGGTTGCAGCAATAAGACATACTTTGAATCCAACCTCATATTGTAGTCATCAAGTGACCTTCTCAAGATCAAACCCTTCTTGAATTTTATTTCCTTGTTTATAAACAAGGATCAGTCCCTCCTTCCTTGATAACTGGGGGTATGTTCACTATTTAACAGATAGGTGTATTTTCAAACTATGGTCAATTTATCACTTCATAAGAAGGATCTGGACTGATAAATGTGTTGCTAGGTTATTTTCCAGGGTGCAAGTTTTCTCAAGTGTACTCATACAAACAAAGGCAACTGTGAAATACCTGGTGATAGAATCTATAGATTTATCACATGGTTCATCACTGACTGAAGCACTGTTATATTGCTCATAACTACATGTAAGTCATTTCCTAGACCTGTTTATAGACATTCAGAGCATTGGTTCGTGCACTTATGAATCTTTTCATTCATTCAATACATATATTGAAACTTCTTAACATTTAAATATAGTAGGTTATGTTGGATTGGGGAGTGAAGTCATCCAAGGACTTAGACATTGCCATGTTCTTATACAGCTCACAATTTGGAAGAAAAAACAAAGAGCTACTCAGCAGTGCTTCTAACTCAGCAGGAAGAAATGATGTAGCGTGTAGTCACTGACCTCCATATCTTTTCATTTCTATTTTGTTCCAGCGGTACCAGAAATAGCTTCTATATCAGAACATAGCTCTTAATTTTGAACCCATGAAGGAAGTTAATGTTAAAAACAAAGCAGAACAGAATACCAGAGAGACCCAGATTTTCATCCCATAACTCTAAATTGGCACTTGGAAGAATGAGGAGTTGAGAAGTCATCTTCTCCCTTGCCCTAACTTCGGGCACTGATTTCCTGGACCAGAAAAGAGTCTGCACCACCATCCCAGTTCTTATAGCCAGCTCGGATACAGCAGAACATACCAGGTGTCAGTTAGAAATGATGTACTTCCTAGCTTTGCACGGTCACACTTTCTACCTGCAATACTATCCTGTGCTCTGACTCACATTTTTGAGTCCTACGAAAGTCTTCAATCTTGAAAAATTCATACAACTAGTGTTAAGACAGTGCTAATCATCTGCAACTTAAAAAATTGTGTCAACCAGTAAGATGTCTCAGAGCATAAAGGTGCACTGACACCTAAAAACTTAAGTTCAACCCCCAGAACACATGTAAAAGTGGAGAGAGAAAACCAGCTCCACATTCATGCTCTAATACACGTACTTCACACACACACACACACACAAATAAATATAAATTCTAAAAAGAAATTTACATTTAAACAAGTAAATGAAAATAAAAGAACCAAATAATACCAACCTGATTCCAACAATAGAAATCATCTAATTTGAATAAACTTTCCTGGAAATAATTACTTTCTTCAATGTCTCAGTTATTGACACTTTAGAATCATGTGATAGAAGAGACATCCATGAGTGAAGTATAACATGCTTAGTTTACAAAGAACACAGAGCTCGGAGGGAGGAAGTGACTTGACAAAGGTAAGAGAGACAGTAGAGGTGGGTCTGGCACCCTGTTGCCTAGCCGGGTCTCGTGCATCTTTACCAAAATGTTTTACTCTGGAAACATGCAACTACTAGGAGACTGATTGTCACTCAAAGAATTCTCCAAAAGTCAGTTCAAGCAGCACCCATGCAGGTCCAACTCCCTGAAGAGGGCTACTGGGGCGGCTAGGGATCATATGCTCTGCCTTCTGAAGTACACTAGGATCCTTGAGGAACACTAGGATCTTGAAGTTGCCTATACTTTAACAGCATCTGTCAGGGAGTGTAACTGTCAAGATCTTCCAGCTCTAATGTTTCTCTTCCAGGTCTTTCTAATGATTTGTTTCTTGTTTTAATTTATGTGTATGTGTCTGTACACATGTATACCGCGTGTGTAGGTTTTCACTGACATCAGAAGAGGGTGGTAGAGTCCCTGAAGCTATCTCTCCAGCCCCTTTATTCAGTTTTGAATTTAACTTTTTAGAATCAGAGAGACATTCTGGAAGCAGCACAACTGAAAGAGAGAACCACGGGGCTCAGGACTGGGATTTCACTCTAGGCCCTGTAGAGTATTGGTGTGTGGCCTTAGTGGAGTAGCTGCCTTCTGTGACTCTTAGTACTATTTCTTGGGAAACAGAGCCCACATACATTGACTGTATTTACAAGAGGTATATAATGCAAGATTAGAAATATCTATTCAATAATAATAATTATTAATATTATTAATTATTATAATATATTATTTCCTCAGTGTTTACCACAATGCAGGCTCCTTGTCAGCTGCAAAAACACAAGCAATTTGTGATCTAATAGAATAGAGTCAACACTGTATCGTGTGATGTCATTCTGCTTGGAATGTGGCTGTAGGGGCAAAAGAAAAGCAGCTACCCCTGCATTTATAAGAAGTGTAAATCTCTCCCATACCCCTTGAAGGAGGTGACATTTAATTTTAGCTCATTTCAATGATGCTACAATTATCACCATGGCCACTGTCAACCCCAGCCATCATTTCTTCAAGTTCACTCTGTTCTGAGGGTTCTACTTGGGAATTTACACACAGTAGTTCATAGACACAATCCAGAAGGTCAAGGCTGTTATCCTCATTATACATGTGGTAAAAGAGTTGCTCAAAGAGATATTTGAAGAATAAATTTGACAAAGGTCATAACTGATAAGACAGCCAAAACGTAAACCCAGTTATGAGTCCTAGAGCTCCCAGTTTCCACTATAGAGGCTCATTGTTCCATGCAGATCCTGGGCCAGGGTAAGGGCTGATGTGAGAAATCACCGGGAGATAAACTAGGGGTCATGGGTTCCAGGTCACAGAGGTTCCTAGAGCAAGCTGACCACCTGGGTGTGACACTGTTGGCAACAGAGAACAGGCACATAACTCAACAGTACTAAACAGTAGTGGGTTACAGTTAAGTACTGTTACTAAGGTCATGTTCCTTTCCAAACTGTTAGGTGTTTAGTACGGGCTTGGTATACACAGGACTCGGGTGTATCTGCTTGGTGACTGGACACCAGGAAGTAGATAATATAAGATCTTCTTAGAGTTTTCACTAAATTACCCCAAGGGGTCAGATGGTTGGGGATACATTCAGGCAAAGTAGTAAGGACTTTATCCAACTGCTTAAGCAGAAAAAGTATGTATAGTGAAGGGTTTATAGCACCACATGGAAGCTGAAGTTGAGCTTGAAAATCAAAGAATTAACAGAATGCTCTGAAGGGTAATGTCTTTGTCTATTTTCTGTTGCTGTAACAGCACACCTAAGGCTGGGTGAACTACTAAGAATACACATCTCCTTGCCTCATGGCCCTGGGGAGGGAAAAGTCTGGGGAGACAACAGAAAACTGTTGTAGACGGATGTCCTCTAGTACAGTATGGCTAATCCCATTATGATAGAGCAGCTGTGACTACCCACACACAACTCTCCTGGGTCAGACCTGTTGATACCTCCAGAGAGAAGGGCGATTTTGATTTTCTACTTTCCACATTAAAGACTATTTGTTCTTAAGAGTGACTTTATGGTTAGTTAATAGGGAATAGTCCCTCATAGGACTGCTGTTAGGATTAATTCAGATAAAACGGTAATACTTGGTAAAGTACTGGGCTCTCAGGACATGAGTTGATATCACATTGTCCCTTGGTGATGAGGATGATGTCAATAGCTTTAGGGTTGTCTCTTTCTTGCTTCATGATCAGAGAGGTCAACATAAACACTTGGTTGATCTAAATACAGCAATGGGAGACAAAATATAATCAAAGTGCTTACCAGGTGTCCAATGCCTTTCCATTTCACCCCACCTCCCTCTACAAGTTCCCCATCAATGCCCCTTTACCACATGCGCTATGATCCCGTCAAAGCAAACGGCCCTCGATTCCCTCAGATACCAGATGGTTTTTACTGTCTTTTTTTTTGGCTTATGCATTTCCTTCTGTCCTCAACATTGATAAAACAATTCACTCCTTCAACAAAGTCCAACTCACGTGGCTTCTTCTTTTTGAGGTGTTTCTCCATGTGTCTCTCCCAGTGCGAACACGGCAAAGTTATATTCCCTCTGGGCTTATCTTAAAGGATAGAAAGACACCATTATTGTTTGTCTCCCTTTCCATCTCCTTCTCAATTATCTTAAAGGAGAGGAAGGTTTCCAATGGAGTCCTTTATTTTTCCAAGTAGAATGATAGGTGGGAATGTAAATTTTATAACCAGAGGGAGGGTAAAATTGTATGGATTATGTGAAATAAAAAGGGGGCATAGGTTGGAGCTGCTATGTTAAACTAAAGGGGCAGAAGACTAGGAAAGAAAAGAATGAACATGCCAGGGCAGAGATTAGTGGCAGAGATATGACTAACATCCCCCTGAACATGGATAAGAATCCACAAAGATAAATGTTTTATTCTCTAAGTATTGGGCCACAGGCACCTCTTGAACAAGAAAACAAGACATTCAGTTCTATGGGGAGTCTCATTCTGGGGCCAATACAATGGACTGGACAGTAACACAAAGCTTATTTGAAGTGTGAGCAAGCACAATGATTTTGGAAGTTTTTCTGTAACCCGGCTTATCTTGGAGAAGGTGTGTGCTGTATAAAAGACATGGGGGTACCTGGAGAAAGTGTCCCTACTCAAGTCCAAACAGAACTTTGAACAAATATGGAGGAACAAGAGAAGGGTGAGGTAGAGAACAAAAGTCATAATTCCACTTGCCCCAGTGGCATGACTAACGGAGGTATAGAGAAGGTGTCTGGATAGGCACCGTTTTCCAGGGGACACTGGAACAAGGATTGACATAAGCAGGCGAGTGAGTCACTCGGGTACCTAGAAAAGGAGTATCTGGGCAAAAGAAGAGCTTGGCACTGTCCTTTAGGAAGGAAATGCCTGCTATGTTGGAAGAACATGAAAGGGACAGTAGCTGCTACAAAACAAGTGAGAGGAATGGTGGAAGCAGTGGAAACCAAAAAGGCTAATGAAGTAGATGGCATGGGGCCTCATAGCCAGTTTTAAGTATCGGGGCTTTTATATTCAAGGCAACAGAGAGCCATGGCAGCAGAGGAGAATATGACTTTTATGTATTAAGATCACCTTGGCCATTGTGTGAAAGATTGGAGTGAAAGGAGACAAGGATGGAAATGAGAATACCACCAAGCTCAAGTGGCATCAGTAGAAGTGATGAAAAAATGTGTGTATGTTTTGGAGACAATAGGTTAGCAATAGGTATGCAACACAAAGGAATAACAGGGATACTCAGGGTTAGCAGTGGTTCTGGCCTGAGCGTGTCTCTCACCTGCACTCTGTGTTCTGACTGTGTCCATAGTATCAAAGTGGGATGGAGTCACAGGAGTAGTTTTGAACCTCTCTGTAATTCAGTGTCTTCTTCTCTCAGTTTGGTATCATAATAATAGTGATCTTAAAATATCGATAGCACTAGGATTAATAAATCCTGCTTAGAACTCCATCTAAATAACAATAAGTGACTTTCTCCCTTCTAATTGCATTGGGTATTTGGGAAGCTCTGCCCATCCCATCCATACTGACTCTCAGTTTGGACTTTGCCTAGATGCTCCCTGATGGGATTTGATCTGAATCGTCACTGGCTGGATCCCTCTCCATGGGCTCATCCCACCCTGCATGGAGTGAAGCAACTCATCATCAAGATGTACAACGACCCAGTGAGTAGCAGAGTGCGCTGGGCAACTACTAGCCGATGGCTGGACCTGAGAATGGAAAGTTGCATGGGGATGACCTCAGGCAGATTTAAATTGGGGTTACATGAGCAAAATCAGGAAGATATTAACCACACATGTGTCTGAATTTTATCGACCCAGTGTCTTCTCCCAGCCCTTTCTTTTCCACGCCTCTTATAAATATTGGCTCAGTTGTGGTAGGTATAATAGAAGGAAATACATTGCAGTACATTTGTCAGGGCTCCTTGATGATAAGCCAAAGAAACAACTTGATTTAGTATAAGAAAAGATGGAGAATCTCATGGGATAGCAGCAGTGTATAATATACTTGAAGAGTGTAGGTCGGCCTACTCCACATGTAAGGAACATGGATGCCATGTGTCCCATCTGGTGACTCGCACTTCTTCTACCTTGACTCGCTCTCATTTTCCAGCTCCAGAAAGACTGTAGCTGGCTTAGTTTGGAGGACATGTACATCTCTGGGCAATGGGGTGACCCAAGAAACAAGAGTGTGTAAAGATAGCACAGTCTTGGGGCCCATGTGGTTGCATTTGGAGCTCTGGCTGTGGAGAAGAGGGCCTAACACTCTGGAAGAAAGGAGGAAACCATACAGACAGATCTGCACTATGTTTGCTCGGAGGAGCAAGTTGGTGCAGCGGAGACGACGGGGATTTGTGGTGTAGAGAAGGAGACAGATGAAAGGCCGCCAGCAAGAGGGGATAGCAGACCTTCGTGCTTAGAAAGGACGGCGTGGGTGGGCAGTGGTGGGGCCACAGGAAGTAGAACTTTGCAGCAAGTTCCAGCTGCCTCGGGATGGAGTGTGTGGCCTAGGAGTTCCCCTTACTGGAAGCATTCAAGGTGAAGTGAAAGCGCACTGTCAAAAATGCTGCATAGAGGGAACTCAACTGTGTGAATGACATTCTAGTAAAATTACACACAAGTCCTTCCCAGCTGGGACGGTAGTAATTTTGATGGCCTCTTAAGTGCATATCAAGTGACAGATGGTGGTCACTAAGGCAGATTTCCACAGTTGGGGTGTTTCAGAGGTGCACCGGTGTGACCTGTTCTGCTTACTCTGCTGAAGGTGCCAATAACAATGGAACTAATTAGAGAGCAACAGAAAACTGTGCTGAAAGACAGATGCACGCATTAGAGCAAAGACCAGTGACCTTGATTTTGAAACTGTCATTTTATTTAAAAATTGGTTTGCAGTGTGTGTGTGTGTGTGTGTGCGCGCGCGCGCGTGCAACTGTGCGCATACATGTGCATGTGTGTGTGTGTATGTACATTTTCCACAGCATTCATATGGTGATCAGAGGACATGTGGTAGCCCATTCTCTCCTTCCACTATTTGGGTGTTAGCTAATCTAATTCAGGTCATCAGGCTTGGGAACAAGTGCCTTTATCCACTGAGCCATCTCACTGGCTCAGAAGCCACCATTTTCTTGACTATGGGTGTGAATTCTTCTTTCCTGGGTTCTTTAATGGACCACTTTGTGTCAGGGCTTTCATCACCACAGCTTTAGTATGTGACTTCCTTCTCCAGTTCATCAATCCTTGGCACAGTTGAAAGTCAACTGTGTGCATACAACCCATGTTTTACTCCAGGCTGTCCTGTCGCTGCACTTTTCAGAGAGTAGGGCTGTATCGTATTTTCTCAGGCAGCACCTGTAGTCTGCAGACTTCTCCCCCTGCCCCCGGCCTCCCTTGTCTTCCTAGTAGGGTGTCACACCTTCTCTTGCTGCTGCCTCCTTCTCAGGTAGAATAGCTGGACTGTTAATTTTCCTGATCTGGCTAATAAAAGACACTTGACAACTGCTTGTTGGACTGGATTGGGTTGAACATGACACACTCTATTGTGCCAAGTGCAATATTGTTGATAGATGCAAAATTGTCATTCATAGGAAGGATGGCATAATTAGGCATGAAAGACAAGATTCTCGGTCAGCATATGCAATGAAGTGAGATTGCTAAAGAAAGATGAATCCAAAGAATAGAGCTGGTGGGGGAGGAAGTGGATGGGAGAGGGGCTAGCTTAGTCAATGCTCTATTGCGGTGAAGAGGCACTATGACCAAGGAAATTCTTCTTTAAAAGGCATTTAATTAGTGTTCGTTTACAGTTTCAGAGATGTGGTCCATTTTCATCAAGGCATGATGCATGGTGACACACAGGCAGACTTGGTGCTACAGAAGTAGCTGAGACTTACATATTTGTATCTTTAGGCAACAGGAAGAAAGAGTCTCTGGGGCTGGCTTGTGCTTCTGTAACCTCAAAGTCTACCCCAGTAACAAACTTCCTCTAACAAGGCTACACCTCCTAATCCTTTCAAATAGTGTTACTCCCTAAGCATTTAAATATGTGAATTTGTGGGGGACATTCCCATTTAAACCACTACAGAGACCCAAGGAAAGCAACTCAATGGCCGAAGAGGAAGAGAGCTTGTCAGAGCCATCATCAATCAGAAGCTATCAACTTACTCACAAGTGACTAGATATTCATTTGCGTTTCAAAATGTAACTCAGGCAAAACTGAACTATGGAGATATTAGGGCAGTTCTGATGACACATATTGATGTATCCTTGGCTGTTCAGCTGTCAGTAAGCATGCTTGGCAGCTAAGACAACAGTATATGCTAATTTCTTCCCAGAAGTCCACAGCTTTCTGCCCCAAACCAAGGCTTTATAAAGAGTCAAACTGACTCCAACTAGGATCCCCAACTTCACACTTTCCTCCTCGTTTCCTTTATCCCCACAGCTTTTGATAGCACACATTTATTCTCTCAAAGCCTCCTTGAGTCTGAAATGTGGAAACAGCCTAGGTATTCTGTGCTCAGGGGCTCAGAAAGTGCCGAGCAGGGTATCCATTCAGGCTGTGAGGACATCTGCTCTTTGACTCTGTTCTTTTCTTCCGTCTTTCCACAAATATTTATACACCACATTTCGATGTTCTTGGCATTGTAGTTCAGATAGAGAGAAAACTCGAAAATTTGCAGTGTGGTAGGGAAATAGACATTAAACAAGTAACTGCTGGAAGAACGTATTTCAAACTTGTAGGAGTTCTTTAACACCAACAGCAAAGCACTAGCCAAGTGGAGGAGAAGCAGAATGGTACTAAGCCTTGGCCTTGCTGGGGCAGTTTCAGCTTGTACCTGTTGTTCTAGAGGGTACTCCTTAAAACATCCTGATTTAGAAGCCAGGTGGTAGTGGTGCAGGCCTTAATCCCAGCACTCAGGAGGCAGAGGCAGGCAGATCTCTGTGAGTTGGAGGCCAGCCTGGCCTATAAGAGCTAGTTCCAGGACAGATTCCAAAGCTACAGAGATACCCTGTTTTGAAAAAAACAAAACAAAACAAAAATCCTGATCTGAATGACAAATTATGCCTTCTGTCTTGTTAAAAGCCTAACAAAGGTACCTAGTACAGTAGTGGCGTGGCACCTTGTGCAGTCCTGACATGTGGCAGATTCAGATTCTCAGTTTGAACAAGATCGACAGGCATCTTTGCTTCCAGTTGCCAACATTGCAGAACTCAGAGTTATATGCCCTGATACCATGAAATGTATTTCTACTCCGTATACATACGTAAAGTTGCTTGGTTCCAAGCTGCTGAACTATATGAACTGTCAGAAAGCTCCTGTTTTCTTCTTTTCTCCTCTCCTCTCTCATACCCTTCCCTCTCCTTCTGCCCCCTCTTCCTTCCTTCCTTCCTTCCTTCCTTCCTTCCTTCCTTCCTTCCTTCCTTCCTTCCTTCCTTCCTTCCTTCCTTCCTTCCTTTTCTGGCACAGTCTTGCTATGTAGTTCAGGTTGGTCTCAAAGTTAAAATCCTCCCATCCCAACCTCCTGAGAGATGGGACCCATAGGTATATATATGTACTCTACCCAGCCAGACTTGGATCCAAGCTGCCCCGAGTCTGTTCCCCGTGAGTCTGTGCAGAGAACCAGCAGAACCACCTGAGATCCAAGTACCATTCCCACTCCACTGCTGTGTGGATGACTGTCCTTTGTCTGACATCCCTGCTGGGGCAGATGCCCCAGTGCAGCCCCCGGAGACAGCTGCACAGACTGTCATTCTGAGTACTTTTTATGGAGTGAGACAGAGGGGGTGAGAGCCTAGCCTGGGAGTCAACCCTGGGCTGATGTAGGAAAGACAACCAGGGAAATGAGATCTTCCTAGGTGGAAAATGCCAGTGCCTGCATCTACCTGGATTGGGAGGCAGACTCAGTAGACTGAACTGGGGATAGACAGAAGGACAAAAGGACAGCTGTAACATGATGTAGGGACCAATGTGGGCTTGATTTTCATGGGGTTTAAGCAGGTGAGTTTAAGCAGGACAAAGTTTGTGTTTTAGAAGAAAACACAAACTTTGAGGATGTTTTTTGAGGTGTCCAGCCTAGGGGTTGGAAGAATGACCTGTTAGCCTGCCGCTATTAGAAGGAGGGAAGATAGGAGGGATAGATAAGAGCTATTAAAGTGGAAAACATTAGGATTGCTGACTGTGGTCAATGGGAGAGGAAGGAGTTTGCAAGATGCTCATGGTTTGGCTTGGGCCGTGCACTGTAGATATGTTACCCTTCCTGAGAATTCCAGGGAAATTAACAGACATGAAAAGTAACAGGTGACACAGGACATTAGATGTGATCTGTTTTACGTTAAGTAGGAATGAAATGTGCAATCTGCACCTTAAGTCACTGGAAGGAATGATTCCATGTCCTTCTCAGTGGACAATGAGAGCCTACTGGCCTCGCGTTAGTGGTGGCATTTGTTTCAAAGGCTGCCTTCCTTGCCCCAGGCTCTCTAAACCCTTCACTCCAATGAGGACATTTGATATTAAATTATGCTCTTGAAAAAGGTATGTTTAACCCAGAGGACTGCACTGAGCTGAGACAAAGTGTTTATTGTTCCGCTTCCCTGATAGCTCCCTCTGCACAGGGTGACTCTTGTTTACCAGCTGTGATCGATTGTTCCCTGAGGGCAGAGTCTGGCTAATTTTTCAGAGTCCCTGGTGCTTAGCAGAGCTCTGACTGTGAGTGAGCAGGTGCTCGGCGTAAATGTTGAGCAAGTGACAGACTAAGCCTAGGTCCCCTGTTCCTTGGGGTTAGCTTTCTCTGAAGAAGAGGAACGCTGGTATGCAAACCCTTCTCTCCCAAAGTTACCCCTCTAGCAAGCACCATTACTGTGTCCTCTGACTGAGAAGCTGATCTGGTGACAGAGACCCTCTCCTGAGTTCACTTGCAAACTGCTGTGATCATCCCAACCCCCTGGGGACAGAAGCAGAGATGATGTCACCCAGCACCTTTTCCGGAATACATAGGGTGACTCACTCCAACCTTAGACTCTGTGCCTACTCCATCTTACATAACCACCACTGAGATTCATTGCCTCTGACCACCAAAGACTCTCCTTGCCTCCAGGTCCCTTGTCTCACTAGCCCCCAACTTGTCCCCACCAACTGATCTAACTTGTTCAGGGGCATCACGTAGGCATTCTGTTATCTTCAGTGGGGTGAAGACCAAAGGAACCAATTTAGGTCATTTCTTCCATTTGGGTTTTAAGTCTGTGAGCTTTGTCCCCTTTCATAGTAAGCAACACTGGAAATGACATCCCCGTTTGAGCAAGAGCTCACCCCCTCATCAGGGGAGTTTTACTTTATCATAGCACACACCAGAACATGAAAATGACCGTATCACACAATTAGCCACAGAGTCATAGCCACTCTCACAAAAAGCCTTCCTCTGATGTCTATACCTAATTATGACCTTAAGACCAGATGTAAGCTGGTCTGTAGGTGAACTTCCAATAACCATTCCCTGAAGTCCCGCTAACATTTACTATCTACCTGTAAGGTGCATTCTGAGTAGCATCTTTATTTAGCGAAGCTACATTTTAAAAAGGCATCATTTCCTCTAAAAACACAATACACATTTCTCAGTGTTGGCATAAGCAAGATCCCTGTGTAACCTCTGGGGTGAGTAGCAGGGGGAACCCCAGGCCAGAAAGGTCTAAGGCACTGGCCTTAGACCAAGGTTCTAAGAAATGTTATAAGAAACAAACCACAGTGCTTTAGAAACCTGGGGCAGAGGAACCTGCTCCAAGTGGGC
This sequence comes from Chionomys nivalis, assembly GCF_950005125.1. Lineage (NCBI taxonomy): Eukaryota > Metazoa > Chordata > Mammalia > Rodentia > Cricetidae > Chionomys > Chionomys nivalis. Next base: position 36,408,246 of record NC_080096.1, on the reverse strand, counting down.
CTGGAGGTGGCTAGTATCAAGTAAAGTTTGAGGAATTTACAGGTAGAATAGAGCTTTAAGAATAGGTAGTACTTCGTGGGGTGGCTGTGAATTGAGAGAGGAGAGAGATTACAGGAAAAGAAGAGCAGACCTTCCAGGAGAGCAGGACAATAGAATGCGGCTGGAAGACCTGGCTGTTGGAGCTAGCAGTAAGATTTTTTTTTATTTATTTTTTTTATTGAAAAAAAAATTTTCCCACTTCCTCCTCACCTCCCATTTCCCTCCCCCTCCTCCCGCTCTTCTCCCCCTCCCCCCACTCCTCTTCTCCTCCCTCTCCAGTCCCAAAAGCAGTCAGGGTTCCCTGCCCTGTGGAAAGTCCAAGGATATGATAGTGTACATAAGCGACCCCAAAAACTCCACCAAAGAACTCCTACAGCTGATAAACACCTTTAGTAATGTAGCAGTAAGATTTATCATGGGTTTCTGTACAAGGGCAAGTGAGGGGCAGTCTGAGGAAGCTCATGTGTGGGTTTGCACATCAAGCCAAAGGATTAAAATTGAAGCATCCATCAGACATTCTTTTAAATAGATTTTTATTTGAATTAAATATCGCAGCTGTTTTTTTTCTTTAAGTTAAAAAACAATGGAATAAAACACAACTTGTCAGGAATATTCCAGCATATGCTCCCTCTCAGTCCTGAGAAGTAGAGGCATCAAGGGAGAGCCAAAGAGCTAATGAAACAGGAGAGAAATCAGGGAGCAGTATTCCCAGCCATTCAGTTCCTCAGTTAAGGAACGATAGCATCTCATTCTAAAAGTTAAACTCAACTAGGCCTCCCTCCCTTGCTTCAGAACCCTTGAAAGACTCCTTATTACCTACCACATAAAGGCCAGCATCCCCTGACATGCTGTTCAAGGCCATGCCTGCTCTGTTCATTTTTCTGTGCCCCCAGGACTTATCACAGAACCTGATACTGCAGAGAATATGCCGTTGAATGATGAGTGAACCCATGAATAAAAATAGGTGTTTCAGAAAACTACTGAGGCTGCAGTATGCAGAGTGAATCAAAGGCACCCAGGCCAGGAAGGATGAAGACAGCCCCGTGTAGCACTGTTGCAATAGTGTGGGTGACACCCAGATCTGCTCTCGGGGAGCCAAGGAAGGTACCGATCACTCCAAGATCAGGCTGAGGGAGGGGAACAGGTTACCTTCAGCCCTCTCCTTTGTTCCAAAGCCACTTCAAACCTAAGGGCTGATTTTGTTCCCAGTGGTTTCTACACTCCAATGTGATTTTTCCTTTTCCTGGAAAAGAAAAGCCCCCTCAGCCACTGCTGGCGTTGCTATAACAACTTAGCTGCAGCTCTTTACACAGATCCATTTCCTTAAATCATTTAAGGAAAATTAACTGCCATAACAACGCGAGGAAGCTTTGAAAATAGAGCAACCCAGGGCCGGTTGGCTCCTCCCCCATCCTGCACCTCCTGGAGTCTTCCGGATAAGCTGTTCTCTTTCTGTCAAATAAATAAATAAATTATAACACATTCACTGACAAACAGAAAAGTTGGTGACATGGTCATATAGCAAACATGGAGCCATCACCCGCTCACCCCTACCCACGAAGTACACAAAAAATAGGTACAAATAACACAAAGAAACATGTGGGACAATGGATACATATTTGCAATATACATAAAATGAGAAACACATATTAAAAATATGCATAGTGAACAAAAACCAATGCCTAGGCCAGCGTAAAGATGTACATGATTACACAAAGGACCTGAATGCAAACAGAGTGTCAACCTCTGCTTCATCACTCAGAACAGAAAGACAAAGTCTGTGGTTCACATGAACTATTGCTAAGGCGAACAAGGGCTCTGGGTTAGCAGACAAGAAGGCCCTGAGATAGCACTTCCTCCTGAGACACCTGTGTGTTCACAGCTGCCAGACTGCTTACTGCCTGGTCGGAGAGGGGGACAAACCTTCCTTAGAGATTGGGGGTAATCCCATTCCGACCCCTACTTGTAGGCCAAGTAGAAGGACAGGAGTAGCCACATCATTTTGAATGCAAGGATTCTTTGCTCCTCATGGCAAATTGTATGCTTTTGCTGGAAAAGGCAACACCACGGCCACGGAAGACTATATCTTTGAGACATTTGAGCCTCAGTGGGTCCTCAGGATGTCTGGAAGCTGACCAGTGGATTTCCACACCTTTGTTACAGATCCGTGTCTATGATCATGTTACCCCAGTGTGTCTGCAGAGCAGCTAAAACCTGGTGGGGTTTTATTGTGTAGCTAAAATACTCTTTTGCTTAGAGATCTCAGGCACGTGACCCCTCAAATTCAGGCCTCTAGCTCCCTGTCTGTATACCATGGGGGTCAAAGGATGCTCTCCAAGGGATCATTCCAGATACACGGTCAATGTCGCTTTGGACTTATCCATTGACTACACTGCACAGTCCACTCACCGAGACACAGAATTACTGTAAGCCCCAGAAGTCGCAGCTGCCACCTGAGATGGACCACCTGATAAATATCTACAAAAGCCTTTAGCACAAGGCTCTATAGACTTAGCTTCCCAAGCTTCAGTGTGCCCATCTGCTAACAGGAAACAATGGCACCTAGCCTACCTGCCTCACCAGCAGTTCAAGACCCTGATGTTGATGAGAGAACATTTTCTAAGGAAGAGGGATAACTGTCTTGGGCCAAACCAGAAAGGAAAGTCCAGAATGTGGCCGCCTTCTAGAGATTTCATGAGGGGACAATTCGGTGTCCACAGTAGCCCCATAGGTCACACTTAGATATATTCGAGTATTTTCCCATTCCTTCCGGCATGGTCCAGGAAATCAGTAAATAACTGTGGAGGGAAAGTTCAATATGGTAATAAACTGGAAACAGATGAAATGTTGCTCAGGGAATCTGAAAACAGAGGAACGTGATTCATGAAAACTTTATAGTTTTTCCAACAGTTTGAGATAGTTTATGGAAGCTTAAGGAATTTGAAAGGAAACTATCATCTTTTTTAAAGGCAACTTCTCCCACCCATGATAAAATATGGGTCTATTATTTGTTTGTTTTTAAGAAAGTAGATTATAACTTTGGCTCTTTGACAGAAAGCATGGTGGAAAGATGACTCTCTTCCTTAGAATAACATTTGTGGGGCTAGTGGCCCTCTGTGACATCTTTCAGCCTGAATGGTCCAAGATAACTCTTATCAACCCAACTGACTGCATACATATTGCACAATTTCATGGGGAACAATGGAATTTCCCGGGGGTTCTGTTTTAGTCAGATCCATTTAACTCTCTGTACCTTGATTCCCAGGAAACAGAATATCTCTTGCCATCTCCTGTGCTTCCTATTAAGGCTATATATTATGCATGTAAACCTTTATTAGCAGCATACAGGAAATGGAGCCATTCTTTTATGCTCTTAGCTGTGTACTTTTCTCCCAGTCCCCATAGCTCTAGCTCCTGCATTCTACCATTAACTGTGATCTCTTTGAAGGCCTGGAATTTGCCTTAATCATTTCAAAGTCCCTAACAGTCAGTATAAAATACAAGTCATCAATGAATGTGGAGGGAGAGGTAAAAAAAAAGGCCAGCAGGAAAGAAGAAAGCTTCTCATTAAAACTTGGATTGTGCCAGGCATGTCTTTAATCCCAGCATTTGGGAGGAAGAGGAAGGAGGATCTCTGTGAGTTCGAGGCTAGCCTGGTCTACAGAGTGAGTTCCAGGACAGCCAGGGTTACACAGAGAAACCCTGTCTTGAAAATCCAAATAAAAAAAACAAATTTATAAAACCCAGATTGTGACATGAATGGGTTCTAAAGGATGAATAGGGAGTTAATATGGTAGCTCAATGGGTAAAAGCACTTGGCACAAGTATAAGGACCTGAATTCCAGTCTCCAGGAAAAACCTTGAACAGTTGCATGTGTCTATTGTTATAATGCTACTATGGCAAGATGGGAGGCAGAGACAGGAAGATGCCTGATAGCACCCAGGCCAACTATGCTGACAGAGTCAGCAGCAAACCAAGAGATCCTGTCTCAAAACAGGGTGGAATGTGAGGACCAATGCACACATTTAGCTTCAATGTGTGCACGTGTGCACTGTGGTGCTTGTGAGTCTGCACACATGCACGCGTGCTTACACAAGCACACACACAGAGAGAGAGAGAGAGAGAGAGAGAGAGAGAGAGAGAGCAGAGAGAGAGGGGGAGATTATTTTTTAAAAATTGATAGACCTTTTAATGAGTAATGACGAAGAAGAATCTTCTCTACAAGAAATCTGAAAAAATGACTCAGTGGTTAAGAGCACTGGCTGTTCTTCCAGAGAACCCAGGTTCAGTTCCCAGCACCCACCTGGTGGCTCACAACCATCTGTAACTTCAGTTTGATGGAATCCAACACCTTCTCCTTGCCTCTGCCTCACCAGGCACACACTTGCTTTGGAGATATAAATGCAAGCAAAGCATCCATACACATAAAATAAGTCTTTAAAAAAATCTTCTGGGCAAGAGACATTCTCAAACCCTCCAGAAGCCACCTCCAAACCCATCTTTCCACAGTTTCTCAATACCTAACTCACACACTAAGATCTTACATTTTGCTTTTCTATAAATATTACTAACTCTGATTTTTTACCTATTGGTTGTTGTAAGGTGAGCGGCGGGGCTGCGTCCCTGGCTGCCTGCACGGCTAGCTTTTTGCCCCGAAATAATTACATGGAAACTGTATTCTTTTAAACACTGCTTGGTCCATTAGTTCCAGCCTCTTATTGGCTAGCTCTTACATATTAATCTAACCCATTTCTAATATTCTGTGTAGTACCACGAGCTGGCTTACCAGGAAAGATCTTAACCTGCATCTGTCTGGAGTAGGAGAATCATGGCAACTCACTGACTTGGCTTCTTTCTCCCAGCATTCTGTTCTGTTTACTCCGTCTATCTAATTTTCTGTCCTATCAGGGCCAAGCAGTTTTCTTTATTAATTAACCAATGAAAGCAACAGATAAATGCAAGACCCACCTCCATCAATTGGTTATTCTACAAATATTGACAGAGGGTATTCCTTGAGCATAGTACCTCAATCTGATCTCCTCTGACCCAGGGACTCCATGCTCTCAGCCATGTTGAAAATCCCTCCAACACAAGTCTCGCCTTTTGGAGATGACAGGGTGGCCTGAAGAACTGCTGAGAAGCCTGTCTCTCCTGATGGGAGTTGAGTTCTCCTTGCTTAAAGGACACATCATGCTGTAGTTTAGAGACAGTTGGATATCTCCTCTAGAGTGTGAACCCTTGGGAGATACCAGTTGAGACTTTTAAATCTTCTTTCTATATCCTCTAGCACAGTTCTGCCCTCAGTGGACCCCACATGAAGACTTGAGAAAAGAAATCTTGACAAAATCTCCCTCATCCTGCCTGCCAGTTCCCAGCAAGACAGTGCCAAGACATCCCTTAAGAAACCACACAGTATTTCAAACATCTGTAGTTCCCTCTCTCTGTGCTGTGTGTTCATGGTCGTGTTTCTTCTCTCTTCTTTTTCTTGCTCCTGCTGATTTCTGTTATAAAGAACTCCTGAATATTTACACCAACAATACATCTTTATAAGGTATAGACTGGCTGTCAGGAGCCATGCCTCTCTTCCTCCTGAATATGGAGGGTTTTTTTTTTCTCACATACCTTTAATCCTAGTATGAGAGGCAAGGGCTGGCAGATCTCTGAGTTAGAGGTCAACTTGGACTAGAGAGCAAGTTCCAGGACAGCCAGGACTGTTGCACAGAGAAACCCTGTCTTGAAAAACAGACAAAAATGTTAGCTTTTTTTCCTCATATTTAAATCCTGGAAATTCCGGAGCATTTGAATCCAGCAGTGTAGAACCCTCTCTTGAATCCATGAATGCTGAAGCTGTTCCCTTCACCCTCTCTGTTAACACTATCCATTCTTTATACCGTGGCTTCTCAGTTACACCAACCTTTGGTCCCCATTCTCCCTGTATCGCAGCTACTGATAAGCTAAACCACTATGAGCTGGAAAGGGGAATCTGGACACAGTCTGGCACCTCAGTTTACCTCCATGTCAACTCTTCTCATTAACTTACCCCATCTGTTTTCACCCCTCCCACATCCTCTTCCTTCTGTGCCCTTGTCTCAGCATATGTGATCTGTGTATACAGCCCCACTAGGCATCAGGCTGAGGAGGCCTAGAACAGAATACAGGTTACATTGTAGGCTGCTTTGTATTTAACATGTGTGGAACTTTGTGGAGAGTTATTTTTGGTTGTTGCTGTTGGGAGGCTCTGGAGCACAGGATGAATTCATGCTATTACATCAAATAGCATATTGCATTTCAGGAACTGGCTTTAGCCATGGGAAATCAAGTGAGCCAGATGCCTAATTACCCCATTATTTACTGTGGTGGAGAGAGCCGAATTCTGATGCAAGGACCAGACTAATGACGTCTGCCAGCAAGAACCAAACAGTTTAACCTTTTACCAGGAAATTACCCCTATCCTCCTAAGGTACTAACGCCCATGCCCCCAGCTCCATACCAGTCCCAGATCTGATTGTAAGGAGGCTTATCAGCCTGAACACAGCCTGAACCTCTGGCTGATGAGTCTCCATACTCACCCCTTCCTCAAGTCATTGCGGGTTTCTGTTGTATTACTCATGACTGGTGAAGTTGTCCATAAAAGAGGGCATCCTTACACTCTTCAAAAGCAAAATGGCATTCATTCACCCATTCAGTAAACATTTCTGGAGCGTAAACACCGTCCACTGCAGCAGGAAGGCCAATGCCTGATGCCTCCCTTTCAAGATCTAGATGAGGGCAGTGGTCCTCAAGCTGCTTGCAGAAAAACTTCAAGGGACCTGAGGAGACCCCCTCACGGGACTCTTCCTTTCTAACAGAGCAGCTGAAGCATCTGGTTAAGGACTCAAGCTTAGGCCTGGATCTAAACCACAATTCAACAACCAAGGACTCAGGTATCCTGGACAGATCCCTTAAATGTTTTAAGCTGCCATGTCTTCATTTGTGTGTGTGTGTGTGTGGCGGGGGGTTGTGAGGATCAAATTAGCAGATTCCTGGGATTAGCTCAAAACACTGTGTTATGCACACATCCCCAAAAGCAGCCTAACTGCAAGAGCTGTGAATAAAGGAGTCTTTTGGCAACGAAATACACAAACTTGTGGTTCACAGAGCAAGTCAACCTATGATTATGCAGATGGTGGCATATTATGATGGACAAGGACTCTGAGTGCCAATGGGGACCAGACTTAGGGTCATACAAAGCTCTCTGGGGAACTGAGTCTAAAGAAATAGTTTAGTGTAAACAGGGATTTGTACAACAACACAGCAAGAGTTTGGAAGGATGAATAGGAGGTGTTTAGTCCACCTGGGAGGAGCATTACTGCAAAGCAAAGACACAACACACTGGTCGACAGTAACTGCAAGTTTTGCTCCTGGGCTGGAGGAAGCATGCCAGAAAGGGCAGGAGGAAAGGGTGGGTTGAAGAGAGAGACCTATCAATGACTAAGAGCCCGTGAGCTACCTCAGTGTGTTTGTACTTCATAATGAAAGTCACAGAGAACTACCAGTCAGTGAGCAACAGGACAGAATTTAAAAGAAAAAAGGGGAGGCATTCCTCTGTGTTTCTGGAGCTTGAACTACACTGTTGGGTTGATAGCTTTGCATCAATAATTTTTACACTTTATAAACAAAGGAACAGTCTGAAGTGTGAATAAGAATCTATGCAAAAAAGAAAGGAAGGGAGAGAGAGAAAAGAAAAAGAAAAAGGGCACAGAATCATCAATTATAAATAGTGGGAAAAAAACTGGGGAAAATATAACTGCCTAACAGTAGGAAACTGATTAAATGAATCACAATGCAGTCATATAATGGATGTTTATGATGAGATTATAATATTGAGAACTGCACACGCTGTAATTTTAAATGAAAAAAAGCAGACTGGGTTGCACATGTATTATGTTACAACAAACGTAACAACTAGGTTTAAAACACATACAAATATAATAGCAAACTAGATGTTAGAAGCAGTATTTCTATGCACCACGGTGGTCTCCCCTTGCTTCTTAATATTTCTCAATAATTTTCCATAAGTATTTGTTATCTTTGCAACTAGAAAACATTGTGAAAGGGTGAGGTGTATAGCAGAGACTGCTTGTTCATTTACCAGCCACCTAGACCTGACTAATAACACAGAAACTATATTAATTACAACACTGCTTGGCCAATAGCTTAGGCATATTTCTAGCTAACTGTTACATTTAAATTAATCTATTTATATTAATCTGTGTATCACCATGAGGCTGTGGCCTACTGGTAAGGATCTGGTTGATAGCTGGAATCTTTCTCCTTTGGCAGCTACATGGTGTCTCTTTGACTCTGCCTACTTTCTATATCTCTGTTCAGATTTCCTGCCTGGCTTTACTCTGCTAAGCCATTGGCCAAAACAACTTCTTTAATAACCAATGGTAATAAAACATATTCATAGCATACAGAGGGAAATCCCACATCATCTCCCTTTTTCTTTCTAAATAAAAAGGAAGGTTTTAACTTTAATATAGTAAAATCACATATACAAAACAGGTATCAAGCAAGAATTACACTTACAATATTTATATCTGCTTTAGCTTATATCATAACTAAGGAAAACTTGTTGTGAGAACTCCTTCAGCTAATAGCCTTAAATATACTGGCCCACTTGGATGTGGTCTCTTGTACTATAAATGCATACATAAAACTTGTGCAGCCTCTCTTGGTTGTTGGACTCGGTTCCTGTTCCCTGCTTGTGCAGAGGACTGCTGATTTATGAGTCTACCCCTAAATAAAGTACCGTTTATTATACTCCATTCTGACCTAGTGTGGGACTACTTTATTGTAATTGTCCACATCTGGCACCCATTGTGGGGCACAAACCCATGACCCTGAGATTAAGAGTCTCATTGGAGCTTGTTTTCTTCTTGACAAAACTGGCCTTTGGGCAAAGAACTGCCCATGCCTCAACCCTGACAAAATGCATGGTGTCTAGATGAGAAAATCAGGATACAAGAAAAAAAAGGCTGCCAAACCTTGCCAAGACAGGGTAAGATGGTTTTGAAAATTTTCCTGCTTCTGAAAATGGGTCTGTCAGTTACTGTAGGCTTTCGCCAAAGTTGGATGCGCCAACATTGCAAATGAGACTTTGGGTGATTGCCCAGGTAGTCAGTTGTCTCTGTCATTTATTGTACATTTTGGAAGTTGCTTGATTCTTCTTCCTGTTTATTCAAGTAATATTATCTCCCTTATCAAGTCTTTGATGGAGTTGAAGAATAGTCATAGTTACTTTCCTCTTGTGACTTCATCAAGCCATTTCTATTACAAGACTTAGACTCCTTAGGATAGGATAATTATTGAAACATTTAGCATATGATTCTTGCTTGATATTGTTTATGCTGGTTATAATTCTAATTTTTATAATTGATATTTGTTCTTATTGTATATAGTTTTGTACTGGGTTTGGAACTCTCTTATTTAGACAAAAGGGGAGGTGCTGTGGGAACTCCTTTACCCAACAGACTTTAAAATACCAGTGCACTTGGATGTGCTCTCTTGTACTATAAATGCAGATGTAAATCTTGTGTGGTTTTTCTTGGCTACTGAATTCAGTTTCTTTTCCCCACTTGCGCAGAGGACTGTTGATCTGTGAGCCTACCCCTAAATAAAGAACACTTTATTATACTCCATTCTGAGGTAGTGTGGGACAACTTTATTATAATTCTCTACAAAAAATCTAATTATAGCTATCTATTCTTCAACTCCATTAAAGACCCCAGAAGGATATAATATTATCTAAACAAGCAGGAAATGCATTGTAAGCAACTTCCAAAGTTCTAGAATTGACAGAGATACTTTGCTGCCTATACAATTACCCAATGTTCTTCTATACCATTTGGGGCAGCCATCTTCAGCCTACAGGCCCTATAGTATTAAATAGACTTTTCCATGAAGCAGAACATGTGAAAGATTGTTTTGTGTATGTTGGTAGTTTGTTAGTCACTTTTTTTGTATCCTGTAGAATGTCTGACAGTTTCTTTTGTGAAGCAGGAACCCTGAAGGACCATCCTGTCTTTTATAATGTCAGCAATATTTTTTGTGGATCCTGCATGTCCAGTTCATACAGTATACCATCAAGCAGTCCAGACAGAGCAGTTTCTTGCCCAAATTGCTAAGAAAGTCCATAAGGAACCTCTTCAATGCCCATCATCCTCTTGTAGTATTTGGTGCTGCCAGAAGCAGACATGTCTCATTGTTGAGAAAGTCTAAGTTCTTAAAACATTTAAATGCCATATTCTGTAAGTCTTTGAAAGGTTTGAAGAATACCTATCTATCTTAAATATATTTCTGTACATCTAGAAGACCTAACTAACATGACAATAAGCTTGACTATTATAGATGACTATTAACCTATATTTCTTAATTATATATTACATTTTAAAATCATCTGCATAAACACAATACCTTAATCAAGAGCAGAAATATGCATATAACAAAATTGACCTTAAATTTGTATTAATTAACCAAGATTCATACCAATGTAAAGTATCATCTCTGCAGAATATCCCCCCTTTAAATGTAAACAAGCATTTATAAACAATCATTTAAGGAATTTGGACATTGTTCTCTAGACTACTTCCTGCTGATTAACAGCTGGAAGTGCTGTTAATCAGGTCTTTTATGGGGTATCCTGTGTGGTAGGTCCATTTCAGTCAGCAATCCTGAAGCTCTCATGGATGTTGGACCATCTGGGCCATTGCTTCAGGGGGTTTATCTGATCAAACCACATTATCCAGCAATGAACCCACAGCTTTCTATCTTCTGTGGAAATAAAAGCATAACCTCTTTTCCAAAGTAACATATCCTTAGACCCAAATTTTGAAGTCAAGATATTTAAATATATATATATTGGTTTAGCTTAGCAGCCCATACAATGAAATGTCTCTCTGTACTTAGCTCAATTATGGTCAAAAAATTCAAAGAAAACACAATAATATACATAATTCAGATTCTCTGTATATTTTCCATATTTATGTGGCTTATTTTTCTTGACTCCTTTAATCTAAGACTGCACTGTCTCTTTAAAGACTTTGTTTTATTTTTTAAAACTATTTCTTTTTATAACTGTCTTTTTCTTCTCTCTCTCTCAAGCCTACATACACTTTTTTAAACACAGTGTGATCTTTTTAGAGGTTTATTTATGTCTGAATCTGTCTTTATTGTGTATCTGTAATCATTTTCTGACCAGGAGTGCTTTAAAATGGTAAGCAGCGTGGTTGGGGCAGCTCTGGATGCTGGCTCTTCCTCTCTTGGCCTTTCAACATGGTGGAGGTAATTCACGGACAGCTCTGGGACTGCTGAGAGGGAGCTGTACCTACCACCGCAACTCTGGGAAGCAGTTGACACATGCTGTCACCAAGTAACTTGCAGCACACTGCCCACAAACCCCATTCAAGTGCTGGGCCTCCTGAAAGAGCCAGAGATGTTCATGAAACTAGTACAAACTAGGAAGCTCTCTTAAAGGAGCCGTGCAGTTTTGCCATGAAAACTGAGTCAGGAAACCTCTTAAAGGAGCCATATCTAAAGATATGCTGCTACCAAGAAGCTGTGCTTAACTCTGTTCTTTTGTGTCTAGAATTTCTTCCCAAACTCTCTCGGTTTTTATGTGGATGTAGTTGCCCCGCTTTGATGCACCATTTTGTAGTGGAGACTGCTTGTTCGTTTCCCAGCTGCCCAAACCTGAATAATAACACAGAAACTATACTAATTACATCACTGTTTGGTCAATAGCTTAGGCATATTTCTAGCTAACTCTTACATCTTAAATTAATCCACCTCTATTAATCTGTATATCTCTATGAGGCTTTGGCCTACTGGTAAGGTTTTGGCTGTCAGCTGGCATCTTTCTCCTTTGACAGCTACATGGCATCTCTTTGACTCTGCCTACTTCCTCTCTATATCTCTGTTCAGATTTCCCTGGCTTTACTCTGCTAAGCCAATGGCCAAAACAACTTCTTTAATAACCAATGGTAATAAAACATATTCATAACATACAGAGGGGAATCCCACATCAGAGGGGACCTACTACATAGTTATGAACCACATCTAGTCATGCGGTTCTCTCAAGGAGAACCGGTCCCAACCTTCATTATATAAGAGAACTGTGTTCAATATATAGCTTTCCATCTGCTCCCTAACTATCTATCCTCATCCATCCATCCATCCATCCATCCATCCATCCATCCATCCATCCATCCAATTACTATTCCTTCCTGTTCAAACATTCCAGCAGGTCTTACTCTTCTGCTCATCACCCTCTGGAAGCACAATGTAGGATTTCTCCGTTTCTTCCCTGGAGCATACCCGTATTTTGCTCTCTTCTTATTTTGGCCCCTTCTTAGTCTGCTAAGTCTGTGATCTTATTGCATTGTGCTATCGAGAACTGGCAAGTGATTCTAATTTCCTACAGGTAAAGAACATATACTCTTTAGTTAAAAGTTGCTGGTAGACTCTGACTCTGGCTCTACTTGATTCCTTCCCTCTGTACCTTTCAGTGGCCTTTTTCTGTGCAATATGGTAGGACCATCTCCTCAAGGAACTTTTGTGACAATTAAAAAGTCACTGGGTATGGCGGCAGAGGCCTTTGATCATAGCACTGGGAAAGCAGGGGCAAGCAGATCTAAAGTTCAAGGCCAGCCTAGGCAACTGTACAGTCACTTGTCTTGTTTCTGTAGCAACATATTTGGCAAAAGTAACCTAGGGAAGGGAAGGTTTATTTGACTCAGAGTGTGAGAGTATTGTTTACCAAGATGGAGACATCATGGCGGCAAGAGCTTGAGGCAGCTCCTCACATTGCATCCACAGTAATGAACTAGAGAGGAATGCTGTGGACAGCTCTTCTCCCAGACCATTAATGGACCACTCACATATAAGGTATATCTTTTCACTTTAATTAGCCCAATCTAGAATCCTCTGCATGTCTCCTAGGATATTCCAGATCCTGTCATATTAGCCACAGTAGTCATCACCGCTACAGAGTGAGACCCTACCTCAAAAATCAACAGCAAAAATACCCAACAGTTAGTTTCTTTCATAAGAATGTCAAATAGTAAACATTCAGTAAATATTAGCCTATATTCATATTAACCAAAACTTAGTAACATCCAATATCCATTGTTTAATATTAATTACAGAAAGATCTTCAGAACAATAATAATTATCAGAATCTTAAGCCATAGTATTTTAAAGATAGTGATAACTGTGATTATTAAAATAGCAGTGTGTAGATCTGGAAAGACAGACTGTGAGGAGCTATTAGCCTTAGCTCAGCTCCTCTGGCCATTCCCAAGCCCCAGTCCTGACAAACTCTTTCTTCTGTAATTGGGGTAGTCTGCCCAGTCCCTCAAGCCTTTATCTCTTAGAACTTTCTGTATTGGTTCCATTTCCTTATGTGTGGATTTACAGGTTAACCTTTAGAGGACAAGCACATTCCTTCATTTCTGGCTTTGGGATATGGTGTTTGAGAATGTTGGAGTCACTTGTGGTCATCCCTAAAGGGTAACAATGTCAACGACGGTCTTAACAACAAAGGTTACCCTCCAGATCCCTCAGGAGTGACACAGACAGAAGATCCAACTTGGGGCTGGGTTCTTAGAACTGGGTTCACTAGGAAACTAGTAGAGCAGGACCAGTAAGGCAGAAATCTAAGCAGCCGAGGGAGCTGCAGGGCCACTTGCTCTCACTGCTGAGCCTAAAGGGCACACCAAGGCCAAAGTTTCCCTTTAAATCCTCATATCATCTGGGCAGACTCTGAGGCTGGAAGATCAGACTCAGTCAGGCTCCCAGTACAGTGAATAGTCTCCTCGGGTTAAGAGTCCATCACCCATCACCAGGCCGTGACCTTGAAGCAACCTCCCATTGCTGAGTCATGGGTTGTTTTCACTGTTGTTTGATTGCTACACAGTCTTGCTGTGTTGTTCAGGCTGTGTCTGCTTTCTGAGTATTGGGATGATTATAGATATGTACCAATGAACCTAGCCTACAGCATTTAAATATATACATTTACGTTCATTTAAATGTAAATGTAAACGTGTGTGAGGGAGTGGTATGTGTGGAGGTCAGAGGAGATCTTGCAGTATATGTTCTGTCTTTCTAACGTGTGGGTTCCATGGATCAAACTTGGGTTGTCAGGTTTGGAAGCAAGCTTCTTATCCAGTAAGCTGTTTTGTCAACCCTCAAGGCAAGTAGTATTTTTTAAAAAACAGCTATCTTTGTTATGTGGCATAAATAGTTCTTTAGGACCCTGAAGGGGTAAAGGGAGATGATGGTTCTATTAACTGAGAATATACAGACTCCCAGACATTGTCTCTTCCAGTCTGTAAAGCAGCTATACGGAGCTGGGCATTGTTGGCTTTATGTCTCCGGTGAGAAGATGGAGGATAGATGAGATGCCTCTCTCCAGCTCTCACCTCTACAGGGGCATGCCTTCATCATCCCACAGCTCTCCAATCTACTCTGCTCTCCAATCTGCTCGCCGGCTCTACTGTGAACTCCCTGGGGAACAAAACCCTGTCACCCCTGCATTCTTTTGCAAACAACCAAGTGTCTAATACAGAAGTAAAATGTCAGTAGATAATGCTGGGCATACTGGCTCTCACCTGTAACTTTAGTATTTGAGATTGGAGGCAGGAGAGTCGGGTGTTTAAGGCCAGCCTACATGAGACCCTATCTCAAAAATAAACAATAAATGCTGGGAAGATTGTTAATTCAGTAAAGTGCTTTGTTATATAATCATGAAGACCTGAGTTCCAAACCTCTCAGCTGGCTCACTTCTGTAGCTATAACTATGGACAAGTGGAGGCCAAAGCTTGCTGGCCAGCCAGCCTAGCTGATTCAATTAGCTTTAGGTTAATGAAAGAGGCTGTGTCACAAAAAGAAGGTAAGGAACAATCTAGGAAGGCAACTGACTTTGACCTTTGACTTCTACATGCACAACATACATGTGCATATGTAGCCTTACTGTCATGTTCACATACCCACATGAACATGTACATGTGCCACATGCAAACACACCAACAATAAAAATCAACAGAAAGGAAAGCAGCAGGAACCTGCAAGGTCACACAGGTGTTCACGGCAGAATTGGAAATGGAAGCCAGATGGGCCAGACTCCAAGGCCTATTACCCCAGTTCCGCTCAGGGTGTGCTTGCTTCCCAGGGACTTGACATTTCTCAAGTGTGTCTTGTTTTATCTTTCAAATATTTGTAAATAGCTACTCTAGAAAGGAGAAATCTGTCAATTTCACTCTTATTTGAGTATGATACCATCTTTTTTAAGAATAAAGATTCAGAATGGATCTATGAAATTTAGGCTAAATTTGCATTATAAATAGATGTCGGACTTATTCCATAATGTAGAATACCCTACATCACCTCTATACTACTATAAAGAATATTTTTATTTGAAAAACTCTTAATGAATTCCATAAAATCAAACATGCCCAGTAAGTTAGGGACTGGAGTTTTGTGTGAGGCCGACTAGTCCTAATGCAGTCAAAGAGTCTGGGGATGAGAACCAGCACAGTTGATAAAATGCTTGCCTGGCATGTACCTGGCACTGGGTTCAATCTCTGGTACCTGCCAAAACAAGAAGAAGGTGAGGGTCAGGAAGAGGGAGAAGAAATGGAGGAAGTGGAGGAGGAGGTGAAGAAGTCGTTTTGAAAATGAGAGAGAGAGAGAGAGAGAGAGAGAGAGAGAGACTCAAGGCCACAGTAAAACATATACAAGGCTGAATGGTAGTTTGGATAGAGGAAGACTAAAGAAACACCCCTGGGTAAGATGCTGGCAGTTGAGACATGGGTCCCAGCAAGGACAGTCATGCAGGGAGAGGAGAAGAAGGTCTGGCTAGTTTTTAGGTGAGCCCTTTAGAGAAGAAATGAATTTTAAAGAAGAAAAGTGGCTATGTTCTAAAGGGTCCAGGAGTGCAAGGCTAACGGCAGCTACTGAAGGTTTGTGGGCAGGGAAAGGGCAGAGGGACAAGCATTAGTTCTGATTATGCAATCATCACCAGCGTTTATACCTCAAAGCGGTGACCCCCTTTAATCTGACAGTTGGATGGCTATAATTTGTTAAAAATGACAAAATGTCTCATTTTGCTGCAGTTCATTTTGGCCTTTCTTAATATTATAAAGTTAATTTCAAAAGGGAAATAAATGTATTACTGTTGTCAGAGTCGTGAAAAGATGGATTTTGCACTGTCAAGCCTTTACCTTGAGTGAATCCATCATGCTCTAAAATGGCTGCCATCTTCCCAACCTGTTCCCTTCTCCTCTCCCCGCTCCCTCCCTTTTCTTATAGCCTCCTTCTCCATCCTTCACTTCTTTCAGCTGACAACACATCTACTGCCATGTGCTCTGGGGGCACAAGCATAAAGGACAAAGTTACTGCTCTTAGGAAGTGCTCACTCCAGAGGAGGAGGAAGAAAAAGGACCCCCTACCATAGGTGTGAGTCTAATTGCCAAAGACTGAACAAGCTCACAGAAGAAGTCACCTATCCCGCAGAGGGAAAGGAGTCTTCAAAAATGTGTATTTTTATTACTAAGTATGTGTTTGTGTGAGAGTATAGGCAGGTACATGTTTGTGTGTGTGTGTGTGTGTGTGTGTATGTGCGCACACACGCGTATACACGCACCTGGGTGTACATACATGTGTGAGGGGGAATATGTGCATATGCGTTTATATATGTGTAGAGGTAAGAGGTCAATGTAGGTGTCTTCCTCAGCCATTCTCCACCTTGCATTTTCTTTTTCCTCTAGAAAAAGTCTCTCATTGAACATGGGGCTCACCAGTTGGATATACTAGCTGGTCAGCAGACCTTAGTAACCCACCTATCTCTACCTCCAGGTCCCTGGTATTACAGGATGTGACATATAATAATGGCTAAATTATTGTGTGCTGTTTAAACTCATTGGGAATCTGCTTCTGGAGGCAGAACTTCCTACCCATCTTCATTTCAGCTACAAATATGTTTGTTTCAAAGTGTACCCCAAGTGCCCCTGCTTCTGTTACAGGGAGAAAGGAGAGCAGCTAAGCAGCCTCCAAATGAAAGCATTATATCTTTGAAAATAGCTAGAAGGTACCCTGTTTGAAACAAAGGTTGCTATATTTTATCCCATGACATGAATGCCCGCTATGGGTGCCATAATGTCTTCCACAGAGAAGACCTTCTGCTCAGGCCTTCCTTAATCAGTAAGAGCCTTGTCTCATTCATGCTACATCCTGTACCTTCAATGACTCATGCTTCCCTCTGACTGAGCAGTTTTTCCTCCCCTTTAAAGTCCAGCCCACAGAACTAATGTAGCAGTCAGTTCTCCATGCCACTGTTCCCAAGAGCCTCTTTCAGTATCACAGCTGGAAATGAGTCGGATAAGGCGCTAAGAAAAGCACACAAAGTCGGCATCATCTCCATCCTAAGCGTGGACAGAAGGTGTCGGGAGTCCCATCTGGACGTGTGATGCTCACAGTCTTGATTTCTGCTAATATTCCTTCGTCATCTCCCTGTGTTGCATTCACAGTGTCTCTCATGAAGGCATCATTGTCATAGTTTTGTTTTAGTTGTGTAAAGCTAGAGAAGAAAGCACATGAAGTGATTAGAATGATAAATTGGCCTGAATGATTTATGAAGTGGGGAGGGGATGGAGTTTACTGAGTAATGTAGCTTGGGTTGTGTGAGGGGAGGGCATGTTCCTCTGTCTCTCTGTCTGTCTATATCTTTGTGTGTATCTGTCTGTCTGTCTCTCTGTCTCTCTGTTGCTGAGGTCAAATTCAGGATCCCATTCATGCTAAGCATTGTGCTCTACCACTGAGTTACATTCCTAGCCCCTGTGCACTCTTATTTTCAATGACAAAGCAACAAGTGGGCCCTTTAAAGCATACAAAACATTAGCTAAATTATTTGACTCATAAGGTCTTTGGGTAACGTTTTGATGGATTCCTATGATTAGCCTCAATACCACTGGGCCTCATTCAAGCCACTTGGGATTAATGAGTTAGAGGCAATCAAATCCCAGACTGTCAGATGCAGAAGGGGTAGGAGAGTTCTTATTCAGCTTCCTCATTTTACAAGTGAGACAGTGGTGTGGGAAGGAAAAGGACTCCCACAAGGTCACAGTGATTGGTGGCAGACATTCCACTGATATTTATTTTATTTTTTCTCCTTAGCATCTTCCACTTCACAATGAGGTACTTTGAGGCAAATGTGTTTAATTGATGCTAACAATCCTTCCTCCTGGAGGAGAAGCACCAGAAAGAAATGGCAGTTGTCTGACTCATCCATGCCCTTCTGCCAGCCAAGTGTGCTTCTTTATGTCAAAGGATGACCTTGTACATCTAAACCTTGGATGCTTGATATTGCCTCTTTGATCTTTCACTTCTCAATGCTTTCTTCACTTAGTCCCTATATATTTAGTAGTTAATAGTCATAAAAATAGCCATTCATCGTGTGGCCTGAACTCAGAGTTATTGTACAACTAAAGGCAACTTTGGGAATCAGGAAAATGAAGCACACAATTCTGCAAGGAACTGACTGTATGAGTTAGCTTTATGCTGTGATGGCAAGTGAACCCAATGGCCTGGTAAGTTAGACACTAAAACTTTACTTCGTGCCCATGTTACAAGAGGGCTGTGGGTGAGCGTAACTTGGTTTACCCCAGTGTGCCTACTCATCTAGGTTGCAGGATGAAGATTGTACCCTTGATGGGGATATTCTACTTTTTAAATAGAGGATTGGAACCCAATTCCACTAAAAGCAGGCACATAAATACCAACTGTCATGGGCACTCATATCCCATTGGTCAAGGTCGAAGTCAATGGAGTCTTAATAATAACAGTTATAATAGGAGATCCCTCCTTACAGACAGGAAAGAATAGTCTGGAGCAAAAACCCAATGAACAAAAATTGCTTGTTGCTGAATCTCAGTATGGTATCAAGGAAGTTGCTTGCTTCTCTGAACACAGTTTCTGATCTTTGAAATAAATATATTGGCTTGGGAAATCAAATCAGATATGTTGAAGTTTCAAATGTCAATCATACCACAGACTGTCTGTGAAACCTTAGGTAAGTTACTCAGCCACCCCCCTTTACAAGTGTAATAGTTTCAATCTCTCAATGCTTCTCATAATCTTATTTTATTTTTAACCTTAGAAATATTTTTCAGGAAATAATGTGTCTTGTGAGGAAACATTTTTTAAAGATGTAATTCATTTAAGTTCTATTAAGCTTAGGAAAATTGAATTCAATATGTTTCTGAATAGCAGTATTAATAGTAGGTAAAAATATGGCTGTTCAATCCCTTACCAATTCGGGGTGGGAGTAATATGGTCCTGCCCCTCCATGCTGAAGTATTGGTTCCTGAAAGATTCTAGGAGAGGATGCATCATTATCTTTAGTTATGTAGATAATGGAGAGTGGGGGAAGGGGCAACCAGGATCCAATGGTCACACAAATGGTCTTGGTTAAACTCAGTGGGTCAAAGAGAAAGGCATGAATGTGAGACCCAGATTTATTAGAAGGAAAAGGGAGTTGACGGGAGCGAGAGCAATTAGCATGCATTTTGTATGTGTCTGAAAATGTCAGACAATACTTCAGTTGATGAATAATTACATTTAATAAAATAAAATCACTGTTGTTTACTTATCTCTTTGGCCAGTCAGCTGTACCCAGACAGTACAGTGTCTGCTGGGTGTTTTTATTGGCCTGTATCTATGGACTGTAGGACCCAGTGGTTTGTTGACTTGGAGCTTTGCACTGTGGCGGTCTAGGCCAGGGTTCTGTGCCTGCAGGGACAGTTTCCTGCCTTCCCCACCTACTTGTTCCAGACTGCGGGAAATCCTGTAGATGGCACTCATGGAAGCTTTTCTGCCTAACTATTGCTATGGCTTGGGCTTTATTCCCTGAATCTCTAATCCCACATGCTGGTCTCTGTTACTCTCCTTCGGATTGCTGGATTCAAGCCCACACTGGACCTGGGGGTATAAACTGTCATTTAAGAACTATGATCGAGTCACAGCACCCAGAATGGAAACTGACACATGGCAGGTGCTTTGTGATTAACTGTTGAATGAGTTAATGCCCATGGCTCTAATCCACTTGACCAAGCTTCTGATTGCTATGAGGTATGGAGTCCACAGCCAGCAGGGACCTCTAAGCTGCTGGCAGACCCTGCACTCACCCCTCCACAGCCCTAGCACATTTGATTGCCTGTAACCACTAGGCCACCTTCCTTCTGTCGCTGAGGATCAAAAGGGCTCCTGGTCTCTAAACCTCCCAGTTTCTTTTCTTTTCTCAATTGCATGACATTATAGCATTTAAACTTTAAAAATAAATGAATTGATTTCTTCTTGAGTTTTTGCTTGTTTCTTACTAGGGCATTTCTTGCTTTTTTGTTTATTTGTTTTGTTTTAACTTACTTCCCCCAAACCAGTAAAGAGTCTCACATAGACATGAAGAAACAGGCGAAATATATTTACAGTTTCAATTAGTGGTCAGAGATATGCAAATGGTTTAAATCCTTTCTGTGTGACCTTGGATAAGGGAGGCACCCTCTCCAAAAGAAAGCTTATCTTAAAATGAAGATAATACCCACAGTCCCAGTTATCTGAAAATCCAGTGAGATTCCATAGACCCAACAGCTTAGGGCTCTCATGCCACCTGAAAGATGGTTCGGTTATAACAGCTCGCCATTGTGAAGACAGAGCCAGCACTGACGGGGAGGGAGCTTTATTTGAATTAACTCAATTAGTTCTCACTGTCATGAGGTGGTTCATTATTACCATCCCTGTTGTGGGGAAAGACAATAAAAGGAGTTATCACGGCAGCCCCACAGGCAGTCCAGTGCTCAAACTGCATGCAGGAGATGGCTCTGTCGTCACAGCAGTATGGGCACGGCCTGGGTTCAAGCTTCTCCCCATGATCCTTACTTCCTCTTCCTACTTTCCTTGCTCCATGCTCTCTGATCTGTAAGTCGGGACACTTGACATGAAAACACCCTTCTTCTCCATCCTTCGTGGCAGCGCTGACTGAGCCCTAAGCCTTTGCCAGGGAGTTCTGGACCGGCTTTTCTGCCATTTATCAGGCTGCCAGAGGGCTGGGCAGCCTGTCTGCTTTTCACACAGAGATATCAGAGTAGCTGACAGAGCTGGGGAGCCTTGGAAATGGCATTGGCTGTGAGCAGAATGCCAATGAGGAACCTGGCCCAGCCTAGAGTGAGGGTTTATGATCCGGGAAGCTCCCTGGCAGTCAAGAAGAAAAAAATTGTTGGTTTGGGTCCAGCTGTCAACCCCCTGCTCCTCTGTCTAGCGATGTGTTCTTGGTCTTGAATGTCTTGGGAATGTCTTGAATGTCTGTTCAGTTGCACTGTGTAGGCACCTGCTTCCAGGCTGTGTGTAGAGACCTGGAGGAAGGCATCTTCAGGCTCAAGTTCAAAAGAGGGAGCATATAAAGAGAGGAAGAAAGAGAATCACAAAGATTCACTGAATCCTCTAGAAAAATAAAAGCTAGGTGGAGGTGGTGGTGAAAGAAATTATAATGAATATCTTAGCCCAGTAAGTCATGGAGATGGCCAAATCAGAACAGCAGAGATCTGGAGACTAAGGTGTAACATGAGAGGACCTGTTTGTTGGGGTTTATGTCCCGCCCAGTACCCCACAGCTGGCAAGCCCCAAAGAAAATCACACAGAGGTCTCCATAAGATTATAAAACTGATTGGCCCATTAGCTCAGGCTTCTTGTTAACTCTTGTAGCTTATATTAACACATTGTTCTTATCTATGCTAGCCACATAGTTTGGTACCTTTCTCAGCAGGGCAGCTCACATTTTGCTTTTTAGTGTAGGGATATAGCCCCACCCATTGGGGGCGTGTTCGCCTCGGGCTAATGTTTACGGATAAATCTGCCGGGCGTGAGCCCAGCAGCCCCTTTTTTCTTCTTTTGCTCCACTGTGCTCCGCGGGAACCTGTGGTCCTGTAAGTCTATTTCCTTATTAAAGCTGTATATATCTATATAATCTGTCTGCATTCATTTGCGCCACCACATTTTAGGAGTCTGGGCAGGAATCGAGGGAATGGGCTTCCTTCTTCCCAGAATACTCCTGTTCTCATCCCACCTCTACTTCCTGTCTGGTTGACCCACCTATACTTCCTGCCTGGCCAATCAGCATTTATTTAAAATATGCTTGACAGAATATAGCCAATTCTCCCGCACCACTAAGGTTTAGGGCAAAGTTGCTCTTTACAGAAATTTTTCCAAAAATTTTTATATGTAAAATTCATACAAATTGTGCATCTTACTCCATAATATAGTTTAAGTCATTTACTTCTTCATCACCACCTTCAGGAGTGCACCCTTGTTGCTTCTCAGCTGCCCCATTAGCCCTCTGCCTTAACTTGATGTTGAGTCTATGGGATTCTGTAGGCTGGGATTCTAGAACCTTGCAGCCTACCCACTACAAACAGTGACTCAAAGTGGGCAGGAAGAGTGATTCATACTTGCGTTCAGCAAGCTCTTGCCAACTATTAGTCACGAAGCTCCCAGGGCTGCAGCTGACTTGGAGCAGGCTCCAGCCCCAGGCAGCACCAGTGCAATGTGAGAGGCAGGCCTACCAATATCAATGAGTTATGGTATAGTGGCCACACTAAAGTGGCACTGCCAACTTCAACAAGCTGGCAAAACTCTATGCAAGGTTTTTGTTTGTTTGGTTAGTTTATTTGGTTTGGTTTACCTAATAGCCACTCCGAACAGTTCTGAGATGGATAGTTTCAGGATTATCACAGTATGAGGGAATCGAAGCTAGGAGAGGGAATGGCTTGCAGCTGGCAGGTGGAGAAATTAGAATTTCAATTCACATCTTTCTTCAAAGGGTGGGCTCCTCCTATTCATATTCCATTGACTCTTGCAATAGAGGATGATCTCCCAGGATGGTAAACACAGTCTAGAAGAATGATCAAGAAAGGTATCCAAAAGGACATAGCAGCATTGCTGAGCCCTTAAGGATAAGTAGGAGACGCCCAGACATCTACCAGTCAGAAAAGGGTTTTCAGTGCGGGAAGAGCATGAGCTAAGCAAGGAGTGCTGAGAGGAGGACTTTGGTGAGAGTTGAACAGGGCAGTCTGACTGGCATTTTAGATGAGTGATAGGGCATAAGGCCGGGGAAGTGAGTAGAGCCAGATCAAGAAGTCTTATGGTAGGAAATTATCCTCTGGGGTATAGGGTAGCAACAGAAGTTTAGTGAGTAGGGGGATGGTATGGGCAAATTTGTGCTTAGAAAAGTTGTTGCCAGCTATGGGTAGAGGATAAAGTGAAGGAGAGACTAAAGGCTCTCTCAGGATCCATCCATTCATTTGTCTCCATCATTTATCTCATCTGTCTCCATGCTCTCATATATCTTGTCCCTGTCTGCCTGCATCTGTCTAGGTATCAGCCTCTATCTGATCTGCCTATTTACTGGATCCATTGGCTTCATTATATAACCCCGAGTAAGTCACTTCACTACTCTAAACCAAAGGTCCCTCATCAATAAAATGAGGATCATAATACCAGCCTCAGAAGATTAGACTAGGAATTGAGTGTGATATTGCATGTGAAATCTTTTTATATATTACAAAGTACCATACAAATGTGAAGGATTATTGTTATCTACATTTTGCTCTCTCTGGTGTATTTTTTTTAACCCCAACATTTACTGAGGATGGACTTCAAGCTAGATATCATCTATATATTTGGTATATATGAGAGAGAAAGTTTATAATGAATCAAAAAGAACACTAATCTTCTGAGGGATCAAAGTAAAAGTCCATTGAAAGCTAGAAGTCTCCATTTAGTATTGTGATATGCTTGTCTAGTTATCTCTGTCTCTTTGTCCATCCATCATTCCATTCATCCACTCATCCGTCTACCATCCATCTATCCATTCATCCATCCATCCATCATCAATCCATCCATCATCTGTCTATCCATTCACCCACCCATTCATTCATCCATCTATCCATCCATCCATAATCCATCCATCTATCCATCCATCCACCCACCCATTCATCCATGATCCATCCATCCATCCATTCATCCATTCATCATCCATCTATCTGTCCATCTACCTTCTCACCCATTCATCTATCTATTCATCATCTATCCATCATACATCTATTCATCCACCACCCACCCACCCTTTTATCCATCCATCTATCCATCCATCCATCATCCATCCATATATCCATCCTTCTATACAATCTCCCGATTCTCTAGCTGTACTGTTTATGTTCACAGATAGTCACTGACTTAAAACCTCCTCAGTCACATTCCCATTCCTATCCATTCCCTTGCCTCTATAGCCCCCTCCTCACCACCATGTAATTTCAAGAGCCTATACCTTAAAAGATAAAAAAAAAGACCATTTCTCTAGTTGATGTGAATCTCTCTCTCTCTCTCTCTCTCTCTCTCTGTTTTGCAATTTTATGGCTTTCTTTACCCCTTTCCATGTGGCTCTCAAGCTATTCCTTAAGACTCAAGCTGGTCCCACATGGCTCTGAAATTCCATACTCCATGAACCAAGAAAACTTTTAGCCCAAAATTGGAGTCAATGCCATTGAATTCTGTAGGCTCTGTGACTGAACTAGGACTGCCAGAGAGGCTCCAAACTGATACAAACCTCTCCATGTTTAATAAAGATTGTATTGACTTTGTTATTTAAGTCACTCATCCCTAAAGACCCCTTAAGAAGCAATGCTTCACAGTGGGGTAGAAGTTCTATTGTTACCTCCAAGCTTCACAACAATCAAGTTATTCAGCCACTCTGGGCCTCAGTGTTAGAATCAATAAGAAGAAGACGGTGCCATAGGGACTAAGTTGTGTCAGGTCTGATGTGAACTGCTGACCCACTGCACTCTGTGAATTGACCCAGTCAGGAACTCATATTATTCTTCTGCAGTAAGGAAGCATATTGCCAGTGAATATCCTGTTTTTATGGTTTTGTGTGCATGTCTGTCCAGGTGTTGCAGGTATGTTCATGCAAGTGTGGGTGTCTATGGTCATGATTTAAATGTTGATCCACTCCTTACGGTTGCTAAGACCCCAGGAAAGTGGCACAGGGTAGAACTTTCTGTAACATGCTAGTGCCCCTTCGCAGTGCCCACTGGGATATCTATTGAGCACTTGTATGTGGCTCAGTACATCCAAGGAGCTATCATTTTTTAAAGTTTATTTAAATTAGTCTAAATTTTGGCAAGTTCCTATTGCATAGCTCTAGGTTGTGCTTCCTCACCCCTTTCTAATTACTCCTGAACAAATTATGGTATGAAAAACATATAGAACACCTGCTAAACTTTTCGGCACCTAGATATGCACTAAGTCATCTAACACATGCCAGCCCTGAGATATGAGTGGCCTTCCTGTCCCCTTCGTACTACTGATAAGGGACTGAGATTTGAGACAAAAGCAATTCCTTCAAAGTCCCAGAGCAATACAGGTTTGGAATCTAGATCTCTGGCCCAAAGCCATTCCCTTTGCATGACCCATGTTCATGCTGTCTTTTAGAAATGTAGGCCTAGTTCCCAGGGTGAGTGTAACTTTCCCTCTTGTTATAAAAAAGATAGCTCCAGCTATACAGTGAAGAGTGAATTTGGTGGTAGATGAGGGAAGGGAGCATTTTAAGTAGAAGCAGAAGCAGGAGACATCTGGGAGGCAACTGAACCAGAGCAACCAATGTCAAGAGGCCCATCAGTGGTGTCCTCCCAGTTCCGGTGTCAGAGTAGACAGACCTTTGGAGAACATGAAGTACAAATCCTTATTTGAAGAATGCTGGACCCGAGGCTCTGAGGCAAGGGGGTGTTTTCCCAGGATTGCCTGAGTTAGCAAAAGACCTTTATCTCCTGCGTTGATCTTGCTCCCAGAGCACAAATCCATCTTATGGCAGGTGCTTTTGTCATTGCCAACCTCTGCCTCCACCCACAGCTTCCTTTCATGTGTAGACACTGCTGCCCTATGCTTAGATGCCACCAAGTCACCTAAAAGACAGGGAGTTAAGTTTTTTTTTAAACAAATCAATTTTCTGCAAAGAATGAGCAAACTCACTGGCAGAATTTTGAGCATTTTCTCCAGAGAATACAGAAGCTCATATAAGGTGTCTTGAGTAGATGAGAAATGACTTATTCCATTTTTATTTTTAGGGAAGAGAGGGGAGAAAAACCCAAACAACTTTTGTGCAGCCTGATGATATTCCTCTCTCATCTCTCATTTGCTCGCAACTATTTTGTCTTAAGGTTCTGGGAACTCATGGGAAGCTGCTGTGTGATTTTTATCTTCATGATTAAAGTGTTACAGTTTATTGAGTTCTTTACATCGGCAGCAAAGTCTGCAATGCAGGATTTTACATAACACCTCATTTTCTTCTCGCACCATTACTGTTATTAACCTGGTGGCAATAAACAGAAAATACAGCTTTGCTTGTGCTGTGCCCTTTGTTTTTGTTCCAACAGCAAGAAGAGATTCGAAGGGGAGGAGA
The DNA here is from genome assembly GCF_950005125.1 of Chionomys nivalis. Classification (NCBI taxonomy): domain Eukaryota; kingdom Metazoa; phylum Chordata; class Mammalia; order Rodentia; family Cricetidae; genus Chionomys; species Chionomys nivalis. The sequence continues at coordinate 36,381,664 of NC_080096.1, read as the reverse complement.
GAGAATCCAGGGAGAATAGGAGAGAAATGTCTAGGCTTTGTGTCCCTTCGATGTCTGCCCTTCTCCCTCCCTCTTCTATGACAGCATTTTCACTGACAAACTAGGATTAGCATTGACTCCAAATAGTATTTTCTCCCCAACTATGAACTCACGCATTTGTTCATTTAGGAAGGATTTCCTCAGCACTCACTGTGTGCATGACCCTGTGCTGGATGCTGACCAGAAAGATATTTGGGGGGGGGGGTTACCTGAACCCCTGAGAGAAAGAGATATGTGAGGGAAAAATAATGAAATAATGACCTGGTTAGGATAAAGTTGGAAAGGCAAGTGAGAGCAAAAGGAGGCACATGATCCGCCATACCCAGAAGTTACCCAAAGAGCCAGGTGTTTGCATGTGGCTTTAGAGGACTTTTAAAGGATAAAGCCTTCCTAGCCACAGAAGGAGCAAGGCTTTAGGGGACACAGAGAAGCATGGAATACCCCGGATGTTCTCCATTTGGTGTGATGAAAGCACAGGGGACTTATTAAGAGACAGCAGAAGATACGGTTGGAGATGGTGGCAGATCAATAGGGACATGATGTTCATATGGGGAATTCGTGCCATGTAGGTTGAAAATATCCCCTTTCTCTTCCCTTAAGGTTGGTTTGAAGAGTAGGTTATCAATAGAAAACCAGAAAGAAAACCAGTGAGTGCTAAGGAAATCCTTCCTAAATGAATAAATTTGTGAGTTCATAGTGGGGGAGAAAATACTATTTGGAGTCAATGCTAATCCTAGTTTGTCTGTGAAAGTACACTGGGGAGAATTTGTCTGTGGGGACAAGTTTTGGGTGAGTAAAACAGTAAATAAAAATCAAAAGTCTCTTCAGAGAGAGCAAATGCCTCCAGCCCCTATATAACACGCACTGCTAGTAGGTGACACAGGTATTTGAGAATGTGTCTCTAGGTGTTTGTTAAAATTTTTTCCTTCTGTTTCTATATCCTAAGGAAGATGTGCTGTGCTTCTCCTGAACTATATTGAGAAAGAGCTCTATTTTTATAGGAAACATATGACTATATGGGGGAAATGTGTCTTTCACTCAAATTGCCTTATTTGGGGAAAAATAAGCTTGTTTCTGGATCCGAATAGCATAACCCAAGACTGTAGAACATCTGATCACACTGTGTGCTAACTGGAAACAAATTCGGCATTGATTGGAATGTCTCCTCCTAAACTTGGATGTAGGAAACTTAGCCCCCAGGACAACAATGTTGGGATATGAGAGTCTTTGGGAGGTATTTAAACCATGAGCGCTCTGCTCTCAAGTGGGTTGGTGATGCTATAAAATGGCTGGCAGAGTGAGCTTACTCTGCTCCTCTGCCTGGTGGGAGCAGAGTTTGTCCTTATTTGGGCCCTTCTGTTCCTGATGTGAAGATGTAGCAAGAAGGCTCACCAGATGTTTCCCAACCTCCAGAACTATGAGAATTAATTCCTGTCCTTTACACATTGTCCAGGTATTCTGTTAGAGTAGCCCAGTACAGAGACAAGTGACAAAGAGGCAAACATCCAACTCAGACTTGTAAGATAAAAGCATTCCAATCTCAGTGAGTGGCTTTTCCATCCAAACTCAAAATCCTAAGGGCTGTCAGACCGTTTTCCTTTCCCCACAAGGATCCTTTTCTTATCCCAGCTTGGTGAATGCCTTCTCCTCCAACTGGACATGACTCAAGTCACTTCCTCAACAAAGTCTTTCCAGAATGCTCCCTCGTCAGCCACGCTTCCTCTTGAGTCTCCATGTACCTCCCTCAAAACAGCACCTGGAAGGCTTAGATACTCATCTGAGTCTCCAAACAGTGCTCTAGGAGAGACAGATGTGACAACAGAAGACAGAAACACAGTGAGCAGAGGGGAGAAGGAAGGGGAATAAAGAATAAAGGATCAGTACTGGATCCCTGCCTTAGACCTTCTGACCTGAGTTTCCTCTCCTCCAGTTGACTCTGGATGAAGCAGGTAGGAGCCATCTTAGTTCCCTCGGGATAAAGCAGGTCATTTTAGGGACTGGTAAGACAGCTCAGGGATTAAGAGTGATGATTACTGCTCTTGCAGAAAACCCAGGCATTGTTCCCAGACCCCAACTGGTAACTCGCAACCACCTGTAACTTTAGCTTCATAGCATCTAACTCCCGCTTCTGACCTCTGCAGGCACCTGTACGTTAATGGTGCCCATCAACTCATACAAATAACCATATTTACATACATAAAAACAATAAATACATCCTTTTAAAAAAAGGAAAAGTTTTTCTTAAAGTTTCTTAAAAAACAAAGCCCATCATTTCAGCACAAATTCTGTCACCTTGAGCACTTCCTGGAGAGGTGGTAACCTGGGCTCTGCTGAGTGGGAAGGCTTTAGAGTAGCGTGAGGATGAGTGAACAGCCTTTCTGCCGCAGGCTTTCCCACAAGGAAAAGAACTCTGCAATTATGCCTTGAAGAGAGGAGATAGCACCATTTGTCCCCTGTTAAAGACCCGAGGTTGGAGGTAGAGAACTGTAGCAAGAAAAGCAAATATTTTAAGGATATAGGACACCGAGAGCATGACAGTACAAGCCGTCCTAAGCTGTCACCAAAGCTTTTCTCTCAACTGAATTCTGAAGTTGAAGTCCAAAGAGGGAAGTTTCTCTGTGTTCTCAGAGCAGGTTAGAAGAAGAACCAAGATAAGTTTTCTGGCAAAAGAAGAAAAGAAGGAAGGAAGGAAGGAAGGAAGGAAGGAAGGAAAGAAAGAAAGAAAGAAAGAAAGAAAGAAAGAAAGAAAGAAAGAAAGAAAGAAAGAAAGAAAGAGAAAGACTGATTTCCCAAGAACCTACTCGGAAACGGCACTTCCATCTCAGTGTTTAGACATCTATCCTTACCCCTCTGGATTAGCTGACAGCCTCCTGCAGTAGGTATCTCTAAGAATCAAGGCCACAGCTACTTATTGAGTGTCTAATATGTGCTCAAGAGTTTACTAGTTTTATCACCCTTTGCTTTTTAATGAAGCAACATTAACTTTTAATTATCAAGTTAAAATGTCCCTTAGCTCTCATGGGTTTTTCTATCCTGGCTCAGTCCTCTCTTAGCTGAGAGCTCCTTGATTATTTTGCTCCATCTTCCCACTCTAGCTGCAGCTTCCAAAAGACAGTCCAGGCGCTCTCTCTGCAGGAGCAGGCATATGGGGTGGTCCCCAAGGGTTGAGACAAGCAAAGGCTTTGGATGTAATGAAATGTAAGTTAGAAGCCTGGTTCAGCCCTACAAGATCTTGGCAAACAACAGTCTCTGAGCTTTTACTGAGATCATGATCTATTTCCTAGGTGAATTGTTGAGAGCTGCATGAGCTAATTGTTGTAAGAATGACTTAGAAACTATATAAGTGTACAAGACAGTGGTCATTACCAATACTTCTCGATCGAATAAGGAAGAAAATTACACTTCTCTAAGTTGGGTCCCACAGCTCCTCTCAACTCTTGTCGCTGCCCCACCCTTCACTCCTCCCAAATGTCATCACTCATGCAATCTCAGGTAAAATGTCCATCTTTCCTACCAGGTTTTAAGCTCAAAGAAGGCTGTACGCCCTGTGCTGAGCACAGCACCTGTAGGTACTATCACTGTTTAATTGAAAAGAACATATTGAGAGTCTGTAAACGTCTAGACATTTCGTTAGGCATTAAGCCAGTTACCTCATCTAAATCACACACTCCTGTATGATGGGAATTGCCACCTCTAATTTTGAAAGGGGAAAAAATAGAATCTGAAAGGGTAACTGATTCTACTACAGGTCTTCAGGCTCACCCTTGGTAGAACAGACACTGGAGGTCAAGTCTATGAGCCCTCTGAATCGCTCTGCTGCCATGGCTGCCCTTCTAGGCTTATTGTCTTTGCCATGGCTGAAGCATGATTAATAAAAACTCAGAGAGAGAAATTGGGCTTCAACCTAAAGATCAGAAAAGCAAAACAGTCAGCCACTGAGTCTTACCTCGACCTCAGTTCGAAAATGGTGATCCTGCCTCCAGTAAACCTCAGAATGAGACTGAGAGCTGTCTCCTCTTGTTTTATAATCCTCTCTAGATCTGGGATTAAGGGCATGCACCATTACTACCTAGTTTCTATGGCAAGCTAGTGTGGCTATTGGAATTAAAGGTGTGTGTCATTGTGGCTACTGGGATTAAAAGTGTGTGTCTTCACTGCCTGTAAGTCTGGCCAGTGTGGCTGTTTTACTTTTCTAATCTTTAGGCAAGCTTTATTTATTAAAATACAAATGAAATGCCGCTATACATGGCCATCACTGGGCCCGACAGACATTGATTTGGAGGAGGAAGCAGAAATGAGGAGAATCTTCTTAACTGTGATGGCCTGTTACAAATCTCCTCTTTCAGTGCCAAGCCTCCTGTCTCTATACTTCTTTTCTCCAGGCCTGGAGGTAAAAGAGGAAAATGGAGGCAGGGAAAGGTTCTTCATGCCAGGCCAAGCATGAGCCTCCCTAGATCTTAGAAGCAGGATGTAGCAACATCTGCTTTTACATGCAGAGCTGACATTTCTCTCCAAAGTAAAGCGAAACAATAAGAGACACATTGGAAGTAGGGGAAAAAAAAGAGTTGTTTATTCCCACCTTGCTGTTACCAGGGCAGCCTCCCAACTTGCACTCATAGATCACTCTGGTCCTGAATTTGTTCTTCTGATACAAAAAGAGTTCACAGGTGTAGAGGTTGGACTGTCTTGAATAAGTTGAGATTCAAAGATCCGTTACTGGTCAGAAACACTCAGAGTGAATCACAGCATTGCCGCCTACAAGTTCTTGCCTCAGTTTCCCATCTGGCATGAGTGCTTGCCTCATATCTTCATAAGAGTGAAGGCAGGACCAGACCTTAAGTGGCAGCAGTGTCTGTGGGTGAGGGTCTTGGAAAGCATGGGTTATGGAGTCAGCTGGCTTGGGTTCTCCTGGTTGTCACTGTGTAATGTAGGACTCCCTCTGCATGTGATTTAACCTCTGCTCCTGAGTTCCTTCACTTGTAAATAGTGTTTCTATCTGATAAGTTTGTGGGACAGAAGATTGATGGACGTCTGGCACGTAGTAAATCTATGTTGCTATATTACCCTCAATAAGTCCTGTGGCTCATCTTAGTGCGGCCCTAACATGTACAGCACCCTGCCCCACAGGAGCCCTCGCCTGTCTGCTGCCTGTGACCATGATCCCACCTGGGTGTTATTCCTTCTGTTTCATTTACCCCCCAGCTCTTACGATGACACCTGTCACATAGGAAATTCATAGTACAAGTTCTCAAAGACCATTCATTAGTTAATGAGTATTTGAATAAAAGGATCTTTAAAAATCTATAGTAATTCAGAGAGAGGTACTAGTAATTGTTAGCATGAAGGGGACTTGTCTGTCGAGACCATTTGGGCTCTACAGTAAATGATGAACAAGCTGTTACCAGGTGGTAAAGGAAGGTTCACCCAGGATGGTGTAGAGGATGTGAGAGCACCTAAGAAAGTGCAGGAGGCTCTACCAGGCTGGCAGGTGTGAGAGAGAGAGCAGGAGATGGAGTCCTGAGCCTGGCTCCTTGGTCCCCAGACAGGCTATCTGGATTTCGTACATGGCTTTTCCTCCTCTGTGGCAGAACCTGCTGTTTAGCCATGTTCAAGACATACCTGACAAAAGAATATGTCACCATGCCGCTTCAGAAAGTCACGCTGCACATGATAGAAGACCTTGACACTGTTTGATTGTCTTCTGAGACGTGGCCTTGTCGCATTGCCCAAACAGGCCCCAAACCTGCCTTCAAGTAACCCTTCTACCTTAGGCTATAGGTGTGTGCCACTGTGTCCAGCAGCCTGGTTATTAAACAGCCTTAAAGTTTTTCCAACTTTCAGAAATATTTCTAGTTTTAAAATAACTGGAAGATAGGTCAATTGATGTGAAATGTTTCTATTGGTTTGCGTGTGTTTGTTTACCTGAGTTCTACAGGAAAGACATCTTCTTGGGGTGAATCTCAGCTGAGACATTATCAGGCTGTATTCTCACACTTCTCTCTCCTGTGTACACTTCACCTTCATTGTGTATCTAAAGCCAGCCATGCCCAATGGATAGCTCAGAGGTGAAGAAGCCTGCATGGCACGGGCTTGGCTATGATCAAATCATTGCTTGCTAAACTGCAAGCTCCTGAGAACAAAATAACAGAGAAGGGAGTCTTGGGGTCAGCTGCCCTGACTTCCACTCACCCCCAGCTCCCTCATCTGCAAAACATGAATAGGAACAGAATTCACCCTTCCCAATCTATCCTTGACTAAACCCAGCTTCCTCCTCCTCTCCAAACCTGACATAAAGCCCTTCTGCCCTTCCAGAGTCAGAGTTCCTTGGATCTGCCTTCATTTGACTGAATATGTGATAAAGACTGAAGCACTCCCCAGTGTGAAGGACTCAACACCATTAACAGAATACCCAGCTCAGGTTTTGGTTTGTTAAGAGTGAGACGAAGCAGCTCAGAATGCAGAATGAAAACCCAGCTTCTCCCTGGTGTCTAGAAGAAAGTGAACTCCACACTAAATTATGTTGCAAATATGCCCCAAGGTAGTTTTAATTTTATTGGCACTGATTTTAATTTACTCTTTAGGCCCCTGATTGCAGGATGAGCTGTTGGCTGCTGGCGAGGGGACAGCCCTTCATCACTTGGTTTTAATTAAGGCTCTTAAGTTTGGAAGAAAAGAACAAAGATGTCCCTTCCCCCACTTCTGTTCTCATTCCCAAGTTATAATTAAGGACCCTGTGTCTGCGACAAACTCCGTTTTCTGTCTAGCATGGGTACAGACTTAAAGTTATTTGACTTTGTGGGGGGAGAAAACACAAAAACCTGAAGATGCATTTGATCACTCATTAATTCACTTGTCGATTCATGAGTTCATTTTTTTATTTTCTTCCTTTATCAAGCTTTAATAGCAGTCTATATACCAGCCCTTGTCCTGGTCCTATGTATTTTACAAAGCTGATAATATATGATCCCTGCCCCCCAAAAAAAGAGTTCACATCATAATGAAAGATGAAAATAAGGAATTAGGAATTACAAGGTCATGAAAGGCGGCTACTCACTTAGTCTAAAGCATAAAATAAGGCCTTTGAAGAGATGGTCCACTACCAGGGATTGAACCTAGGGCCTTGAACATACTACTGCTCCATCGCCAAAGTCTCTCTCTCTCCCTCTAATTCATTGATTAATTTTTAGACAATTTTTTGCTCAGTTGCTTGGACTAGCCCCAGATCAGTGATCTGCCCACCTTAGCCTCTTAAGATTCTGGGATGACAGATGTGTGCCACCATCATGTCCAACAAAACAATGCATTCTAAAATAAGAGTTTGTACTAATGAAAAGGAATAAATACTAGCTTTTAAAACAAGCCCCAAATCTTAGTAGTTTTGACATACTTAAGGCTCATTTGTGCCTTACATCATAGGCAGATACAGGGCTTCTGGTCATTTTTCTATAAGTATTGATTCAGGGACATAGGTGAATGAAAATGAGGACATGACCATTCCTACATGTGGCTGAGGGGAAAGTTCTTGTTGTAGATATGAGGGAGAGAACAGCCAGAGACATCTGAAAGGATCCAGACTGAACTGGGTCATAAGAAAAGAGGGAAAATGAGAGAGGAAGAGAAGACAGAGAGCAAAGAGAACACATGGGACCCCTGAGAACATGTAGCGAAAATGGCTGTTATATGGGGGGTGGGAGGGGCTGGGGTACAGGCAGTCCAGCTACCAGCGACTGTGCTGGAAAAGTTAAAGGAAGGGGGAGGGGTGAAAAGTGCTGGGAAGAGGCACAGGTACTGAGTGAGACTTGTCTGTCACAGGTTACTTTAGGACCTGACAATAGGCTGCTTTTTTCTTTTGATATCATAATTTTTACAGGTAGACTCCATGAAAGGTCTGTACCCTGTCAAGTCAATTATACTTTAAATAAATGCTGATTGGCCAGTAGCCAGGCAGGAAGTATAGGCGGGGTGACCAGGCAGGAAGTAGAGGTGGGACAATGAGAATTCTGGGAAGAGGGAAGTTTCAGTCTCCAGTCGTCATCCAGACACAGAAGAAGCAAGATGTGACTGCCTTGCTGATAAAGGTACCAAGCCACATGGCTAACACAGACAAGAATAATGGGTTAATGTAAGATGTAAGACTTAATTAATAAAAAGCATGAACTACTAGGCCAATCAGCATTTATTTATAATACAAGTGACAGGGTACAGACCATTGTTCCACAGCAGACAAGAATGTGGTTGATTGTATATAAATTTTATGGCCAGCTCCAACATGGCAGTATCCGTTGCTGCCTATATCCTGTTTGATCTCAATGGAATAGCAAGAGAAAATGGTAAATGTCTTCCTTGTACAGGACACATGAGCATCTGTTCAGCTTATGCCTTAAATTCCCAGGCTGGGTAAGAGTTAATAGATATGTATAGGGACAATACATAGGCAGAGGAATGCTGGATGTGGATTCAGAGATAAAGATGATGAGCTTACTGGTTCAAGTTTCTCTACATAGCTCCATGGGGCAGAAAATGAGGAGAGATGAATCTGGGGTCAAGGAACAGATCATGCAGGGCCTTTAAAGCATAAGGGATTGGTCTCTGTTCTGGAAGCAATAAATCATAGACTAATTCTAACTCTAGCAGTGAAAGTTTTGAATATGAAAAGGCCACTACTTTAAGACAGCAAGGCAATATATTCAGGAGTGATTGTAACAGTAGGCCAAGCAAGAGAAGATGAGAATTCAGATCAGACCTGTGAATCTCCCATGGAAATCATGGGAAGTTCTGTCTATGACCTAGATGAATATAGAGTAGCAAGTACTGCCACCAGTGTCCATGCAAGAAGCTCTACAAGCAGTGCGTGACTTACATTAATCAAGGATGAGAAGAACTAATGGAAAGTTTAAGGAAGTCTCTTTTTCTAACTCATCCATTTACCATTTATTTTCTACCTATGTCAGTATTTTATTAACAATTTTATACATGTATACTGTATATTTTGATCATATTTACCATTGACTTTTCCCCAAATGATTTCCAGATCTTCCCACACCTCTTTACCCTCTTTCTTCTTTCTTTCTTCCTTCCTTCCTTCCTTCCTTCCTTCCTTCCTTCCTTTCTTTCTTTCTTTCTTTCTTTCTTTCTTTCTTTCCCCTCTGTGTTCAATTTGTGCTACCCATATTCTCGTGAATATGGGGCCATCCTATACTATTAAAGAAAACTGCGCCTTACTCCCTCAGAAGCCATTAACTATCGATAGTGCCTCAGTTGATTGTTCCAAGCACACCCCTGTTCATGCTAGAATGTTGACTGACTCGGTCTCATATGATCTTGGGCAGTAACCAAGCTATTGGACTGAGTACAGAAAATACCATTTTGCTCTACTCCTTCCCAACCTCTGACTCTTAAAATCTTCCTGGCTCCTCTTCCTCACTGATTTCTGAGCCTTGGGGCTAGTATGGAATGATACAGTCTTTTTGATATAGATGTTGTGGTTGGGCATTCCACACTTTTATTCTTTGCCTTGTGATCTATTGTGAGTTTTTTAACCATCAACTATTCACTGCACAAAGAAATTTCTCTGGCAAGGTCTGATAACTGTACTAATTTAGGGGGTAGACAGATATTAATTCAGAGGGAAGTTTGACACTATACACACTTAGCAGGACAATTAATAGCAGACTCACCCTAGGGGACTGTGAGCTTCTCAACCATGGGTTCTTGTAACAGTACTTTGCCTGTGTTTCCTTATGTGGAGTAGACCTTAAATACAATCAGAAAGCAGTGGATACCCCCATAACATTCCTGTCTCTATTGCACACATGGACATATCTTGCCATCCTGGTCATATTGTAGCTCACAGTATTCACAACTGGGTAAGATATTGATGACTTTATTCCTTCAGCAGCCCATGTACCACTTTCTGGTACTATGAAAGATAGCCAACAGGGATGAAGCTTCCTCCTTGATTTCTCCATGTCATTTGTTCAAGGTGTTTGGTGTCTGCAGCAGTAGGTCTTACTATCAAGTTCTGGTGGGCAACAAAGAACAATGACAATAACCTATATTATTTTAGGGCCCTCCAGAACCCTGATGAACAACTTCAGAGGAGCATCTCAAACCTAGTACTAGATAATTCCAATTAAATCCCTTTATACAAATAACTATATACATATAAATATATAAGAATAAACATATACTTGTATAAATATATACATATACACATGTACAGACAGATGTGTATATATTCATATATATATATATATGGAATAATAGGTTTCTATATGACTTTCTCAAACATCCTTGGCATTAGTTATTCCTCTCCCCACCCCCTCCTCTGTCATATTATTCCACCCACCTAAATTCAAAACAAAATACTTAAAGGTAAACAAAGGAACAGAAAACAAAAGAAACAGTGAAAGCAGTCATGTCTGGAACTCCTAAAGGAAAGGATGATAAGTGTGATCACATTAAAAAATATAAATAACATTTAAAGCTAAATGTACAAAGAAAAGAGTTAAATAAAGTCAAGCAAAACCAAACTAAAGTAAAAAGAAAATAATGACAAAACATTTTTATGATACATAAAGGTGAATTTATGTAATATACAGCTTCTATAAATCAGTAAAAACAGATAAAGAGATGGACAAAGCCTAGTAACTCAGTTCTAAAATGGGCAAGGAAAATGAGCAGTCATTTCACAGAAAATACAAATCGTTCTTATATATATATGAAAAGAAGTTTAACTAGATAATAGAAGATAGTTGCACTAACAGAAATTTACATTAAAACTAATCTTAGATACCATTTCTCATGCATCAAAAATGATAAAGTTCAAAAAGTAAAATTGCACCCATGTTGTCAAGGTAATGAGGTCCTAATACATGGTTGGGAGTGTACTGGCCCTTCTGAGGAAGACTGTCAGTATTTATCAGAATTTCAGATGTATTTAGGATCTTAGTGATTCTGTTCCTATGAATCCAGTGTATAAATGCATCTGTATAAACTGTTATATTTGCAAAGTCCTTCACAAAAACACTGCTGGTAACAGGAGAAGATTGGAAACCCTTTGAACGTCCATTAGGTAGGAAGTTGATTAGCTGTCAAAAAGAATGAAGCAAATATTTGTTGAGAAAAAGTTACTCCCAAGACAAGAAGAAGAAGAAGAAGAAGAAGAAGAAGAAGAAGAAGAAGAAGAAGAAGAAGAAGAAGAAGAAGAAGAAGAAGAAGAAGCAGAAGAAGCAGAAGAAGCAGAAGAAGCACAAACCTGAATGATATGATTAGGGTGTTATCATTTTGGAGTGGGAACACTATTTCCTTGTTTATATACAAACTGTCACTGGAAGAGTACATGCCAACCTGGCAATAAAACGGCATGATTGCCAAATGGTGTGAAAGGGGAATTTTCCACTGTAAATTTTGTCATGCATCTTAACTTCGGAACCATATGTGTCAATCAATTAAAACTCTCCTACTGGCAATTTGAAGTGAAGTCATATTAGCCACCCCATGTGAGGATACCAGATTTGAGGGACAACTGATGCCATACCCAAGTGGTCATCAACAGGGCTTGGTTCTAATTCTTGCTTCATCACCAGCTGGCCAGCCAGCCTTGCACAAGCCACCTCCCTACACAGGGCTGATTGGACACAGGCCAGAGGGCCTGATTTCCAAGGTTTTTCTCTCTGGCAGTCAGAGAGAGAAATTGCAGTCTTTCCTCACACACTTCTCAGGTCATCTCTCTACCTCTTTCCTCTGCAGCTCATCAAAAGCTCAGAGGAAAAGACAGAAAATCGAAGAAAATAAAACTGCAAAGATGACTTTTATGGGGCTCCTGTTGGATCATTGTGTATTCCTCCTCCAAAGCCAAAAATGATGAGTTTAATATCACACAGAGAACTGCATCTTGTTACCCTCGGAAGACAGTGTATGCTATCCAGAGAGTCAGGAGTTCAGCAAGACATAATTCTTCACTCCAACTCCGAGGAAATGAAATGATAGCCATCAAGCTCACATTCTAGAAGCAATGTGGATTATTTTCTTTGTCTGTATCTTCATTTGAAAGTGTCCCAAAGAGGGGGAATCCTCCCATATGTGAACTTCTCTTCTTTCCCAGGACTATAAAGCAGAACGAAGACAGTTAGGTGATTGGGCTTGGTAAGCATTGGTCACAGATGACAAGTCTGTTTTGTCATGAGTTAAGAATCTTGGGCATCACTCCCAATTATTCCGTGAGTTTAGGCAAATCTTCACATTTAAAGCTTTGTTAATCTCAGGAGGATTGGTGTGTGTGTGTGTGTGTGTGTGTGTGTGTTTCATACATTTAGTTGACATGTAAAGAGGAGAATCATTGTATTTGAGAGACACTGAAGATCTAATGTCCCAAAAGTCTGCTTGTTTCTGCCAGTCTGTTGTGGTGTCCGGTGTTGTCTCCCGGTATCTTTTGTGCCATCATTCTGCCAATAGTTCTGAGCATCCTACACTTACAGGCACTGAGCCCTTTATAGACAACTCCCCATCTTCAGAGAACTTGGTAAATAATATCCCATCAAACCAGGAAGTGTCTTAACTATGCAAAGATAAAAGGTCTCAGCAATGTCACTTACAGATTACAAAGCCTCCCCTGCCACAAACTGTTGGTTGGTGCTGTTGTGTTGCTGTTATTGGGGAAAAGATGTGACATCGTGAGAAAAGGTTAAATGAAAGAGCTAATTAAGACTTCTTGCATAAAACTTCTAGAATGAAGCCTAGCATGCCTTAAGAAGTGGTGCAAGTATTACTGCTATGTTTGCTTCCCCGTATAACTCTGAGAGTAGAATCAAAATACTTATTTTTCAGATTAAAAATATCCCCTAGCCAACTGCCCAGGGCTAGTGGAGTCACTTTAGCCACCACTTCCAAAATACATTCTGAATGTTTACCCTATACCCAGAGAAAAATGCAGTTCCTTCATCATCAAAGAAACTTTACAACAAATGGAGACCATTACAGAAAACTAAAATCAATCAAAATGTGGAGTTACGGAGTCCTGATGGACACCTCTATAAAACACTCCAGCACCTAATGTTCATTGATCATGGCAGAAGAGGGGATGGAAGGATTCGAAGGGCCAGAGAATCAGGGAGTTTGCTGCAAGACTGTGTCTTCTAGTAACGTCAACAGCTACACCCATGAAGTCTCACCAATGTGACTGCCTGAACATGAGCTGACAACGATAGATACAGCAAAGTGGATGGGGCAGAGACCACAAGATTTCAATCTTATACAAAGAATGACAGACAACTAAGGAATCTATAGAGTGGGAGAAATAGTCTCCTCTAGGGAAAAACATGCTAACACGTATACATACATGAATGTGGTAACAATTAATGAAAAAGGGAACATGAATTTGAAAGAAAGCAAGAAGTATAGGAGAGGGCTTGGAGGGAAGAGGGAAGACATGATATAATTACAACCTCAAAATAAGACAAAAAAAGTTGTTTTTGTTTTGTTTTTAAATCCTGAAGCTCACAGTGGGAGCCCAATTTACACCGGGCTCCCCAGCTAGAAATGGAAGTTTAGACAAAACTGCACAAATACCCAATGTAAATACAATGATTTCCTGGAAGGTATTTCTTATTAATTAGATAATAACTTCTCGTAATGTGTAATCATGTTCTGTGTAAGTAACTTAGTAAGAAAATACAGCCTACCCCTGCTTTCTCTGAGACCTCTGAAAGACAAGCCACCAGAAGTACTTTCGGACACAGAGGATGCATTAGTTGAAAATGAACAGAAATTGATTCTCGCCTGTCTCCTGCCCTCCAATCACATTGCGAGTAGCTGCCAAGTCTATGGATGCAGAGGGCCAGCTGGAAAGGGTGTGTGTGGCATGGCTTCCTTTAAGGCGGCTCTGTGGTCCTAGCCTTCTCGTTTGTTATTCTTTCTTCCAACAGAAAACAAGCCTGGAGTTCTATATCGACATCCACGCCCACTCCACCATGATGAATGGCTTCATGTATGGCAACATCTTTGAGGACGAGGAGCGGTTCCAAAGGCAGTCCATTTTCCCAAAGCTCCTGTGTCAGAATGCAGAGGACTTCTCCTATGTAAGTCAAAAGTTCTCAGGTGCCTAGTATGCGTCTGCACCTCCTCCTGCACATCTTCCTCTCCCTCTTCAGGTTTATTTTCATGTGGCCCTGTCTGGTCACCTAGTGTTTGTTTAGTGAATCTGACTCCAGCATTAACAAGGCAAAGAAACTCATGGAGTGGTCTCCCTGTTTCATGCCTAGGCTCCCCGGTAGTCTCTTTTCATTTGCCCAGTTCTTCCAGCAAGAGAACAATGTCTTTGCTTAAGGGATTATATACCCACCATTCCCATCTTCCATGACATTCTTGGCCCCAATTTCTCTGACAGTAATTGGTGGGTATATTTCTTTTTATCCTGCCTGCACAACAGTTTCCTGGACAGACATATGCCGTTATAGATATGAATGTCCCTCGCAGGCAGAAAAGACCTCACCAACCTCCAGAGATAGGCAAGGTGGGTGGGATGGGCCAGGAGGGGGCAGTTAGAAATTTTGTAGTACAAAGCAACGTCAGCAAAGAGCAGGGAGAAAAGATGAGGGGGGCATCAGCATGCACTACTGAGACACGGGGATGTTTTTGCTCTTTTTTCCTTTGTTTCGATACTAAATCTTTGGGCCTTGTTACTGCCATGCGGCCAGTCAGTAAGAGGCCCGCAGAGGTCATGGCAATTTTTGAAGTTGATGAGCTGCAAACTCACCTGCTCATTGCTTCAGGCTGGACATTAGTGAGGATGATGAAACTCTCTGTGTGGGAAAATGGACGTTGAATTCCAGAAGCTTTGGATGGTAGACCAAAATAGGAATCGAAGGTTGTTTAGCACAGTCCATATATATATAAATCCAAGAGAAACCTACGGAGCAGAAAAGTGGAGAATCTACTGTCAAGACACCTAGGGTTTAGGTGGAAGAATCAAATGGGGATCTGTGTATTTTCAGCCATGGGACAAAAACAGCCATTTGTTTCTATAGGAACCTGTATGGTCTCTGCAGCCTCCCATTCATTGGAAGGTATGTTACAGGTCTCAGAGGTTTTCACAGACCAGACATCATCATCTAGGTCATAGTTCTGGCCCTTGCGATGTTTCTGTATCTCAGCTTCCCTGGGAGCTCTGGACTGCCATCTGTCCTGGTCCCATTCTTACCTCTTCTCAGATTCTCAAGAATTAACTTCAGAATAGGAGAATTTCATTTATCTGCATAGATTCCAAGGCCTTTGCCCTGGAGAGTCTGTGACTTTCTTCACAGTTTCTTTCACCTCTACTACACAGACAAGGAAGCTGAGGTACCAAGAGGGCAAGCTGACCACTCTTCAACAGGAGGAAAGCAAACCCTACGTTTCTGAATAGAAGCCCTAAGTCTGGCCTCATTACCCCCTCTCTCTTTGCTTACCCTGACAGGTGCTGCCAACATCATACAAAATGAACTTGCATAATCACCCTAGCTCATGTTGGACATGAGTTCAGTTCTCTCTAGTGAGATGAAGAACCCAGGGATCGATGTCCCTTAGTCCTCACTTCACATCTGTACTGTTTTACTTTCTTGTACATCTGACTCAAATTTCTCATCTATAGAACGATGAAATATGAACACCTTCTTAAACAGGCTCCTTTGAAGCTAAAACACAGTATCGTCAAGTTGCCCATCCCTTTATGGCTATAATCATACTATAGTTTCTTCTTGCCTCCTGTCTCCTTTCCACTCCATCACCAGCCCCACTCAGATTCCTACAGGTAGCTGTGGCCCGAGAAGCCTGCTGGATGCTTTCGTTCAATTGCATTTATGGACTAAAAAGTCAGACTAATAATAACCAAGATGTGGAAGCAGGTGACAAAACTGAGAGCTGGAGGTGTAAGACTTGCTCAGTATCTAACAGCTGGCGTGGCCCGTCCCAGTCTGACTCTTCCTCTTCCTGACTTCCTTGTTCACAGACCAGCACATCCTTCAACCGGGATGCTGTGAAAGCAGGAACTGGCCGTCGCTTCCTTGGTGGGCTCCTGGATCACACGTCATACTGCTACACACTAGAGGTTTCTTTCTACAGCTACATCATTGGGGGTACTACAGCCGCTGTGCCCTACACTGAAGAAGCCTGTATCCTTTCCAGGTCCCCCACTATCCCTAGACCAGCCTTCATCTAGCTGGGAACATTAGATTTGGAAGGATTTATTAGGTAGGTCAGGAGTATGGTGCGGATGAATGTGACAGGTTTTATTGGAGATGTCTCTGACCTTTATCCGCCCTTCGTATGGAACTTAGATATCTTCTCAATGGCTGCTTTCAGGCTCCAAGCCTTCCTTAGGCCCCTGGACCTGTGGCCTTCCCACTGTTTCTGCTGGTCTTGTCTTTCTCTTTGCCCCTCCCCACTTTCTCTTTCCCTACTCATACTTTCTTCCCTCTTTCCCCCTCCTCTCACCTGTAACTCCTCGCCATGCTTTTCCCTCCCTACTTATTGCCCCTTCTCCCCTCCCTTCTCCCCTCTTTCTTTTCGTCTTCCCACTCCCTTTTCTCTCTTCTTCTACCCCCCATCTTCCCTGCCCTACCCATCCCATTCCTCTGCTTTTAAGAAATTACTTTTCCTCCTAGTTACCCCAATATTTCTCTTAAGTTCAACATGGTGAAAACTTGGGGTTGCTTTTTATCTTGCTTGATTTCTTTTTAAAAGAAAATGTATTCACGAATTTTATCTTATTTCAAACTCACCTTATTGGGTCTATAACAGATTCTGATAGAACCTGTTAATACTTATCTTTTGAGTCTTAAATTGATTCAGTTCTCACTTCAAACTTGTAGTTTTCTCCAAGAAGAATTATAGTGAAGAAGCCCTGAAAAAGGATAAACGATAGGATAAATTCTGGATATGTGCCAAGATGGTTTCAGACCCCTATGGATAATGATGTCTTCTGATATCCTGGTCCCTTATGTATAGTATTGTAGTATTTGCTTATATCCCACACGTATCCTCCTGTATACTTCAAAGTATACATGTATTAGTTTTTTGAGACAAGGTCTCTGTGTAATTCTGGCTGTCCTCAACTATGTAGACATGGCTGGCCTAGAACTTACAGAGATTCACCTGCCTCTGCCTCCCAAATGCTGAGATTCAATGCTGGACCACCATGCCTAGCCTCAATGCCTATTTTAAATCATCTCTAGATAACACAATATCTAATTCACTGTAAATGAGCATAAACCATTGTCATACTGTGTTGTTTAGAGAATAATGACAAGAAAATTATCTGTTCATGATTAGTGCAGACTCAATTTTTAAAACTATTTGTTATCTGTGGCTAGTTGAATCTTCAGATGCAGAACCCATAGATACTGAACACCCCTTCACTCTGTGTGCAAACCATCCCTTCCCCCAAATTAAGGTGCTCGCATTAGCCTTCTGTAACTCTTGGTGGATAGTCCTGGAGGTCCTATTGTAGCTGTGTGGGGAAGCCTCTTGGGTTAGTGTCGTGACTTAGGACCCAGCCTACTGAAGTTTTAGTGGGCCCCAGTTACTTCTCTGGGAACTTGAGAGACCAGGGTGATAGCTTCAGTGGGAGGGGATGACAAGGAGTAGGTCAGGTGGCAGGCAGATTGATGTTTCAGACACCCCAGAGCCTTAGAGAGATCCTGATAAGAACTGTGTTCTCCCTACAGTCTCTAAGACTGACACTAGCCTCTAAAATGTGCTATAATATCTTCTGACTCAGTAAGGTCAGTGAAATAGTCTCTGCTATGAGGCAGAGGAACCATGGCTTCCTAAAGTCTGGTCATCTCTTAAATGCCACACTGCCCCTTGATACCATCTCCTTGCCACCGAAACATTAGATGGTGTGATCCTCAGACTCCTTAGCACATGTGAAGGCCAGTTTCGCACCACATGTACTTTGTTCTCCTACGGTACTGTGGCAAAGGAGCTGGTAGGAATTGTTAGAAGTGTGAGCTTATGGACTAAAGGGGCTAGCAGACCCACTTCACAGTGACACACAGGTCTCTCTGGAGGATACTGCAGTTGGCTTGTCATTAATTTCTGATGTTCAATTTTATGGGTTTTCTCACCTTTCTCTGAGCTTCTGACATGGTTTGCTGACAGAAATTTTAGTTTTAGTACAATACCCTTCTTTAGCTCAGAGTTTCTGTCCCTAATACTCAATTTTCCTTCACCAAAAATAAATACGTATTAGTGTATACCAAGAATCATACCCAGCACCTGGGGTAAAATACAAAAAAAAAAAAAAAAAAAAAAAAAACCAAAACTCTAGGACTTTTCTTTTACTTGGGGAGACAGGAGAAGGAAGAAATAATTATAATATGCATGATAAGCTTAGTAATAGAGTAATTCTGGAAGGCTAAGGGATACTTATATTTAAAAGTCAGCATGATAGAGCACACCTATAATCCCAGCGCATGGGAGACAAAGACAGGAGGATATCATGCATTTGAGGCTAGTCTGGGCTACAAAACAAATTCCAAACATACTCTACACAAACCTCCTTCAAAAGCCAGTACTACCTCAACTCCTGCTACTGATGATCACAGTGTGTGTATGTGAGTGTGAGTGTGAGTATAAGTGTGTGTAAGTATGAGTGTAAGTGTGTAGGAGTGTCTGTGAGTGTGTACATGTGAGTGAGAGTGTGAAAGTGTATGTGTGTCCAAGTGCATGTGCATGTGTGCTTGTGTGTGCATGTGTGCATGCAAAGTGCTCAGGCTAAGGTCCAGGTCAAGTTCTAGATACCTAGATTCAGGGTAGCAGTAACTAAAAACATATTTACAGGAGAATGAGGAAGAATTCAAAATGGTCTTGAGAGTCAGAAAAGTCTTTCTCATGGAAGGGTCGTCTTCACTCTGCCTTAATATCAGGCAGGAGTTGGTTCAGTGGGGCTGGAGGATGTTCTTGGAGGGAGAACACTGCACACAGAGGGACAAAGAGGAAGAGTATATATGTCTAACAAGAGTGTGGCCGGTCTGGTTTGGGCAAAGGCCTTCAGATACAGGAGAGAAGTCTAGCTTCGCAGGCTGAAAAAGGAATTTGAACTTAAGTAATAGGTAATGAAGGTCAACAGATGTTTTGTAAATACTGGGAAGACATCCTGACTGCACTGAAGGCAGTGACATGCAGTAGGAGATTGTCAGGACAATCCATGTGAGAGATACTAGGTGATGGATATTTAAATACGGGACTGAGCAGATGCAGGGCTTGCTTTAGTGATCGCAGGAACTAGAGACTGGAAGGAGTCGGTGGGGATTGGAGAGACTGCACCAGCTTCCAGCTCCTGGAGCCACCCCTTCTCAACAGTGAGGGGAGAAGTTGGGCCTGGAACTGACCAGGGCAGCATAAGCCATTCAGTGTTGATTTCACCTGGTTCCTCTTTGATATACTCTTTTTTTTTTAGACTCATCTCATAACAGAGGGAGAGCAGGCAGACAGATTGTGATCTTTGTTGGCTGCTGGCTCTGTGTCCCAATCAGAAAAAGAAATTACATGGTCTGATGAGAATGGCAATGTGGTCTGGGAGGAAGTGTCCTCCAGACTAGGAATCAGGAGACCTGATTCTGACGACAGCACAGACTTCATCCCAGACAGTGCCCTTCAGTGAGTCCTCCAGGCTCTGGGAGGTGACTTTCTCTTTGCAAAGCAATGGAGGACTTTCTGACTGTCCTCTCCTGCTGTTGGACTCAGAAATAGCCACAAAGAACTAAATGCTATGTCCAGAACAGACAGCAGGGTTTGAATCTTGCCTTAGACACACAGTAGGTGGGCCACTTTGAACAGGTGGCGTAACATCACTGGGCCTCGGTTTCTTAACTCGAAGGTAAAATGTTTCTCTGGTTATGAAGATACAAAGGGAAATAATTCTATACATTTTCAAAGGTCTCCACCATGGCTAGTGGTCTTTGGCACTCTGCCCTGTTCATATTGTAGCAAGAATACAGGTCAGGAGTGAGAGTTCCAGTTGAGAGTTCTGTTGGAACCTAGTTATAGAACCACTCCAGACCTCAGTTCTTCATTAATGAAGTGAGAATAACAACGGCTAACTTCTTAGGGTTGTCAAGGTTACATGGGGAGGGCTATGTTGTCAGGACCAGATGAGTCACTGTGCCACATGCTTAGGGATGTTAGATGTTATTCTCTTGCCTTTCCTTCCGGTCATTTGCTGTGTTGTTGCTATTGTGAAGTGATGATTCCTGATACTTTGGGTCATTCTTCATGAAGTCCTATTTACATTTTATTGGCATGACTACTAATAAATATGCTCTGTTCAAACAATTTAAAGAGAGAGAGAAGGATAAAATAGAATCATAAAGCAACTCCAGCGCTTCTCCGGCCTTTGTTTATGGTTTGGTTTCAAGCGGAGAGGAAACAGCTCTTTAACATAATGGATGAGAAAAACATTGGGAACAGTGAGCAAGCGAGCCTGAGTCCTGAGCAGACTGGTTTCCTCTAGCTGTGGCCATACTGAAATCAGGTACTGCTGGCTCTGAAGAAAGGTACAGTTAGACAAAAGAAGATAGCATGATCCTGTCAGCTAACTGATCTCAGTTCAGACCTCACTGTCCCCCTTGCAATCTTCAGCAAACTTGGAAGTTCTCATTTATTTACTCATCCATCCAACAAAACTCAGTAGACAGAGAAAAGAGACAGAGGAATGAAGCACAATCCCCGTCTTCAGGAAAGAGAGAAAACAGGGGGAAGAGACGGCAGCATCATGGAGGATAAATGCTCTGGCAGAGGAAAGATCTGCTGGTCTTGGGGTGGAGTGGAGGGGGCAGTGGGGAAGCAAGAACTTCCTAGAAGAGAAACCAGGGCTTATCCCTTCTGGGTGAGTGCATGCAGACTAGGAAAGAAGGTACTTCCTGGCAGAGGGAGAAGTACAGGAGAGAGTCCAGATGCCAGGGAAAGGATGCTCTGTCCAAGCATCCCGGGGTAGCTGGGGCTGGGCCAGAAACAAGCAGTGATCGATAAGTACGGGAGAAAGTCCTGTGAAAGAAAGGAACCAGGTCATTGAATATGCAGCACTAACAGTTACAAAACAATTCTATTGTTTGTTTCCACTGGCTTTGTAAATAGATGAATATAGATACCAGATCCATAGATATGAGGAGCTCTGGCAGGATCAGAGAGTGCTCAGTCATTCTCAGGGAATTAAGAAGTTCCAATTAATTCTAGTCACAAAGCAATCTCCATTGAGCAATTACTGTGTCTGGTCTGATCCAAAACATCAAGCTTGTTCAAAGATCACCCTCCCCACCCTCTGGGTCTTTCTCAGATAGGTTGACCGTGATGACCCCTGTTCACACTTCCCAGATTGAGCAGGAAAAGGGAGAGCTAGAAAGAGACAGAATGAGCCTCTGGTGCCTAGGGGAGGGCATGGATAATCTCACATGAACCCCCCAGACACCCCTACTTTCTAGTGTTGAATGCTAAAGAGTTGCTCAGGGGTTCCTCAGCCCCAGATGATCTGACTGGTCTCCCCACTGGGAACAGAGGCATCTCTTAGGTGGTCCTCTCATATGAAGGTGAATTCAGAGCTGCAAAATTGTTTCAGGCTTTCTCTTAAAAATCCTGCATGTTGGTCTCATCCCCCATATTCCACCTGAAGCCAGGCCTAGGTGAGTTCCATGTTCCAGTAGATTAGGGTAGGGCTGAGCGTGTTGATGATTGTTCATATATGGGGTACAGGAAAACGTCAAGGAAGGTACCCTAGATGTCAGTTTGAAGAACTTGGTTCTGCCAACAGAAGGATCTGCCAGTCACTTACATGTGGACTGCTGAGAAAAGAAGCCGAGGGGGTGTGGTTGAGCTATGTTTGTGAGGCATTGGACATAAAGGGCTCATGGGACATACAAATGGAGACTTTTAGTAGATAGATAGTTCTAAGGTCTTGAGGCTTTGGAAAAAGACCTCAACTTTCGACAGGTTCATAGTGGGCACCAGACACCCTGGAATCACAATAAAGGAAGTGGTTTTCTGGGTGTCACTGTCTACTTCATGAGTTAGTGAAAAGAAGGCCGAACTAGGAGTCAGGATATCAGTTCTATTGGTGGGAAGATTTTATTGTTTGAGTGGATGAAGAATAGGAAGACGTCATGCCTGACATGCTTGTTGGTATTTCTCTCAGATAAGTCAAACATCTCAGAACTTTCCAGTTTCTTATTTGTCATACTCGGGGTCATAGCTTTTATAAGAAGAAGAAATAAGAAGAAGATGATGAAGAAGAAGGAGAAGAAGGAGAAGAAGGAGGAGGAGGAGGAGGAGGAGGAGGAGGAGGAGGAGGAGGAGAAGGAGAAGAAGAAGAAGAAGAAGAAGAAGAAGAAGAAGAAGAAGAAGAAGAAGAAGAAGAAGAAGAAGAAGAAGAAGAAGAAGAAGAAGAAGAAGAACCTTTACTTAGAGGGTTTGGAGAGTAGAATACTAAACCTTACTGAAATCTGATCATTTTTCTTATCCTCCTTAAAGATATAAACCAGGATTTGAGCTTTAAATATGAATGCTTACTAGGCAACTGGCTGAATGAATAATAGAGCATTGGTGATGGCAACATCATAACTGAACTCAAGCCTTCTGAAAAGGACCCTGCACTGGAGGGGGCTGTGGCTCTGCCGAACCTCACCATGCAGGTTGGGGGAGGCCAACAGTGCTCTGTGTTCCAGTTTTCCCACCTCTTTAGATTAGATGAGATGAGAGCTCTTCAAGCTTATTTCCAAATCAAAAGGCAGCTAAGTAGACATATGGGCAGATGGATGGGAAGATGCAGATAATCATTTGATTTGGACTTTTGAGATAGAAGTAGAGGAAATGAAGCTTCAAAAAATAAAATCAGATGACATTCCAGGACCGCCCATATACTTAGGGTTGGAGTGGAACTTTAGATCCTGACAGGTCCCGCTCAAGCATCTGCTGACAGGCCTTCTTGCCTTCTTTCCTTCTCTTCCAGATACTTTTCTTCTGAACTCCAAAGACCTCACACCACTCCTACTGTTCTTCTATCTCCAGAAACCCCTCTCTGTAGCACCTGCCCCTGACCTATCTGTCATTCCTGATGACCCAGACATCACTCTGCTGACTGCCACCAGCTTACTGCCTTGCTTGAGCCACCCTTCCTTGGGACAATTGACCCACATTCATGCCAAAGCATGCCCTGGCTCCTGAATGCCTCCTGTCTGGCTAGAAAACCAAAGTGCCATTTCCTTCATTCTCCAAGCCTCCTTCATTCCCCCAAACTGAGGTTCCTAAGGGTTTTATCTGCTGTTGTCAAGTTTATAGCCATAATTCAAAATGCTGTTAATATTACTGTCAGCAGAGAGCTACAAATTACAAAGTTGTAAAGTTACTTTATAGTGATAACTGTCAGCCTCCACTCCTGACTCTGCAAGAAGGCTCCATGGATACCACATTAATGGCAAAGAAACCATATTGTTTCAGGGTTGCAGCAGCAAACTGGCAGTCAGGAAGCACCTTGTCTGACTCCTAAGTCACCTGACCCGCTGTCTGCACTTGGCTCACTTGCACATCTGTGTATACCTGAACCTGCTGTCTGCACTCGGCTCACTTGCACATCTGTGTACACCTTAACATGATATCTGCACTTGGCTTACTTGCACATCTGTGTACACCTGAACCTGCTGTCTGCACTCGGCTCACTTGCACATCTGTGTACACCTGAACCTGCTGTCTGCACTCGGCTCACTTGCACCTCGATTTATACCAACACTCGTTTTCCCACCTTCTTGTTGCACAAATGTGGGGAGAGCTCTCATAGTTGAGGCTTTACCTGAGCTCAGTTTCAACCAATTGCACTTTTGAGCTTAGCTTTGACCAACCCAAAAGACAACGAGACTACCAAAGTGTCGAATCATAACTGCTTAAAAAGTCACTGTTGAATTGATGAGCCCTAGGAACACTTGAGTTTCTACTTAGACAATACATAGAATGATGGTGCTGAAGAATTTTCACCTTTCTACAAAGAGAAATGGCAACTCAGGAAAGTAGATAGAAAGATAAGGAAAGGCTTAGGTACCTTAATTGACACGGCTAAGTCTTTATTGACCAACAAACGGCTATGTCAACCCCACCACTATGCTACCTACTGCCTGAACTGAGGCTGGCTCTGGCTGGTGGGCAGAAGCTGTAAGCTCTTCTGGGGAATGAGGAAGTTCTGGCCTTTATTTGCCTTGCTACTGTCATCAGTCCCTGGGGCTCCGTTTTCATTTCCGGCCTTCAGTTTATATCAAACACCAATAAAATGGAACATGAGGCCTGAAAAACCATGATGGGGGAGTGCACAAAAACTGATGGGAGAGGTCGCCAGGAGAGAGAATAGGGAGCTTCCAGTCCTAAAACTGGGACAATTAGTAAAACCAACAACAGTGGCAAACAAACAAAACCACCATCCTTGTCAGCCACTCCTCCCAAAGATATGACCTATGAGAAACCAGTTAGAGAAATTGGGGAGTTTTCCTTGGAATAGGGTCCTTTTGGAGCTACATGTTTGTTTTGGTCAAGTCTCTAGGGTAACCACAGAGCTACTTAATAGACCTGGTGTGAGTTTGAAACAGGGCCCAGCATGAAGCAGCCCTATTCTGAACCTGTGCATGCTAGGTAATGATGAGAGGATCTAGAACCAGTGGAAGTCCTCACTGAGCATCTCCTATATGCCAGACTCCTGCTGGGGCCTGAGGGTGCAG
Organism: Chionomys nivalis; assembly: GCF_950005125.1. NCBI lineage: Eukaryota > Metazoa > Chordata > Mammalia > Rodentia > Cricetidae > Chionomys > Chionomys nivalis. The sequence continues at coordinate 36,356,897 of NC_080096.1, read as the reverse complement.
AGCAAGTCATGGCCTGGGTATGTGCCAACGTGGTGGAGATGGGTAGAGAGTGGCTTTAGTATGGTGTCGTGACAGAGGGAGTATGGGGCAGAGAGAAAAGTGTTTAACTCTGGCTTGGGGACACTAGATGTAAAAATAGACGCACCAAGGAAGTACCATCACTTAGGCCCAGTGTGGGGGAAGGGTTCCAGAGTCTCTGCAGACAGAGAGCAGCCCCGACAATGGTTAGAGCCTGAGAGAGCTGCTTCCTTCCCGGTCACGCATAGGCCTTCAGTGTAAGATGGGGAGTGTGAGGTTCTGAGCGCTGTGGGAACCAGCTGGTGCAGGACTGCTGGTCCCCAGCAATGGACAGACGGGAAAAGTGTCTGCACTGGCAGGTGAGGGAGGACAGATCGCAGGGTCAGCTGAGCTGAGCAAATGCACCATGATGCCATGGCACCCACGGTTAGATTTTCCTATAGGGGATTGGCTCTGAAATTAAGCTCACAGATCTCCTGTCTTCCTTCAGGAAACTACTTGGAGTTTCTCAGATTACATAGGCTGGCCCGGGTTTGAGGACATTACCTAGTGACATATCTGATATGACATAGTGTTGTGATGTGAAGTTCACAAGGCATATTCTTTTTATTTTTATTTTTGGTTTTTCAAGACAGGTTTCTCTATAGTTTTGCAGCCTGTTCTGGAAATAGTCCTTGCAGACCAGGCTAGCCTCAAACTCACAGAGTTTCGCCTGCGTGCCTCTTGAGTGCTGGGATTAAAGGCATGTGTCACCACTGCCCAGCAAGCACATTCTTTGTTAATCTGTCATCAGCTACTGATGTGCTATATGATTTTGAACAAACCACTTCCATCCTGGGATCCTAACTATACCATGAACGATTTGGACAAAGAGTCTCATCTACCAGACATCATTTGAATGTGGATCTAGCTCACATGTGTTGAACATCTACTAGATGGTTGTTAGGAATTTGTCAGACTCTGGGAGCTCCAGCCATTCTCCACAGAACAACCCCAGAGTCGACATCACAAGCCTCACTCCGGGCTGCACACCCAGCGGAGACACATTGCCTCGCCAGTGTTTCTTTCCGTCAATATTTTCCTCAAGATGATAAATGTGCTGCCAATAAGAGGAGGCAGCTGCCAGCTCTGTCTGAGACAAGGCCTTTAGCTGGGGCTATGGCCGTGATTGGCTTGTTGATGCGTCTCCCAAGACAGGAGCCCTGGCCGAAAGGAAACAGGAAGGAACTCAAAGGAGGCTCAGAACCAAGGCTCTCACTATACACATATTTGCCTCTGGTTAACAGGGCTTCTTTCTCCTGATGCTAAGTTCTCCAACTGCCCCCTTCCACTAAAACACAGTCTTTGAAGAGGCCGCCATAAAGTCAAGAAGCTTATAGCAGAACTGTAGCACACAGATGGCATGTTCAGTAACTAGGTAAGGAAGAGCCTGGTCTTTGCAGCTGGGCTGATCTGCATGCAAGTCTTGGTTCTGCTATTTAACCGCTTGTATGACTCCGGGCGAGTGACTTGATTGTACTGATTTCCCATCTGCTCACCCCCACAATGCTCACTCTCATACTTACCTCACAGGGGTGTTTTGAAAAGATGCAATCATTGAGAAACATTCTCTGGTGCCTGTTCAGTTACCATGAACTTAGAAAGCACCTTGTGAATTGTACCACTAATTTTACTCTATAGATGAATTCCAAGTTATGCATTTCTGGGCCATCAGAATAGAGGCAATATGCTTGGACTGTAGGTTCCTTGGATTCTTAGGGGGCTCTTCTGATTTTTGAAATAACAGTCTTCTTAACAGTGAGTTTGGAGTGCTCTCATGAGCACAGTTTGAAAAATAAAATAAGCTCTTTTACAAGGACAAAGTCATCAGTGATCAATGTCAAAATTAAGCCAGTGGTGGAGCTTGGCTGAGGCCAGAGCTCAGAGAGACCAAGATTTCATCTTTCGTCTCAGGTACACACATATGAAAACCACTACCTCCCTGATCTGGAATTGAGGAAATGGGGGATGCGAGTTGAGAGACTTGGGTTTGCACGGTAGAATTCCATAACTGGAGAGTGATGTGAGTTCTACTTTGTCATTTGGTCACAGATTGCTGCTGCTCCATCTTGTGCTTCAGTTCCCTAGTCTCTCCATTGTATCTCTTCTATGAGTTTGCGCAAATCGAATGTGTAGGTGAGAAGTGAGCCTGAAAGGGCATTCACAAAGGGAAGCTCTTGGTGGTGCAGGGTGGGTCGTTTAAGGAGAAGGGATGGTCATGCTACCTTTCAGAACAGAAAGCAGATCTGGAAAAGATAGGAACAGGGACAGGGAGAGTCCCAGAGGTGGTTCTAGGTGGCATACTGGCAGTCAGGAAGGACCTAAATAATTTCAGTTTCAAACTCGTGCCCACAAAGACCTGGTGCCATGAGGAGAAGCGCTAGCCGCAGGACTGGTGACCCACAGAACTAGTGGGCTCTGCCTTCTCACTTCTGGCTTGGCTCCTTTCCTCTACAGCCTCCTCCATCATAGAGACACCCAGAGACACTGGCAGCGGCTTCCTCACAGTTGCCTGAGGTTGAGGCGCCCCCTCCCGACTCTAGGGTGCATGGCTTCCAGGGAGAGCCAGTTCTTTCCCAGCAGAAGACCTAAGACAGCCCCTTCCTTTTTCTAGGTGGAGGCATAAGTTCTGCCTACCAAACCTGCAGCCCCCAGCTGCCTCTGGGAGTCTAGAAGAAGGAGGAGTGCATTCCCTGACTTCTCCCGCATCCTGCATGACCATCTCCTCATCTGCCGTCACTCCTTCCCCGCTCTCTTCTCCACTTCTCTTTTTCCTTTGTCTTCTCACCCAATGGTCTCTTTCATGTACTTTCACCTGTGGCTCTCTGCATCTCTCTCTTACCATGTCCACTCCCTTGTCTTCACCCCCACTCAAACCCCTTCCCGCTTTCTGTAGCTTCGATTCTTTCTCTCTTGTGTCTTTTGCTCCTTATCTTGAAGTTAGTGGGTCAAAGTGTTTGGCACTCATATTGACATTTAAACCCAGTATTCTCCATTGAGATGACTTTAGGCAAGTTGCTTAATGTCCTGACTCTGTACCTGACTGAGGGGTCAATGAAATATTGTGTCCCAGAGAGTGGTTCCAACTTTAACTCCCAGAGAGACTCAACAGCCCCTTCTCTTTTTCCTCTTCCTCTTAGCCTCATTTACTGGCAGGCCTTTTGCTACTCTTCTCTTCCTTTCAACACCGCCCCACCGCCCCATGCCCCCCTCTCCCTCTATCTTCTTTATTTTCTAGGGTACAATTTAGAATCAGATTTAAATACCATTTCTTGAGCCTTTCAGGAAACAGGGAACTTGACCTTCGCCTTAAAGAAACTCAATTCCATACTCTACTCCCTCTCTCTCTCCTCTGTTCCCTTGTCTAAGTGTCTGATAAGGGGCTCCAAGTTGAGCTAAGGGACAGCATGGGTGTCTGAAGTCAGGGAGTCTGTTCATAGTGTATCTTGCAAGGAAGTTTTCTGGTAGGGAACGAGTCATGTCCCAAGAGATATCCTGGTCTGCGTGTCTACAGGTCTGTGACTTAAATGGATTTGCTAATTTGTTTGTGATTTGTGGCAAATTGCAATGAAGGCGCATAGTGCCATAAACCACTATAGGTGTTTCCTAGCACCAAACATCCAAGAAGATGTTCACCCAAGAGATTCATGCTGGGAGCCCCTAGGGAGTGGCCTCTGATCTCCGGCCTCATGAGCATTCCTTCAGCAGATGGCAGCCTGTGGATCATAGGGCTGTTTTTCATAATGTCTCCTGTCAAGAGCCAAGGGCACAATCCTAAAACATGGCCTAAGCACAGAGTTGTCTATGGTCTAGCTGGACACCAGGGTTATGCAGGCGTGTCTAGACAGCATCCTTCAACCTGTCCTCAAAGACTCAGAATATTTCAGCCCAGGTACAGAGAAAGGCAAGGTCAGTCAGTGGTGCAGGGCCTGGGATTTACACCAGTGTAATGTGGTAGTTAGGAATGCCGACTGTGGAATGGCGTGAGTCTGGTTTCATTTCTAAGCCTCTGTGTCTTTGGGCAAACTTACTTTGACCTCTCTGGACTCTAGGCTCCTGAATAGAGATGATAGTATGAACCTCTCAGGGTCTTTGTGAGAAGGAAATGAGTTGATATAAGTACGTCACATCCTGACTGATTCCTAGTCAGGGCTGATAGCTGTTTGATGCTGCACGATTATGTGTGGTCAGACACTGGGGCTCCCAGCAGGCCAGAGATATGCTGAGAGGCCATCTGGTTGCCTGGATGGAGGCTTACCTACACTACCACAAACAATCAGTTTTAAAGCAAAAGAGCTTCTTCTCTTGAGTTTTCCCGTAAACAAGCTGACTATTGTCTGAACCTGCTCTCCACTGAGGGCAGACTACGATTCCCAAGCTCTCTTGCCTTTGGCAATGCATTATAGTAAAAAACATGCATGTGCAAGAGGCCGTCCCTGGGATTGTGGGAATGGACAGCATTCACAGCATAGGGAGGGGGTCCAGAAAGTTGTTTCGTCTCCACAGCCAGTGCCCGTGCTTAGCTCTGGAGGCCGTCATTTGAAGTAGTCCTTACTTCCTTTCAGGCGAGGAAGCCTCAGCTCGTTGGCATCCTTTACTTGGTGCAGCAGGAGGGTGGGGGCACACGTGTCACACAACCTGTGCAGAAGCCAGAAGCCATGACCCTATAGTACCTGCTCTGTTCCCATGCTCCCCTAGAGAGTACCGAGGGACGAGGCCTTGCTGGTCCTAAGCTTCCCCAGCCCTGGATCACCCACTGTCCCTGGGGTATCAGTAGACTTCCCAGCTCTCGCTGAACAGACCTCTGCTTCCAGAGTACTGTGTCCCCTTGTTTGTTTTATTTCCTAAGTAACTGGGAGTCTTTCATTCAGTCATTGCTTTTCACCTGAAAGAGCTATTTGGGGAGAAGCCACTGAGTTCTGCAGAAGTTCCTGGGCTCTGCTACAAGTCATTTTTAGATTGCAGAATAGGACAAGAAGGAATAATGATATTTCCCTGTGCATGACTAATCCAAAACACTTTAATCTTCAAAATGTCAGAGTTTATGGTCAGTGGCTGTTCTGCCACGAGCAGGATGGCACTGTGAATACTAAGGTGCTGACCTGGCAGAGAACCTGGATGAGGCATTGCCGTAAAGTCAGACAGCCTCCAGAGATGGTGGTTGGTCCCGGAGGCCAGCTGTGAAGTACCACCTGAAAACAAACACATCTCCTTGAATCCCAAAATAATGGTGCATATTAGCATGGGTCTTTACTGCATCCCAGAGAGATAAGCCTCAAGGTTCCAATTGGCTGGTGGTGGAGGAGGCTGATCACCATGCTCATCAGTGGATTAGCCCAAGGTCACTGTCTTGCTACCACATAACACTGCCCTTTGTCTCTACATCTTTAAAGCATAATAATTCATCCATGCCCTCAATGAGCTAAAACAAATTTCGGACAAGTAGTAAAGGACTTAGGACATATTAGAATTACATCAGGAAACATTGCCCCAGGGAAAAGAAACCAGTAGGTTCCAGGAGGTTGGAGAAGCCAGTTAGGATATAACTCAGTAACAAAATGTCTTCTTCAGGCTTTCATTTTCCCTTAGTGAAAGTGTTGATGTTGGGAATGCAAAACAGATACTTACCACTCCATAGGCAGCTCTGTGCTGGACACTGGGGATCAGTGATGAATAGGACTGCTTCCCTAGGGGAAAGTTGAAGTATGATGGTTCTGACATCCTTCCCCCAGATATATCCCAAATTCAAGGCGCAAACAAGTATAGGTGATGGGTCAAGTCCTAAGGTCCTGATGAGGGTGTCCTAGGTCCTGATGAGGGTGTCCTAGGTCCTGATGAGGGTGTCCTAGGTCCTGATGAGGGTGTTCTAGGTCCTGATGAGGGTGTCCTGGGTCCTGATGAGGGTGTCCTAGGTCCTGATGAGGGTGTCCTAGGTCCTGATGAGGGTGTCCTAGGTCCTGATGAGGGTGTCCTAGGTCCTGATGAGGGTGTCCTAGGTCCTGATGAGGGTGTCCTAGGTCCTGATGAGGGTGTCTTAAATCCTCTGTGGCCCCAGAAATGTGTCTTCAGTGCCAAAGCATACTCATAGGTGAGTTGGGACAGAAAGAGAAGCCAGTGAGCACACAGTCATCCAAAGGACCAGATGCTCCTAATTCATTATGGGCAATGCTTGTTTAATAAGAAGTTTCCAGGCATCCCTCCATACTTGCCTGACAGTAGGGACTGAGAAGTTGGAAATGGGTCAGGCAAGGCCCCTGCACGCCAGAGTTCTGTCTGGAGAAGCTGACACACAAATACAGCTATGCATGAGAGTGTCCTTTGAAGGCACCTACTGCAGAAGGAACATGAGAAAGAAGGGACATAACTGGAGTGGGATGGGATGGTTTCATAGAGGAAGAGTCCTTGAGCAGAAAGTCTAAAAATGAAATGATCATTCTAGGCCAGATTGCAGAGAGGAAACACAGTGCTTGCTAGACCCAGGGAAGCTTGAGAGTCAATCAGGACCTCCTGGCTGAGCCTCCTGTTGAGTTTACCTATGGGAACCTCAGCACCCCCAAGTCCACACTGAGGGGGGAAAGATGTGCAGATCCCCAATCCAACGGTGTGAATGTGTTACTGCTCTAGAACAAAACGCCCAGAAAAAACAAAACAAAACTTTCAGCCTGGAGCAGCCAGAGCCCAAGGCTCTCCTCACTTTTGCCTTCACTGGGAAACAAATGCCATTCTTTCTGAAAGTTATGGCATGAAAGATGGAGAGCACTGGCATCGCATTGTGTGGGGGCCACCCCTGTGTGCCCCCTGAGCACTTGCCAGTGCGCCAACCTGCCACCCTCCTCACAAGGTCTGTTTCTTTCAGGCCCCAAATTCATTGTCACTCTTCTTGCGTGCTTAGGTTGTAGCAGAAAGCAGAAAGTCACCTTCGAATCTGTATTATACTAGCTGAGGATATTTTATTACCTTGTCAGGACAAAAGGCAATGGGATGCATTTAAATTGAGGACCCAGTCTTTTGCAGGGTCATAGCTGATGCCTTCACAGTAGCCTCAAGCTCTGGCTCTCAACTAGACATCTCTACCGGATCCTCCACCTCTCCTACCATGATCATTCAGTATGCTTAGATGCCGAAAGGACAGAGTAAGGGATCTAGTGTGAGCTAAGGCTGCTCTGAGACCCCAGGAGGGTCATAGGGTCAAGAAGGCCAGAGTAATTGGAGACCATGCCCTGGAGAGGATGGGCATACCAATAAGGTTTCCCAAACAGATGTGTGCACAAAGCCCAAGAACACAATGATCTGTCACAGTAATATTGAATGGGAGGATCAGACATTTCCTTTCATGGTTTTGGAAGCAAAGAGTTATGGAAACCTATTAATCTGGAAAAGGTGCAGTCATCAAGTGGCTACATTGCAGTTCTTTATAACAATAGGATAAAGGGAGAAAGAAAAGAAGGAGGGAGGGACAGAGGGAGGGAGGGAGGGATTAGAGTCTTATTTTTGAAGATTCCTCTGCGTGGTTCTGGAGGACAAGGGAGAAGCAATGCTGAAGTTCAAGAGCCATAGGCTGCAGAAGTTCCTCTTGTTAGGAGACATGGATTTTCACGGCTCCTCATGTCTTCAACTGATTGCATAAGGTCCCATCACACTACTGAAAAAAACCTGCAGTACTCAATGCCAGTGGATCTACATGTTAATCTCATCCCAAAACACCCTCACAGAAACATCCAGAATAATGCTTGACCCTGTATCATAGTCCATTTAAATTGGCACATTACCCATCACGATCGTATAGAATCCGACTACAGGTCTTTGGCTTCAAAGTCTAAACTTTCAACCACATCAAAGCACCTAAAACGACCTACTCTAGACCTTCGAGTAGAGATTTCGAGTGGTAGTATACACCAGGTTAACCTCTAACTATGAAAGGCTCCATTGTATCTAGTTTTAAAACGTTGCAGTTGAAAGCAGAGCAAAACAGGTTTTTCTATCCTCCTAGTCCAGGGAAGGCACACACAGTCTGGAGGTGAATGGGGAGAGCATTCTAGAGCATGCATCATCTAAATAAAAACAAGTTAAAAACTGGCCTTTGCCTGGGCATCATGGTACATGTCTTTAAAACCAGCCCTCTGTGAGGCCTGTATCTAGATCGAAGCCAGTCTGCTCTACATAGTGAGTTCCAGGTCAGCCATAGCTACATAATGGGTGCTGCTGGTGGTGGAGGAAGCAAAAGCAACTTGCCCTTCTGAAGTGACAGGGCTATTCAAAGGAGGTTCTTGGTACCAGATAATAGATTTGAATGCCACAGTGCCATTTTTGATTTTGAGTTTCTAGTTGATAATGAACCAGAGGAGGTTCTTGAACTAGAGAGTAGCATAAGATTATTATAGGTGGGGAATATATATATATATATATATATATATATGTATGTATATATATATATATATATATATGTATATATTTGGAATATACCTAACCTGAGTTGGATTAGCCTAGACTAGTAAATGCTTCTCCTTATATGGTTTCAGGAGCATTCTGAAGTCCATACTTCATCCCTTCCATTAGAAAGGAAACAAATAACAGTGACTGAGAACGTCCGTCTTCTCTAAGTAAGGCTGCAGAGTTAAGCAAGGGTAATTTGTCATGTGGCAGACACATTTTCAGATATTTCACGTTATTTAATCTCAAAACAACCATACAAAGAAGATGGAATAGGGAGTCTTGTTCTTATTTGATTGACAAAAACACTGAAGTTTAGTAAGAAAGAATTTTTCCCCAAACCATACAGCTGGTGTTGCGGGCAGGGGCAGCATTTCCATGAAAGCTGCCAAATTCCACAGCCTGCCCTTTTAAACACCAAACTTCAGTGAGGGCTTGGGTTGGGGATAATCCCCAAATACTCGGCTCTCGGGAAGAGAAGAAAATTTCTTCAATGAAGGGGCGGGGTGAGGTACAAGGAGATGGTTTAGTCTGTGAAGTGCTTGCCAGTTTAATTCCCAGTCCCTACATAAAAACTAAGTGTGATAGTGTCCATCTCTAACCCCAGCACTGAGGGGAAGCAGAGGCAGGAGAATGCCTGGGACTTGCTGGCCAACCAGTCTAGCTGAATCAGTGAGCTCCAGGCTCCACATAAAGTGGAGAGTGACTGAGAAAATCTTCTTCTGTTAGCCTCAGGCCTCCATACACATGTGCCCCCATATCCCCGTACACAAACATGCACACATACATATACATACACAAAAGAAAAAGCAAAGTGTCAAAACCAAGTTCTAGTTTTTGTAGCCTAGAAGGTCTGACCAGAAATACCAGAAACAGGGAGATCTGATTGCACTTGATAAAGATTGGATGCCATGCAGGAGAGATCTCAGAAGGGTCCATGACCATTTGTCACAATTTTTGCAAACTACAAGTCCATGTTAGCCTCCTACTCTGACCACATTCATGTCAGTAGTGGGATAGAGGTCAGTACCCACTGCTAGTAGGGTCTTCTGTGGGGATTGGCCCCTACAGTTTCAGTCTCTCTAGAGTTAAACACACACACACACACACAGTATAGCTGGGAGTCAGTACATACTGCTAGTGGGGTCTTCTGTGGGGATTGGCCCCAACAATTTCAGTCTCTGCAGAGTTAACCACACACACAGTATAGCTGTTACGTGAGCTCTCACGTAAGTTAAGGATGTCTTGAGGCTGTGGTGGTTTAAATGAGATGTCCCTCATAGTCTCTGGTGTGTGAATACCTGGTCTCCAGTTGTTGGACCTGTTTGGGTAGGTTTGATGTGACTTTGCTGGAGAAAGTAGGTCACTGGAGGCAGTCTCTGAGGTTTCAAAAGTCATGTGCCATTCCCAGCTTGCTCTCTCTGCTTACTGTTTGCTGTTCAAGATGTGAGCTCTCAGCTCTCCCTGCTCCCAGGATTCCCTGGTATAATGAACTCTTATCTCTCTTGAGCCATAAGCCCAAGTAAACCCTTTCTTCTCCATGTTGCCTTGCCCATGGTATTTTACCAGAGAATAGAAAAGTAACTAATGCAGTGTCCATCTGTGGCTATCCCCCTACCTGGTGGGAGGCATCAGCTGTTGTAATTAGCCTTCATTAAAATGCTGATTAGTAACATCTTGCCTGGGCCAGGTGGATGATGGGATTGCCCTAGTCACTATAAATGTTGGTGTTCTTTACAGCTACTTACACACCATGAACACTCATGCATGGCCCAAAGGGGAGGAGTCACATAGACTGTATAAACACTTCTGAACAGGGAACTGGAAACAAGGAGATTTCATATGATGAAGATGGATTCCTGTGGGTGAAGCTCAACTCCATAGAGGAGGCATCCACTGAGAACCCCTGGCCGACTCCTTCCTGTAGATGGATTTGGCTGGTGAAGTGATTAGTTGGTTGCATTTAGAGTTTGAAGTTTTTTATAGGTAGTATAACAATATGGGTCATTATTACCACTCCCTATAGATACAGGAGGCATTTCAGGAACCAAAGAGTAGGAGGGGACCTGGAGGAAAAGACAGCTAAGGCACAGAGAGTCCCCTCTTGTCATCTAGCAGGGCTGAAGTAGAAATATCAAGTGGGAGGATTGGGGATGACTCTGGAGAGGGCAGAAGAGCCAGAGCCTTAACAGAGGCTCTGAGCGCCGTGTTGAATGTGCTCAGATTCAATCCATGGAATGTAGCATCATTTCAGAGGTTTAAGTCGGGAAAAGATGCCTTTTAGATATGCATCCCAGGGAGTCAGTCTTGGTAACAGTGTGAAGCATGGATACCAGCAAGAAGAGACCAGAGTCGTTGCAGAAGTGACCAGGAAGCTAGGAGAGACACTGAGCACCAGTTCTGTCTGAGCTGGACTCAGGAGAGCCATCGATTGAGCTTCTCAGGGGAGACAATAGATCTAGTTGATCGTTGGCCTTAGCCTTGGTGCCACAGGAGGCAGTGCACAGATAGGGTGTGTGTGTGTAGGGGGGTGCTAATCAAGGCTGAAAAGTCTCACTTTCAGTATGAGGGGTGAGAGCCAAGTTCTGCTTTTGTCTCCCTGGTGTCTCATTGACCCCCCCTGAAACCGAAGAGCTTCACCAGACTGTAAGCTCCCAGATGAGTCCAGCTGTGCGGATCACCCCCGAGGCATCGCAGTGACAGCTGATGGTTCAGTTACCCATGGCCAAAAGATCTTTATGCCATCTTTTCTGGGGGTTTTAAGATGCAGTTCTTTTTCTAAGTACCTATCTGATGTGAGTTAGTATCTGTATTTCACCTTTTCTGTTTTTCTCCCTCTGAATGATTCTGCTTTGTGCGTTCTTTATCTGTATCTATTGCCCTATGTTTCTCTTTTGTTAATTCTCTCTCGATTCTGGTCTCTCCCACACACCTTAGCTCCCCTTCCTCTCTCATATCTTCCTGTCTCCCTTTCTCTATCCATCCATCCCTGTCTTACTCTTTCCTTCTGAGCCCATCCCATTTTTTTTCTTCTCTATCCTTTTCTGATTAGACAAATTACTGAGGGGTGAGGCTAGTCTCAGCCCAGTGGTTAATTGATGGCTGGTGTAGAACTGCCTAAGTGAGGAACTCTTGTCATTAGCAAGAGATGGGTTGCCTTGGCCCACAGCTAGGAAACCTTTGAAATCCTGCATCTAAATTACTATTCTTTTGACTGCTGCTAGTGATGCTAATTAGCTGTGTTAATTGGATGTTTTGATATTTGAAGAGCAAAGCAATCCCACTCCTTCCTCCAGAAAGCCAAAATTATTAATGAACTTGGCAGCAGCCTTGGCTTTCATTGCACAGTGGGCACAGCCAGAGATTTCGGGGCAGGCAAAGGGGTTGTTCTGAGGAAGTAGTTTGCTTGCTCTTGGGGAGAGACCGACCTGAAAGCTGGCTACATTCTTTGTAGTGGTGAAATTATCCAGTGAGACCAAAGAGCCTTTGACTTGGCGACAGAACATAACACTGAATAACATAAGGGAGCGCTGTGCTTTGCCATTATGTGCCATCACCTTGAACAGCCTGGACAGCAAGGCTGGGTGTTCGCATCCCGCTGTGTGCTCGGACACCTGACAAAAGTCAGCACTTAAGACATGCTGCTGAGTAAATAGCCAATAATGCGTCTGCTTTTGAAAGTCAAACCTGAGTTCAAATACAGTGAGACCAATTTTAGTCAGATGTGTTAAGCAAGTGTTACTTCGCCTCTTTGCATTTCAATTTTTCTCTGAAGCAAACATTGGCTGAGAGTTGCAATGGCTGTAACTCTCTCAGAGTTGTTATGTTTTTATGGATGCCTTATCATCCCCAAATGATACTTGGAAGTTCACCTCTTCAGCCTGACTCTTTATTGGTCTTAAATTATAAAAGAGCCAGGAGAGCCAGGAATGTTACACAGAGAAACCCTGTCTTGAAAATACCACCCCCCAAAAAATTACAAAATAAATGAACACTGAGGATCGGATAGGTGCAGAATTCTGGGAGGATGTTGAGGAGGCTGTGAAGACTCTCTGAAGGGGATTGGTCCTCAGATGGGTCTGATTACTCAGTCACAAAAGGAGAAGCAGGCACTGCACAAAGACATCAGAGGATGGGACTACTCCGTGCTCTGAAATGCGAAGCTCAAGATGTCTAAGGGTCCTGCCTGCTCCACATGCACGATTCCCTGAAGATATTTTTCTTATACCTTCAAATATTTTACCCAGAGAGAAAGACATAATGAAGAAAGAACCAAGGCTGAGTATTGTTGGTAGAGGAGACCTGACATCTCCCTATCAAAAGGAGCATCCTCAGGTGGCTCAAGACTACAGCCTGCAATTTGGTGGCACTGGACAGGAGTCTATTAAGAACACAGTCAACAGAAGACACACACACACACACACATATATATATGCACATTTATTTATGTGTGTATATCTATATCTATTTCTGTATGCTTTCTTTTGTTATACATACATATGCATTGATATAAATATTGCAGATTATATGTGATAAGGAGTTAACTTGTATAGTTATGGAGGCTGTAGAGTTCTAAGATGTACAGTCAAGAAATAGAGTCTTAAGAGATACCAAGTAGCTATAGTCTCTGTCTAAAGGCCTAAGAATAGGGAGGGATGGTGGTGCAAGCGCCAGTCCAGACACCAGAAGACATGACACCCATGGAGAGATACTTTAGTTCTTGTTCCAAAGCCAGGAACACCAGTGTCCCAATTTAAGCAGGCAGCCAGAAGGAGTAACCCATTTCGCAGTCTTTTTGTTGCTCTGTGCAGCTGTTCAGTTGATTGGCTGATACCACCCAGACTAAAGATGGTAACCTGCTTTGCTCAATCTATCTGTTTAGATGTCCATCTTATCCACATCTGAGGAGTGTTAGACCCATGTCCGATGCTCGATGTCCCAACCATGTTGATATATAAATTAGGCATTGCGGAAGTTCAGTGACCTATGGGACATTTTCTTTCTTTCTTTCTTTCTTTCTTTCTTTCTTTCTTTCTTTTTTCTTTTTTTTTTTTTGTTTTGAGACAGGGTTTCTCTGTAGCTTTGGTGCCTGTCCCGGAACTAGCTCTTGTAGACCAGGCTGGCCTCGAACTCCCAGAGATCCACCTGCCTCTGCCTCCCGAGTGCTTGGATTAAAGGCGTGCGCCACCACCTCCCGGCTCTTATGGGACATTTTCAAATAAAATGAGGAGAAAAAAAAATCACAGGTCAGATGGTGTGACCTTCAGTTCCAAAGGTGCCATATAAAAATTAATGTGATGCTGTAAAATTGATCATGAATTGCTGGAGGGCTGGTAGGACTAACCTCATACACCCTCTGCTTTTATAAAAGAAGAAAAGAAAGAAATGAAGAATAAAGGAAGGATCTAAGCAGATAAAGAATTTCAGGAAGATGTTATACAAGATGGAACATTGGGGGTTGACTAGCACTACAGAGTAGCCAACCCATAAGATCATTATGGAAGAGAGACTGGACAGAACTTCAGGGACTGGATCACAAGAAATTTTAATGATACCACAGACCAAAGGCTGCTGGGATTGAGGATGGTCTCAGGGTAGGCAGAGAGTTCTTAGGGACAAGTTAAAAGGACTGTATGGAGTAACAGCCTGTAACCTAAGTCTTTTGTTATATCTTTGTTTTCTTTGTCTTGATTTTGTTTTTGCTTTCTGAGGCAGACCAAAGCTGGCTTAGAGTTCCCCATGTAGCCAAGGTTGACCTTGAATACCTGATCCTCCTCCTTGTACCTCCTAAGTGCTGATGGCAGATGTGCAACACAGTGCCTACATTTTCAAGGATGTAAAGTCTGAAGTATGACTTTAACTGACACCAAGACAGATGTTCTAGAGCTGCAAGTGGAACAGGGAAGTGAGCAGAGACAGGAGCTCTACCAGCAGGTGCTCCGTGAATGTTCACTCAGTGTTTTCCAAGGGTCAGGCAGTGTGAAGACAGCAGGATACCAAACTCCAAGCTACCCTCTCAGAACTTAAAAACTTAGCAGGAAAAAAAGTGAGAGGAAGTGTGTGTGTGTGGTGTGTGTGTGTGTGTGTGTGTGGTAGCTGAAGGGCAGTGATAGGTATTTGGCTGGGGCTAGGCTGGATCAAGAACATTTAAGGATCTGAATTTCAGACACTCTTGGCTTTCATTCTACACCAGCCACAAAAGATATTTAATATGGAAAGAAAGAAGTCTAGCACTTATAGGAGTCCTGCTGCAAAAATAAGCGCTTTCTATGCATTATCCTACTTAATATTCTAAGCTGCTTTGAAGTAGGGCGACATGTCCTCATTTTATAAATAAGAGAGGTAGGTTTAAACTACCGGCTAGTGGTAGGAGCCTCGTGATTCCAAAGCCTTTGATATTTTCCCTACTGCAACACTCATCTTCTACCCCTTTTTAAATTATCTCATTGGAGTAAGCATTTCTTCATACAAAACACAGCGTTTGTAGCCAGTGTGTGTGTGTGTGTGTGTGCACAGCATATGCTTGTGCCTCCTTACGCTTCCCTGCATGCAGGTATTAACTGTGAGCTAAGGGAGATTTTGATTACTTCTGTCCAATTAATGCTCTGCTCATTCTCGCTGTCTCCTTGTGATTAGAATTAATTGATGCTGATTACTCTGTGTGGAAGGAGAGAGAAGGCCGTGAGCAGTTCCACTTGGGGGACCAAAGCATTGTAATGCAAAACAAAACTGGCTCCTGACAAGGACTTGAATTAGAAAATTCTCTCTGGTGGACAAAGAGTTGGTATTCTGTGACCAAAATCAATATGACCCTTCCTGGATGAAAGAACAACCTGCCCGCGTTCTGGCCAGCAGGAAATATAAAATGAATTGAAGCAATTGCTGTTTAAGAATGGGGCTTACTGGGACTGTGTGGGGAAAAAAAAAACTATTTATGCCATGTTGCAAAACTCTTCCAGACCTGTAAACTCTGGAGCTTGAAGAGACAAACACTAAGGCCTTCTGCTATCCAAAATGGGGCAAATATAACAAAGACCCAATTCAACTGACTAAAGGGGGAAGAAACCAGCTCTTAGACATTTAAGTACAAAGGATTATGGGTTTTAGGCACTATTTTGAGGGGCTTATGTTATCATAAGAAGTTGGTGTCAGGCTCTTCATCCTCAGTGCCCCTACTGTATCCGAGATGTAAAGCCCATTCTCCCACAAGCTATCCTCTCATAGATGCAATATGGCTCCAAGTAGCTACTGGCACGTATCCCACTGCCTTGGAATTAAGGGAATATACTTGTGCCTGTGTGCCTGTGTGTGTGTGCCTGTGTGTGTGTCCTTTGATAATAAACCTATAAAGAGAAAAGGCTTATTTGGAATCATACTTTTAAGGATTCCAGTCCATAGTCTGATGGAGCCATTATTTGAGTGCCCAAGGATAGTAATCATGGGGCAATAATGAGGAATACACTGTGAAGCAATTTTGTTTACCTCATGGCCAGAAAGCACAAAGAATGGGCTGGATTGTGCATGATTAATGACCTAAGGCTCTCTGGTCAGGCTGCACCTCTTAAAGGTTGTACAATTTCTGAAAAACCCTACCCTGGGGCCAATCCTTTAACACAGGTTCCTTTAGAAGACATTCAAGATGCAAACTATTGCACGGGTGATTCTTGCTATAGTCTCAGAACTCAGTGTTACTGACCATATGCTGTACTTTATTAATATCTGTGGCAAGCAAACATTGAGTGCACTATTGGCCAAGACAGAATTGACTCTGTTCTCACCATGAGTTAGGCCCTCATGAACTATAGAAGATTAATTTGGAGATATAAGAGAAAATGGAGCATTATGAGCAGAAACAACATTAAGAACAGGAAAATCAAGTAGACCAATGCTACTGTGGGCACCCTCTTGCACAGATAGTTTGTGATTCTCTGACCACTCAGGTGAGTCTAGAAAATATTAAGATTGTGTTCAGAGAAGATTTGAAGTCAGGAGGTATGGTTAGGGACAAAAAACAAGAGACATGGTTGACTTTTGAGCATCTGCTTTGGCTAAGCTCCATGCTGGGTGCTTTTGCATTCATTATACCATTCCATCTTCATAAACTCTCATTACTACCAGGTTATTGTCATCTTACACATAGGAAATCGGGAAGGAGGGGAAGAATTGCTTGTCAGTTGTCCAAAGTTTCTTTGTTTATCCATTTACTTTTGGTGTGTTAGACTGTGGGGAGCAAGTCGTGGAAAAAGGTGTGCTCTTCCTTCAAGGAACTCAAGGAAGTCTCATGGGGAAGCGAGATGGGCAAGAGCAGGGAAACATGGATGCATATGGCGCCCAGGCATGGGCTCAGGCTCTCTGATCTGCGCAAACCCATAGAGCATTGCTCTGAGAGCCTGTGGTTCAAGATGAGCTTGTTGGATTCTCAGTGTACCAATATCTCACTAATTGCCAAAGGAACATGACTTCTGGATCCAGGGCTCACTTGTATGGTAGGAGAAGGCTATCATCTCCTTAGAACCGTTTTCATTTCTGCAGTCAAGAAAGAAGCATGTCTCTGGATTTTTCGATGTATCTGTCAAGGCTTCTTTCTCTTCAGTTCAGGATCCCTCATTCTGACAGACTAGGAGTACAAGAGGAAGATGTAGGACCCTTCATCTTTATAATGTTGGCCTTCATACCCACCCCTATTCTCTAGAGAACTTTCTTTTCACAATTATATTGTCCATTTACTACTAGGAGGTAAACCCCATTTCTGTGAAGTCGGACATAAGCTCAATTCAAGTAGGAAAGGGCTGACTCCTTCCAAATGCCAATCAGTTATTTAGCAATGATCTTTGTTTTCCAAGGCTGATATTTAATTGAACACATAACGTACCAGATACCCTGACACAGGTTCTGTGGTAGGAAACATAATGGTCTAGTAAGATAGAAAGGTATTTGGACTGCATGTGTAAATATAAAGTTATAGTCCTTTGAGGGAGGAGCTTGTGAGGGAATATCAAGAAGTGCCAGATGGGTTTAGTCAAGAGGTAGGAAAGGCTTGTTGACGACCTGAAAGCAGAGCTTGAGATATAAAGATTTAGTTGTAGTTAACTGGAGACACTGAGGTAGAGTCTGGCATAGCCTTCCAGTCAGAGGGAACTTGAAGTGAAAGAAGTGAAGATTTTCTGTTGCCAAGGAAAAAAGGAGAGCAAGAGGTCTAACCAGGCTTGTTGTCTTATTGTCCAAATGGAGCTAGGGACAAGGAACAGGCTTGTTTCAGATCCTAATATTGCATTAATCCTAGTTAACTTTGGAGAGGGGGGGATAGACAGAGAAGCCAGTGTGAGAACAGACCAAAGAGAGTGAGAACCAGAAGATAAAGAAAGCTAAAGAGAAAATGATCTGTCTTAAATGCTGGGCAAATGTATTGGGAGTGTAAGCATTGCCTCAAACCCATCCTGCGTGAGTAGGATCACTTTCAGCTTAGCTTAATACGAAGCTAGGATGTCCCCAAAAGTCCTGGCTCAAGGAAATTCCAATATCCTTGATCTTTCCATGCCACCATCTCCCACTTTTCCTCTAACTTCCCTAGTTTCCTTCATCCACCTTTGTTTGTTTTTCCTACTGTAAGGCAAACTCCATGACAGTAAAGATGTTTGCTATAAGTTTTGTCTTGGCAACTAGAAAAATACCTGGCATATAAAGATCCTCAATTGTTTTTCTGACTAAATTGTTTAGTGGAGACTAATCTAGAGGTTGGGATGATAGGTCAATAAGGTGCCCATTCCTGACCAAGTGTAAGCTTGATCTTTGATATCTAGAGCTGTGTAAAACTTCAGGATGTGGTGGCATGTGCTTGTAATCTCAGCATTAGGGAGGCAGAGACAAGCCAATCCCTGGGCTCACTGGCCAGACAATCTAGCGTGATTAGTGAACATTGAGCCAATGAGAGACTCTGTCTCAAAGAGGTGTATGGTGTTCTAGAGGATAACATTTGAAATTGTTCTCTGCCACACAGAGAGAGGGAGAGAGAGACAGAGAGAGAGACAGAGAGAGAGACAGGGAGGGAGGGAGGGAGGGAGGGAGGGAGGGAGGGAGGGAGGGAGGGAGGGAGGGAGGGAGGGAGGGAGGGAGGATACACAGACAGGTTAAAGTTTGTAACCCTCTAACTGTTAGCTGAGTGACATCAGACAACTAACATCTCCGAACCTGTCTTCTACACTCTAACGTGGGAGAAATAGAAGGAATGCTTCTCTGCAAAGCCAAAGTGACAAGGGCTGAGCTAGCCCTCTTATAGGGCTGATGCAGCACGTGACAGTCCCTTCAGAGCCCTGTTGTTCCGGCGAGAAAAGCTGAGGTTTTGCACAGCGAAGCTGTTGTTCATCACTTCCATTTCTCTTGCAGCCCGTCCTCAAGGTACTCCGCAACCTCTAACCCAGTGGTTACCTAGAAGTTATGTTATCTACCTCTAACCTCAGTCCACCAGAGAACCCTGGGTAAGCTTAAGGAGAGCTCTGGTTTTCACAATGGGTGAGCACTGCTGACATCTAGTGGGAGAGGACGGGATGCTGCAGAACACCCTGCCTTGCTCAGGACAGTCCCAGCGCACAGAAGCAGCTTCAGGTGTCAACAGTCCGGACTGTAAGCTGATCAACCCAGAGCTGAGTCTGCCTTATTCACTCCGTGTGAACATAGTCTGTTGTGTGTAAATGGCCTCGTAGGCAGGATAGATGTCACCTGATAGATGTCAGCTAAATGAATCAGTGGTTAAAGACTAACGAATGGTTCCAACCTGCCAGATGCCTTCTGGAGCCCCCAAACCCCTGCAAAGTCACTCCAATAGAATCAGGCATTGTCACCTGTGAGCTCAGGTACCACCTGTTCTGGTTCGAGCATCCTCTGACCTGACTTTCCTTCTGACTTCCTTAATAGAACACTCCCCGCAGTGTTCCCTAATAGAGGGTAGGAGCCACTGTTGAGCCTATTAAGATTGTTCTCATCTGCTTGGTCAGAAAGGACATCTCAGGTCCTTGGCCAGAACAGAGTGAGTGGGGATTAAAAAAAGATGATCTGGCTCAACCTGAAACCAGTCTTACTGAAGAGGAAACCGAGGCACACGGGATGGAAACAATATAGAAGGCCTTATCCTCAATGTCCAGAGAGCAGAATTTTAAGCAGGATTTCCCCAATTCTCCTTCCCTATCTCTCTGGCCTTTTCTGTCTTCCTCTTACCCTGATGTTTGGTGTTTCGCTCCTTCTCACTGCTTCCGTTATTAAGTCAATCATGTGCTCATTATCTCTAGAGATAAATTTGAACTTGACAAAGCCCTGTTCCCGAAGAGCTCACACTTTGTTGGAAATGACAGTTTCATAGGTTGTCGTGACAACTTAAAAAGCGCTGCATGCCACGATTGACTCTGTAATTGGATATTACCCAACAAGGTAATCCTGGGGTGTGGGCAGCATTACCCACTTAACAGATGAGAAAACTGAAGCTCAGAGAAGTAGTTTGTCCCTAATCACCCAGCTAAATGCATAGAAGAAAGGATTAAAGGCTATGCTTTCTAAACCCACATTCTAAATAGAAGCCCAAAAATGCTGTCAGGAGACAAGACACGGACTTACTAAGCAGATGAACTTCGGGAGGGTGAGTAGGCTGAATAATGGCCTCCAAAGACATCTAGAGCCCAATTTCTGGGACCCATAAGTATTACCTTCCCCATAGAAACAGCTTTTACAGACATTCTTAGGGTCTGCTTGTGTAGTGTTAGGTTTACTTCCTAATGGGCTTCATAGTCTTTTTTCTTCTATGATTCTAGCTGCAATGAGTCAGTTTGAGCACATGTGCTATGCTGGGGCTTAGGTAGCTGCTTTCTCCATAGGTCTCAAGAGTGGTAGTTCAGGCCCATTTGTCACCGGCAGGGCACGTGCCACCTGGGGCTAGTCCTCCAGCTTGTCATCCATCTGTGTACTCAAAGGCCTCGAAAGTGACCAATGCTAAGGTTCCTCAAAATGTCATATCCACAATGATCGTGTTATTTCTCTTTGTGTGGCTGTGGAGTAAGATACAGCTTCTTTCAACCAGGCTCAGCAGTAGCTTGGTGGCAAAGCCTCCACGCAACCCAGGGCAGCCCAGATGCAGAGTTCAGTCCCAGCACTGCTCTGAGAGCAGAAACCAACATTATCATCATCACCAAAAAAAAGAAAGAAGGAGGGAAGATGAAAGAGAAAGAAAAGAAAGGAAGGAAGAAAGAGAAGAAAGAAAGAAAGAAAGAAAGAAAGAAAGAAAGAAAGAAAGAAAGAAAGAAAGAAAGAAGGCTAAAACCCAATTTACAGCAACATGCCAGGCAAGGTGGTATACAGCTTTCATCCTAACACATGGAAAAGTCAGAGGCTGTGATTTGGAGGCCAACTTGCTCTACATCATAGATTCAACACTTGTCAGGGATATACAATAAGGCTGTCTCAAAACAAAACAAAACAAAAACACAACAGTATATCTGTGGTATAAGATTCTCAGCCCTTGCACCAACCCTGGTTTAGATCTGCAAATTGGTTTGCACTTCTTTCTGATGCCTTTCTTCTTCTCCATGACGTTGATTTGTCCTGTCACAAATCTGTCCCTTTCTGTCCTTGGAGGACAGTTTCTCCTTGGTTGGCTGGACTCCTCTTACCAGTGGAGTTGGATGGAGGATACTTCCACACTGTTATCTTGCCCTCATTAAGAGCCTCAAGATGGGGGCACCCTATCTTAATAAGTGGGCCCTACATGGCATCACCTGGGTCCATACGGGAGGGAGACAGAAGGACATTCGGGATGTGTGAACAAAAGGAGAACCTGTGAACCAATGAGACGGAGCCTACGGTGATGTGGCCATGGAATGCCAACAGCCAGGAGAAATGAATGGGTTTTCCAGGCAGCCTCCTGAGGAAGTGCAGGCCTGGCAACACTTTCTTTTTGGCCCAGAGAAACTTTGGCCCACAGTGCTGTAAGGAAATGCATGTCTGGTGTTTTAAGGCACTGAGCTTATGACAAAAAGAAACTAACATGGAGCCTCAGAGTTAGCCTGACTTCTAATTCGCCATTGGTCAATGCTATGCAAGCCCCTTCCCCTGGTCTCAAGTAGGCTGCCTCCTGGGGAAGCAAGCTTCAAGATGTGGGGAGCTGACTTCGCCTCACTAAACCATTCCCTCCTGTCTGTCCACTGCCTCCCACTGTTTCTATTTGACTCACACTGCGCCCCCCCTTCCTGCTTTCCCTTTCTGTCTCATCACCTGCTTCCTTCCTTCTGTCCCTCCCTCCTCTCTATTGTCTGTATATATGGCTTACACTCATATGCCCTCTCTTCCGGTCGCTTGTTTCTATTTTTCCATTTCTCTGTCCCCACTTCATTTTCCTTTAGTTTTCAAGTCCAACTCCATCTCCACTCCTCTGCTATCTTTCTCTCCTTCTCTTCCAGCTTCATTCTGATTAGCTTCCCTGAGTAGCTCTGTTTGCATCTTTCTCTCTTGTTTGACCCCCCCCCCCCTTTCTTAGGTCTCGTACTCTCAGTGCTGTCTGGGAGTCTTTCTTGCTATTGCAAAGGCCTCTCTGACTATACCTGCAGTCTGCACCCTCGCTCCAGAGCAGGATTCATCTGGTTAGTCCTGCTCCCTTCTGACCTTGTTGGAGGACTGGCAAGGGAAGCAGATACAAAAGATGTGTTCATTGCCACCTTGATCTTCAGGCTTTACCTAGAGGCTCCCAGATAGCTGCCTCTTAATATTCTAGCAGTGCTGTTGGCCTTAGGGAAGAGAAATGGCTTGTCTTTGGCACACCCCTCTGCAGAATTCTCCCATAGTGGGCAGGGATAGCAATGTGAGCTTTCAGGTGGATGTTTCCAGATAGGGGATATTGTTTGACTGAGGGTTTCACCCCAGCTCCTGGCATAAACCCCCTCCCCTGGGAGTTGCCTCAGTCCAAACTCCACCTCCAAGAAAGCCCATTAAATGGTGACCCCTCCCCAGGGAGGGTCAGGAAAGCCTGCCAAAGGGTGACCTCTCCCCAGGGTAGATCAAGACCACTCCCACAAGCTATTTAAACTGCTCCCCTCCCCCAAGAATGAACATGTGGTTTCCCGGTTTTCCATGGTCTTTCGGTTCTCTGTTCCCCTTTCTGTGTTTTCCCAGGGGGGGCCCCAGGAGTGCTGACAGCCGTTGAACATGGGTGTCTTTTAATTCGGTCTAATTTAGTCTGATTGGAATTATTGCATTGTCAGTGGAGAGGTTTGTAGGTCAAAAAATACTTAACAGATATGTAGGTGTAGGTGGAGGCTGCTTGTTTGTTTCCCAGCCACCCAGACCCGAAATAATCACATAGAAACTATACCAATTACAACACTGCTTGGTCAATAGCATAGGCCTCTTATAAACTATCTCTTACATCTTAG
This sequence comes from Chionomys nivalis, assembly GCF_950005125.1. Lineage (NCBI taxonomy): Eukaryota > Metazoa > Chordata > Mammalia > Rodentia > Cricetidae > Chionomys > Chionomys nivalis. The sequence continues at coordinate 36,334,002 of NC_080096.1, read as the reverse complement.
ATTAACCCATTCCTATGATTCTGTGTATCGCCACAAGGTTGTGCTTACCGGGTAAAGTTCCGGCATCTCTCCTTCGGCAACTACATGGCATCTCTTTGACTCCACCTTCTTTTGTTCTCTTTCTGCTTGGAATTCCCACTTTACTCTACTCTGTCCTGATGTAGACCAAAACAGCTTTACTTATTAACCAATAAAAGCAACACATGTACAGGACTTCCCACACCATGTAGGTCTTAAGCTTTCTGATTTGGAGACATGATGGCAAGGAGAGACTGTCATGAAGTTTGGTACTCTTCGGACAGTGTCTGATGTACAGTAGCATTTAGTAAATGTGTAAATAAAGAGTAAGTGACAACTGACCTTCAGTCTTCCTTGGGACCAATATTTGATGTGCCTAATGGGACAAGAGACAGATGATGTGTCATCAGCAAGATGAGAGTAACACACACTGGGAGCAAGAGGAGGTGAGATGAATGGCGTGGAGAGTTGGAAATTGCTATGTGCCAGTGTGTGTGCACGAAGGGACTCGTCCCCAAAGTTCACTTTTATCCCACTTATGATCAGCTAGATTTTGCAAGTCCTGCTTTTGATGAGAAGGCTCATCCTCCACATGGCAAGCCCATCAGTCTCCTCCAAATGCATTGCGAGCCCACCCTTTTGCTGAAGTTCCCTCTTACCACCTTGCTTAGTGTGGTGGTTGCTTCCTGCTGTGCACTGTCTTTCCCTGCTCTTTAGCTCCATGCTTATCATCTTCTGGCATACCCCATAGGTTACACATTTGCCTCCTGTGGCTGCAATTTAAGCTCCACAAAGGCAGGGGTGTTTTTCAGACCAGTGGCTCCTCAGTAATGTTTGTGGAAGGATGAGGAGATGGGACTTCCAAGGACACTGCCTTTATTCACAGAGAAGTTAGACACAGAGCAGGGACATGGCCCAGGTCACCACTGTGTGGGCTTTTATTCCTCACACATGTGCTCATCCAGGGCTCCAGATCTGAGGCCTGAGACAGAACAGAGGCTCCTCAGGCACGGTCTGTCTCCTAGGGTCCTTGAGAACCCTGCGAGCCCCACTACCTCTGCACCATCCAGATCCCCACACCCCGTCCCTGGACCGTAATTACTCTCCTGCTTCCACACTTGCTTCAGATGTTTAACACAGCAATGATGCCTTAATGGTGTAAATCAGGCTGTGTCCTTTGCCTGTTTCAGACTGTCCAGTAGCCTCTTTGTCACTTGGGAGGATAAGACTCTACAGTGGCCTACAGCAAGACCTTCTGAGATCCCCCACCTTGTATGTCCCTCTTTCCCAGGCACTTTTTGTTTCTCTCCACCCTCAGGCCACCCTTCTCCTGTACTTTTCTCTCAATCCATAGGTGATGCTGCACCTGCTCTCACTGATGGTTTTTATGTTCCCTGGAGGCGGAGTTTTCCTGTCCTGACTGCGTGCTCTTAAAAAGTTGGCAGTTGCTTCCCAAATAACTGACTCAGAGACTTAATACAAATTATAAATCCTCACCTAAAAGCTTAGGCTTACTACTACCTAACTCTTACATTTAGGTTAACCAATATTTCTTATCTATGCTTTGCCATGTGGCTCATGGCTTGTTACCTCATTTTCTACATGTCCTGCTTCTTTGGAGGCTGGCAGCCGTCTCTTCTGACTCTGCCCTTCTTTGTTCCATCATTCTCAGTTTGACTTTCCTGCCTGACTTGATCCTGTTCATCTGTTGGCCAGTCAGCTTGTTTATTAAACCAATCATAGCAACATCTATCCACACAGTATACAGAAGGATTATTTCTCAGTGATCCCCTTCTCAGAGAGGCCTGTTCACGTCTCCATTATCCTAAGGTTTTGACTACATTTTCTCATAACACTATTAGAAACACTGTTTCATACTTTACCGTGTTTTTTTTTTTTTTGTGCTTTGTAGTATGTCTCTAGTTCTAGTCTTAAAAACTATTGTTTTTGTTTGATTTTTAGTCAGCATACCCTGAACCTTCCAAAAACTAAACATTGTAGATGGTCAGTGAATGTATGTTAATGAGAGAATGATAGACACAATCCCTAGTATTTACTGGTTTTCACTGCCTATAGAGTAGAAGGGTTTTTAAAAGATGTATCTGCAGTGCACACAGAGGCCAGAAGAGTGCATCATGTCATCTGGAACTGGAATTGTAGATAGTTGTAAGACACTGTATGGACGCTAGGATTCTGATAGTTGTGAGCCACTGTATGGATGCTAGGATTCTGACCAGCTCCTCTGGAAGAACGGCCAGTGCTCTTAGCAACAGAACCATCTCTCTGAATAGAAGTTTAAGTTTCTCAGTGTTTCAGTTAAAGCCTTGGTGAGTCTGGCCCTGTGGCATCACAGTCTTACCTCACCCTCTACACCTGGGTAGGTAAGATTCCAACCTTCCCTATTGTCTTTCATGCCATGTCATGGTCCCTATCCACACATGTGTTTCCACCGCTCCCCTTTTTTGTAGTAGAAAAGGTTGAACACTGGGCCTTGCTAGGCAAATGAACTGCTATTGGGCTTCATTCTCAGCCCCATGTCTCCCCTTTTAAGGTTATCTTTGTCCTTCAAATCTTAGTTACTCATCTATCTCCATGAAGCTTTTCAAAGTTTCTCTGTTTGGAATTCAGTATTCCTCTCTCCATGGTGAGTGAATTCTGTGTTTGGAATTTTTATCATACACCAGAGGAAAGACAGTACACATATGTTGAGAAGATCCTGAGGTTTAATTCTGCCTCTATCATTTTCAAAGAACAAGACTCTGGGTTAATAAAATAAACTCCAATTACTATTTTCTTATCTGTAAAATACATATGAACTCATGCTCTGGTCTTGTCAAGCTGTGGTGAATGTTGGTGACAGTAACCGCATGGCACAGAGTACACTCTAGTAGCCGCTTTTGTCAAGGCAACAATGGATCTAACCACTTGGTGATACAGTTAACTGGGAGGCTGTTTTCTTCCTCTAGATTTGGAAGTGCATTTTCCTAATTCATCTTCAACTAACCCCAAGGAAGACTCCAGTAAGTGTTTGAATCCACACTTGCATGCGTGAATGGATGGATGGATGGATGGATGGATGGATGGATGGATGGATGGATAGATGGATAGTGGATAGGTAGATGGATGGATAGATGGATGGATGGACAGATGGATGGGTGAGTGAAAATCACAGAACACATCTAACTTCCCATCATCTGTTAAAGGGCCCCATGAATAAGGAGGCTGGAACTACTCTGTGCCAAGATAGTTTTTGGTAGAAGTCACCACATTAGTCCAAATTTTCAACTACACCAGTGACTCCATCCTCCATCCTCAGCACTTTAGGCTCCCAGCCCCACCTGCCCTGGTTGCTGACCATTCCCTGCTGTCTATAAGAAGCAGACCGATGGATTAAACTTGAGGGTGGGAAAAAAATCAGCATACAAAACTATCCCAAGATTTTTGTGGATAATGAATGGCCGAGAGCTCTCACCCTAGTTTTTCCTCTCTGAGTACATCAATATATTGAAAATGGCCCAGCCAAGAAAACTATTTCTTCTCTTTACCTGGATCTTAAATCTGTCTTCTAAGACATCTTATTTTAATTGAAAATGTTCAATCAATCTTTACTCTCCTTCACCTTTGTCCTGATCCCTCACTCAGTCAGGGTGAGTGTAAGAAATACTCTGGAGTGAATAAGGCTTTGTGGATGGAGGGGGGAAGGGAAGGAGGTCTTTCCTAGATGAGAGCCACCTTTAAAATTGCATTTGCAACAGAGCCCATCCAAAGTGATTAGCTCTCGCTTTGTGGAACAGCCCAGTTCCTTTGTAGATATTCAAGGGTGTTGGTGAGCAAGGCAACTACTTTTGTGGTACCTCGGGTCTGCCTTTTAGTATAGACAGTAAGGAAGAGATGAGGCTTCTCTTTCCCTCATTCATTCATTCATTCATTCATTCACCAGTCAGTCAGCCCTGTGTGACTTGTCGACTACATCCAACCTCACACTGCAACCCCGCAAATCTGTGAAGCAGGCATTTCACAGATAAAGATGTAAAGGCTCAGAGAGATGTAGTGGCCTGTGCTAGTTCTCTATTTCTTTGTTAAACACTCGTCCCCTAAAATTTATGTCTTAAAACAATGCTATCTGTAGCATTGTATCTCATTCATTTCCTGGCTACTCAGACCCAACTAATCACACAGAAACCATACTAAGTACAACACTGTTTGGACAATGGCTCCGGCATATTTCTAGCTAGCTCTTACATCTGAATTAACCCATTTCTATTAATCTGCGTACCACCACAAGCCTGTGGCTTATTGGGTAAGGTTCTAGTTGCTGTCCTTCTCCTTCGGCTGCTTCGTGGTGTCTTCTTGACTCCGCCTACTTTCTCTCTATATTTCTGTTCAGATTTCCTGCCTGGCTTTACTCTACTAAGCCATTGGCCAAAACAGCTTTATTCATCAACCAATAAAGCAACCCATATGCAGAAGGACATCCCACATCAGCTGTCCTTTCATGTTCTCTGTGGGTCAGACATTTGGATGGGTCTCAGTGGGAGGGTCTTTTATGGAGTCTGATTCAGCTGTAGGAAAAGAGTGGCTGGGGCTGGAATGACAGTATGCTGTAGAAGTGGAGGCTGACCTTCACTTCAAGAGTCTATCCTCTGTTTCTTTACCTAGTCCCGGGACTTTGGGGTGCTCAGTCTGCTTGTCCGTGAGCTCGGGACCCTCGCTTGAGCACGCCATAACACAAGGTTCCTTTCCTTTGCTGTAGCTGACCTTGCCGTGCGGGTCTCACAGTGTCACTTCCACTCGTGTCGTTCTTTTGGTTCTAAGCCAGTTTAAAGTCTGTGAGACTCTGAAGGGAAGAACAAGGACCATGCCTTTCAGTGGAAGGAGTATCAAGGTCATCCTGGAGGAGCTTGTGAGACCAGAGACAATGCTGCAGACATCTTTGGAAATTAAAATCTGCTCTCCATAGCATGTGGCAGAACCAGGATTTGGGTTAGACACATCTGTTTCCAAAAATGTCTGCTGCAGCTTACCAGCTCAGTCCACAGGGACCTCTCATTTCTCCCGTGCCCTGCAGCTATTCCTTTCAACACGCATAACCACGATTTGGTCTCTGTGCCAACTAGAGACTGTCTGGGTTCAAGCAGCCAGCTTGCCTCTGCAGGCCCGGGCCACGAGACACCCTCTGGGGGCTGCTAGTCTGAGAGGCCATGCTCAGTGCCAGCTTGTGGACTTTTCAGAGAAGGGGACAGAGAAGGTCAGACACATCTAGAGAAAGAAAGCAGGTAGCAGTCTCAGAGCACAGCAAACCTGCAGTGCAGCCCGCTGTCGTAAACAACGGACCTGCTGTTTCTCCTCCTCCCACCATGTTCTGACCTGGGATGACTCAGGCTCTGACAGAAAAGGTGCCTTTAAGTTGAGAAACAGTCCAAGGCAGTGGAAACTCATAGTCTGGAATCAGACCTACCCAGATTTGACTCCTGGTCTGACCATTATCGGCTACATGGCATTGGATAAGTTCCTTCGCCTATCACAGCCCAAGACAGATAAAGAAAATGTTGTGTAGATGTATGTGTGAATGGAAAACCATTTCTGTGTTCTTGTCTGAAGCAGTCCTTCTCCAGAGACTCCCTGGGACTAGCAGCCCCGGGGTGCTGCTACTGTGCATGTCACCTGTATCCTCAGCTCCATTAGTCCTGGGTCAGTGCTGTGAATCTTCTCCACCAGACAAGTGGGGCTCCCGATGGTTTATTAGGTATGAAAAAGGTAGATGCAAATGTGAAATGGTGTAGGTCCCAGAGAGACAAGGCCTGCGTTTAAATCCCAATTTCAGCATCTATAAGGTATGTAGCCTTAGGGAAAGTCACTTACCCTGTCTGAGCAATAGGAACAATAATAGCCTTCTCCCATTGGGTTGTTGTGAGGTTGCCTAGCACCTATTAATAATAGGTACTTAGCCATTGGGTGTTACTATTCATTATTTTTCTTACAACTCTCAGGTAAGCACATAGGTATTTAGATGATTGAGTCAAGCAAAGTTGACCTCTTCCCCGTAGATTGTATAGACAAGAGGAGCTATCGCAAAGAAGGGCTGGTTGAAATTCAATATTGCTGAGTAGTCTGACTGGCAGAGAACTATGCAAGGATGCCATGGAAGACCTGGGAGGACCCTGTCCCCAGCAAAGGCACTAAGGAGGATATGCCCACTAATGTGAGAACTGAATGGAAGTCTGGAAGCTGGGAAGGATCTGGTCCTGAAAGGCATGTTTGGCATGTTGGTCTAAGTGGGCTACATGGTGAACAAAGACCTAGGAGTTACAGGATTATAAGAGTAGGAACTGCAAAGGGATAGGAGGCAGGAAGTAGCAAGAGGAGAGTTGAGAACATAACCAAGGGCCAAGCTCTGAATAGCAACTGGAAGACACTGAGGGTTGTAGTCAATGAGTAACATTATGGAGTCTGCAATAGAGAGTACAGCCCCTGACGTCACTATTGAAAGCATCCCATAGAGGGCAATTCTGGGACAGTAGGCCCAGTGAATAAGATGGCAATTGTCCAGGCAAAAGGCGATGCTGACCTATTCTGGGGAATGGAGAGAGATAGACGAAATCAAGAGAAGTCTCATGGGGAAGGTTGATGGCTTGGGTGTTCGTAGCTGATGGGGGTGGGGTGGAGGAACCACTGTGAGTAAACACTTAATGTCTACCCTGTGAGGTCAGTTCTTAAGCCATGGTCTTAGGGAGCAAGGACAAATACTCTCAGCCCTGGGATGACATCAGGGAAGATCCAGGAAAATCTAACGAAGAGGTAGTGGCTACCTCTTCATACTGCATATTAGCTAAGGGAGAGTTAGAAAGGCCCTTCGGGCAAAGGAAATAGCAGAGAGCCCAGAAATATGGCTATCATGCATAAAGCAGATACACAGTTGTTGTGTTAATTGATCCCAGGGTGTTAATACCAGTATAGAACTGGAGCTTTCTCCTTCCCTGGGGGAATTTGTGATTCAATAAATAGGCTACCAATCTATACCCTAGGACTCCACTATTTGTCAAACAGCAAGGGGAAATGGAATTCTATTTAGAGTCTGGGAACTTTCCTGAGATTACTCTCAAGAGAGATGCCTGGTCCTTGAAGGTCAGGCAAACCCTACTCTGTATGAAACAAAGGGTCTCTTGGCTTTGAGACTTGCTCATAAGTCTTCATTCTGGACCACTTGGGGCCAGACTGGAAAAGCCCAGTATACCTAAAAGCTAGGTGCACAGATTTTGGGGTATAGTTACTTAGACCCCAGTGCCCACTCCCTACCTTTACTTCTGTTCTGTGCATTTTAGTTTCTTGTCTATGAAATGAGGATCATACTTACCACTGAATGTTTTGTGAGGACCAAGAAGAGAATGCACGCCAAAACCCTAGAGTGGGGAGCAATGACACTATCTTTACCATTGCTTTATTTGTACTTTATTATTTATTTATTTATTTATTTATTTATAACTAGGCCTCTTCTCACCCTGCTCAATCTCTTTTCAAAGTTGCTCCTTAACACACATCTGCAGATATGAAACTGGGAAGAAATGTGGCGAGAACGTTTCTAGATTATTACCATCTGAATCCCTTGGTTGAGAGGATGACAATCCCTATGCCAAGGCTCCGGTAAGTGTTAGAGCGAAGCAATCAGGCTCAGGTCTGTGTTCAGGGAAGCTTCTCTTAGCTTCCTGATGCCCCTCAGTTTGCCACCTGTGCCACAGGAAGTCCAATCCCAGCTCTATCAAAAGAATCAGTAAGGGCCCAGAAGGTGTGGTCTACACAGAGGCATCCACGAAGCTTCATCTCCTTCAGCTTCTGAGATGTTAGCACAGATGGTGCCAAACAGCCTCCCATGGTCCAGGGCAAGGCGGTACCTTGACTCACCAGGTTGGTCAGGCTGAATAATGCCGCAGGGCCCACACTGCAGCAAACTGCATCTCTGAGCTCCAATCCACAGGCTGCATAGCAGTATAGTCTTGCATGGTGGGCCATCTCATTTCAAGCCCATCTTAGGAATCGCCAGAGATGGGGCATTGCTAAGGAGCCATGATCAGCCGAGATCTAAGTTAGCCTGGCTACTTACATATCCCTCCCTACATGATCACTCATCCTCTAAGGTTCCCAAATGAACTCCAGTTCCTCATTCTTCTAGTTTATAAATCAGACACGGTTGTACATTCTTTTCAGTTTATTGTGGGCTTTACATTCAAACATTAGTACCAAGTGTATGAGTATTCCGTCAGTCGATGATAGTCCCCTTCCCTTAATACTTGAAAGTTTGGGGTACGGAGAACACACCCCTAAGAAGTCCCATCTTGCTCCTCTGATGGACTCACTTGTAGATCCAAGGAGGAGAGAAGACAGGGATGGGAGCATCCATCTTGGCTGAGCGCTGAACAACAGCCGGAAGTTCTGGGAGTTTCCATGTGTGCTGGTAGAGCACTCACTGAGCATCTGGGCAGTGACATCCAGAGGCATCTGGATTGTGCTAACACTGCCGTTCCTCTGGGCCTCCTCTCCTGTTCCCCTAGTGGTCCAGGCTCCTGGAATGAATGACGTGGCAGTGTCCAACTCTCTACTCTTGCCAGATCATTCTTTCCACTGATGTTCACTGTCTTCCTCAGTGCCTCGGGAGCTTAGCACAGTGAATCTTCCTCCAACACCAATTATTAACAATAAAAATATAAGTCAGCGTTATGTATTGTATGAAGTACTTTGTGTACTTAGTCCATGTATGTCTCATCCCCATAAAGGACCAGAAGATTGCCTGAAGTCACAGGTTCTACAGGGTTTCATATTCTAAAACCATCTGAACTCTCCTGCAATACAGCTCCATCAGAGCACTGTCTTGGGCACTCATGAGCGATGTTTCTTGACCTCTTAAAACCTTTCTACACCTTCCTATTAAACAGAAATAATAGCAACCACTTAATATGGTTCTGAAGATTAGGCACAAGCTTAGGACAACGCCTAGCACACAATAGATGCCCCTGAATGTTTTCACAGTTTCCAATTTCTGCCAGTTAATGATAGCCTGTGACAAGTCCTGTGACTTTACCTGGTTGGACTGGCCCAGGCTCCATAATTCAGTGAGTTGTATCTTCATGGCTGCATGCTCCAATGACACCCTGTCTCAGATTGGGACCAGGTCACCTGGGGACTTTATGTCCACCATTCTGGGGTATTAAAAACCCCTGCGTGAGGATTGTCTCTGTTTCTTCTCTATCTCCTTGCAGTACTAGCCTGCCCCACACATACTTGCATGGATACACCCATCCATTCCATCACTCATAAACCTACAGAAGACAGCACATTGCAGCTGGCTCTGGTGGGAGGGAGGTATGGGGTGAGCTGGGGATTAAGGTATGACCCCGCCTGCCTTTGAGGAGCTCACCTCTGGAGGAAAGTGCTCAGTTCTTTCTTAGGAGTCACTCTTGATTGGCTAAAGTTCTTAAACATTTAAAGCTTTGTAAAACTCAAAAGAATTCTTAACATCTCATTTACAAGTTAATTTAGGGATTATCTCTTTTGGGTCCTCTGTCAGCCTGCATAAAAATTATCTTTATCCTTCACCGATTTTTTTCCTTCTTGTATGTGTCACGGTCACTGATCAGTGAAGTAGTGCTAACAGTTTGGGGGACATCAGTGAGCATGACAAGAGAGGACATTGAGACCTAGGGAACAGAAGGGGTGTTAAGGTCCAGAGCTGAGCCAGGATTGGAGCCCAGGGCCTGACCCCTGTGGGATACTCAGGCTCAGTTGGGAGAGGTTCTTTCAGATTGGGAGGGGGCTTGAAACTGAGTTAGATTGATGCAGGGTTGTTTTCCTCCCAAGAGCCCCTGCTTTCAACTGCCCATGGCATCCCTGATTCTGAGCTTTGAAGTTCTCTTCTGCAAAGACTTCTTTCCTCACTAGACCAGACTTGAAGAGTTGATGCAAACACACCCACTTATAAATTAAGAAAAGCAAATTAGCTCCCTACTGACCCCTGCCCTTCCTTCTGGGCCTGGGTGATCCCCTGGGTGCTGCACTCAACTCCAGACTGGTAAGTAACCCTTAAAGAATGAATTCCCAGGACTATGGGCTCCTATTTGAATCTGAATGCTTCCCCCTTTGTATTATTTTCCACCCAAGCATCAAATGGCTTAAGTGAAAGAGCAGCTCTGGTTGTAAAGGAAAATTACATGTTTTGACTCAGAATTAATCTTTGTTTGCCCCCATCTCCATGGATAATTGCCATATGTCACTTCCTACCCGTATGCTGCTGGAAGCCTGTTGGCATTCTGGGGTACTGGACCACCCCTCAGGAAGAAGTCCTGGGGAGAGGCGGCAATGTGGGCATGGGAGCTAAGCTCCGCCTTGATTAGGAAAGCTGAGACCCTACATTTATTTTCAATCATGGTGTCACGGCTATAAGAGCTAAAACCAAAGGGGATAAAATTAGACAGGGAAAACGAGTGGACTGAGAATACTTCAGTAGGTGAGGCAGAGCATGAACACAGAGGTAAGCTGGCCTTGACCAAGTAGACTCAGGCTCTACTACGGGCCAGGAGCACTGACTGCTGCATAGTGACGTCATGACATATGTATATAAGGAGCACATCCTGTGCTAGGCCTGTGATGAGTCCTAAAGGAGCATAAATAGCATGAGTCCATTGGGAGCTCCAGGTGATAACATGCAAAATGCAGCAATACTTAGCTGTGTACAGTGAGTATACACAGCTACATGTCAGATATGATCTCACTCATGGCTCCTTGTTACCTTCGAAGTAATGTACCAACTCCTCTTCTTGCTACTCAAGACCTTAACCAATGATTTGATTTAAACCAATGATTAAATTTGAGATCCTGCCCCCTACTGTACCCTTGACATTGGGAACACCTCTCCCGCCTCTCACCATACCCTTGACCTTGGGAATATCTGCTTTCAAAGACTTCCTGCCATATGCATCAGCCTGAACACATCCATTTTTACACTGCTATAACTTGTTCACCCTTTCCCTTTATTCCTTTCATTTTGTAGACGCTGAATTCCTACTAACTTATTAAAACTTTATCCAAATGTCACATTGTGTTTTTCTGTTCCTCTTCCTGCTTAAGACAGAGCTGTTTCCTCAGCTGGGTTCCTAGTTACATTCCATACACATGTCCTATGCTGTCTTGTCTGGCATCTCTGCAGGACTGGATTCTCCACTGGACAGCCTCATTCTTGAATCCTTAGTACATGGTGCAGAGCTTGTATATGTTAAGACCTAAATAACGTCTATGACGTCAACTGACTATACAATGATAGGACGTGATGGAGGATGCTAAACCCCCTCCCTCAAGCTCTTTGACCTTTAGAGGGTGTTATTACCTCCCGAGTGCTGGGATTAAAGGTATGGGCCACCACTACCCGACTTGGACTTGGTTTTTTAAGGACATGAAGAGTTGAGATTGAGGGAGTAGAAAGAAAATTATGCTAACCCAAGTTGGGAAAGCAAAAAGAAGCAGGCCTCAACAAAGCCTGCAGCAATGGTGAGACCAGTGTGGTTAGAGAAGTGGTGAAGTCAGATAGCCATAAGACTCAAAGTCCCTTGCTTTCACCACTCAGCCCAGAAGCACCTGCTCCACACCAAGCCTGATTTGGGAATTAGAGAATAAAACCAAACACATCAATCTCAAAGTTCTATGACATACACAGGTGTGCAACTCCCCAGGGAATAGTGGCATAGGTATTAAGTGGTGATCAAAGAACTGTAGAAGCCTTGAAAAGTTGGCTTCTAAAGCAGATGAATCTAAAAAAATAGGGAAGGGAACAGAGGTGTGAGCCATCTGCTGTTTAGGGCCTCCTTTCCTTCTCTGGATCCCCATCTTTAATTACAGAAACATCCTGCCTTTCCAGTCACCCCATCTGCCTGGATCTGTGTCAGTAACAATAAACCCAAGCTTGTCTCTCTAGGGACCTTTCATCTTCTTTGTCCTATAAAAACGTATCTGTCCTGAGTCCTCTACCCCTCTGAGATGTGAAGAACTACTCTCCCCAATGATCTGTGGATGGATGGCACCTGGTAATCTAGGTACCACTTCTCCAGCTCTCCTTTCACCAGAGTCTACGAGGCAGGAAGAACATGCATTCTTCTGCTGTTTGGAAAAGAACAAAATAGATTCTTACCTCTAGGCAGGGACTCTTGTAACATCATACTGTCTCCAGCTGGGGAGATGGTTATAGCAACTGAGTTACATGTGTGAGACCCTGACTTCTACTGAAAAAAAAAAAAAAAAACCAAACAAACAAACAAAACAAACCAGAAAAGATCACACTGTCTGTAGATGGCAGTCCAAGCATGAACTTTGTAGGATTAGAGTGTTAAGAAGAAAGGGATCTAGGCTCATCTCACCTGCAGTAGACAGTCTCCTCACGTTGGCCAGATCTTCAAGGAACATCCGTTTTCAGGCACTGAGACTGGTGGGAGGTTTGTCAAGACCAGGTGTCCACTGTACATGAACTGGCACCAACTCTACCTTCACTTGGTTTGCAACTCATCAACCACGAATAAAAGCAGTATGCCAAGGTCAGAGCACAATGGCCACAAGACACATCTTCAATCCTAATTCAAATAGCCTACTTCATTTCTGTTTCTAGTGGTCACCACTCTGACTTCATGCTGTAATCTTCAATTTGATCAGTTGTTTTGCACAGTTCTGGGCTCCACTAAGCCGAAACAAGTTGAGGACATCATTGATGACTGTATCTTTGGCATGTTGACTCTGGGGCCACAGTCAACAAATTATAGCAGGAAAGAGAAGCTTCTAATTTAACTTCACGGCTCTGCTGGAAGACTGGGATAGTTTATCCTCATTGTACAAATGAAGTTCAGAGTTCAATTTCTTGCCCAAGGCCACACTTTTGAATTCAGCCAACTTGAGAATTCAGAGCAGTTCTTTGAGGCTTAAAATTAAGACCAGTCTTCCCACTGGGAATAAATCTTAAATCCGGTGACTACATAAATCAATTTGTCCATCAAAAATATAACAAATAAGGTACTGGATAAGGTAAAATGCAACAGTGAATAAAATCGGTTCGTGCTCCACAGGAGCTCATTATCTCTTATGTGAACAAAATCACCGACTGATGGTAGTAATATTACTGTGCTGGGTGCTGGCTGTGGGGACATAGAGGTAAAACAGACACAGTTCCACTCACTGAAATCTCCAAGCATGCTAGGAAGACAGACATTAGGAGTTGCTGTGATAGGCTGAATAATAAAACGAGGATTCTAAAGTCCTTGGTGGTCATGCAGGGGACGAGAGAATGATGTCCCAGCCCAGCCCGCCCTCTTCCTCCTCCTCCTCCTCCCCTCTCTCTCTCCCTCTCTCTCTCTCTCTCTCTCTCTCTCTCTCTCTCTCTCTCTCTCTTTCATTCAAAAGGGATTTCCCAAGCCCATAGGACACCAAGACAGGCCTCCTTCCAAATTTCCAAACTATAGCTTTCTCTGTGTTCCCACTCCCTTCTCATGTGTAATGTTGAATTAGTTGGAGTCCAAGTGGCAAGATAATCAGATTGGAGCTGTAGGAGAGTTAAATTTCTCCAGGCCTAAAATGAAGCAATGCATGCATGCATCCTTCCATCCATCGGCTGACCAGTCATCCATCCTACAATCATTGAGCTCCTATGCCTGCTTTATACCAGACCTGGACTGGGTTCTGGGGACATAGAGAAAAAGATGGCAAGCCCGCCGTACCTAGGAGGTCCTGTCCAGCGAGGGAGATGGACATGCTAACATGTGGACTGGTTGCAGTGTGTATATGGGCTGTCTTCTCTTTCTGTTGTTTCCCTTTTGCAGGAAAGAAAACCCCCCTCCTTACAAGTACCTGTCCCTGCGGGGCTCAGCCAGCAATGTCCCCAGCAGCAAGGGGGACAAGAAGAGCTCACTGAACCACAAAGACCCTTCAACCCCCTTTTAAAGACATTGCACCTGGAAGCACCGTGGGGGCAGGAAAATGAATTTCCTGTTGGGACACAAAATTAAGTGCCACTCCCTGGTTTCCAAGACAGGAGTTTTCAGCATATTGCACATGCTAGTGACAGGGAGCGGGGAAAGAGGAATTTTATCTTTGATTTTCCCATTTTCCCAATGGGAAATCAATTGTGAGCCCTCAATTCAAGGCTGAGTGGAGTAGGAGAGTGGAGTGAGCACAGACTTCATCTTCCACGGCACAGAGGCAAACCCACACACTCCTCTCAAGAGGTCCCACAGGTCTCTGGTTGGTTCCCCATAAGCCCTTCTTCACCTTTTAAAGTTGTATAGTCACTGCACAGGTGACTTCACTTAAAACAGGCTGCCATTGTTTCTAGGTTAGGAATGCAGTCTCCATATTTTCTGAGCCAAAGCAACAGCTACACACATGCACGCCAAAGGCAAACAGGCTGTTGTGAACAATGGGGCAGAGTGTTTAAACTCAGAGTGGTCTCAGAAGCATGGTCACCTTATCTATAAGCCTCATGCTCGCTCACTCCCTCAAGCCCCAGCATGCAACTTCAGAAAGCTGCTCTGAAAGCCATTTCTCAACTTCCTGGGTAGTTTAATTGAAACTCTAGCTCCCCAGACAAAAAAAGCATTGCTCACTCCTTCCAGAGAACTACTGTGGCTAAGGTCTGCAGTCCCTGCTGACAAAGATCAGATGAGGTGAGCAGTAATAATCTGCACTGGGGACAGGGTGACTACCAGGTAAGGGGACTGCAAGAGACAAAGGAATGCACCCTGGCAGGTAGGAGTGATAAAAGAAAATGACAGCAGAAGCAATCCCCAAGGCGGAGCAAGCCAAATAGTGTGCATCTTCCTGGAGCTTAAAGTGCCTTTGTGTGATGAATGGGTCCGGGGGAGTCCACTCCCTTCCTGTCTGGGGAAGCAGCAGGCTGAGTCACCATGGCAGCCTGCTAATTAAAATGACCTCCCGGAAATGAGGATTAGGAGATAGGGAGAGGGAGGGAGGCTCCAGGGAGATGGGGCCTTCAGCACACAATTCGAGTTAAACATTCTTTGCGTTTGCCACGGAGGTTTTCAAAGTTTATTGCAAAAAATCAAGAGCAAAGCTTGTTTTCTCTTTCGCATATTGGTTTTCCAAAATGGTAACAAAGAACCATATGTTAGTTTGCTATGAATGTTCCATTGTATATATAGCAACCTTCCTGGGTTTCTATTTCCCAAATAAAGTGGTTTGTGCAGCACCTCTGTTCCTTTGAGTGTTCTTGGCGCCCTTCCCTTTTGGTTTCCTACTCTTGGAGGACAAACAGCCAAACCCAATTTTAGAGTTAATCTTTTTGAGATCAGGGGCTCTGTCAAAATGCAGAAGAATGGTCAGACTTGAACTCTCTATAATTCCTCTGTCAGAATTCTGGGGAGCTTAAGAATGCACCTGGCTCAACATGACGACCTTCAGGCAGTTTTGCAAATAATAGCATCACTTTAGGTATTGTGGACTGCTGTACCCAGTCCATGGGGACCCCCTAAAAAACCAGCAGGGAGACCAACTCACCAAAATGCAAAAGCAAGGTTTATTATCATGCATGTGTACAAACTGGTCAGCACAGCAGCCAGAGAAGGTACCCCACCCTTCTAGAGAGCACTATATAAAGCAAAACCTAGAAAAGTTACATTAGCAGGCTTTGGGGTGGCAGGTTGAATCCTGATTGCACTAGGGTGTTCTGGGGTATTCTGATGAAAAGCTATGGGTGTGTGCTGGCAGGTGATCCTATCTACAATGGTTGGAACATTAGGAATTTCCTTTGGATGGTCTGTTCTGGGTGGTGCCCGGGTAGTCTCAGTTTATGGTCTTTCTTGCAACCAGGTATTGCCTCAGGGAAAACTACTGAGACTCAGGCTTCTGTTAAGCTTATCATGGCTGGGTTCTACATGGACAAGAGGCATAAAATAAGATTGTAGTTTAGACCTGCTTTCTTCCATGTCCTTGTTTTATGACCATACATGACTGCTGTATCTTTAAAAGCCTCTCAGCTAATTAGAACCCAGATTAAACCTTGGAGAGAGGTAGTCCAGGTCCTAATTCCAAATTCAAACCCTGGCTTTATGTCTCAACATTGACGTAACATGGAACAGTCATTTTACCTCCATGGATCTCAGTTCTCACACTTGTAAAATAGCAATAGCAACACCCATCTCACTCTAACGGTTGTGAAGATTTGATGAACTTAAGCGTTCATCAGGCAGTAGTGAGCTCCTCATTGTCAGTGGAATTCAGAGTAAGAATGGACACCTCTCATGGAGAAAGAAGGGTCACGTCACCGTCTTTAGAGGGATGCTGTATTTGAAGCTGGGTGCTCAACAGCATCATCCCTCATCTGGAGCTCTGGAAAGAAATGGCATGAGGCAGGAGATTACATTTCTGTCAGATAATGGAGTTTACACTATTCAATATCATTAAACACCAGACACAGGAATTTAAGTATCTGTGAATTATAGCATGTTTACCACACTGACATCTAGCATTCCTTAGGGGGGAAAAAGTATTTATAAGGTAGACTACAGGCTTGCAGTGGTCTCTGTGTTAACAAAACAGGTAAGAAAAGACTGTCCAGGGGTTGTCAGTGTCCTTGCTTGAGGTCTTTGCCAGATGATCACTTCCTCCATGGTGCTCTTGGATAAGGTCATACCTATGCCATCAAGTTGGTGAAGAAAAGCTTTCAGTGTGGAAGAGGAGATATCACCAAACAATCAGGTGAGCCAGACCGAGACTTCCGGTCCACCCATCACATCTAACCAATCTTCTCCAGTAACCTGGCCTATTTCTGTCCCAGGTTAGAATCACACATGGGTAGACGCGACCCCAATTCGGTGCATTTCTGACGAAAGTGAGACAACTATGCAGGAAAAAGTGTGTGTGTGTGTGGGGGGGGACACGCTAGTCTCTGCTGATTCTCACCCACTCATCATGGGGCGGGGGGCGGGGCAAGGGAAGCTTTGTTCTCTATTTCAGAGGCGCTGAACCGCAATGGATGCACATTTGCTCTCCAAAGTTGCAGCCAATGAGCTGCAAACTCCCAGTTTCCCAGATACCAGGGCCCACAGCCCTGGAGGCAGATCACCCGCCTTAGGGTGCCATTGCCTTGCACAGGAGACTCCTTTAGCTGGGCACATTCCCTGTCCTTTCCAACAGGGACAGCAGACAGGGCATAGGACAAGCTCGTGTCTTACCAGTGTGCCTCAGTGACAAACCCAAGGCCTGCCCTGGAGAATCACAGCTCACTGTTCTAAACAAAAAGAGCGGAAATAAGCAGGGAGGTGGGAGATCAACACTTGTTAGGCATGGAGTCATAGATTCCCCAAATGTTTGGTGAATGCATGTCATGTGCCAGCTGTGAGGCCAGATGCCTCCAAATCCCCTTCCTTATTGGATATACTCCAAAGACTCATGAGGTTGATGCAGTTGCTGCATTTTCCAGGGACAAAATCCTTTCTTTGCATTTACTTGGATGCATGAACCTGTATCCACACTACTCCACAATGAACTTCTTCCGCTTGTCTGATCTGCAGGTAAGGTCTGGTCACACCAGGAAACAGAGTAGTGCAAACCATGACACTATTTAGACCTGGTAGAAACTGAGAGACGAGGACAACGTGTAGGTTGCCAGGCACAGAGGGACATGGAGAGATGCTAGACCTTCCTAGCAGCTGCTGCAGATGGGCCCCTTCCCATCTCTCACTTCTGAATGCCTGTGTGAAATCTTGAACTCCAGAGTCCTTCAAAGCCAGGGTCTGGGAATGGGGCCCATTTAGCACATGTTTCCAGCTCTCTCCAGGCCTTTGGAGGCTTAGTAATGTGGTCTTACAGGGCTCTTCCCAGAAGCCTCTGGGGGTAGCTATTCTAGCAGTTTCCTTATCAGCCCAGCCTTCTGGACAGTAGGAACTGAGCCTATTGTGTCATAGTTGCTGCCTCCTGAGTACTGTAAGGGCATCAGCATCTGAAGTCTTTCCCTGGAAGACCTATGCCCAACCGATAAGGCTGAAGGATCAGAGAGAATGAAGGAGAAACAGCTTAGCAGGAACAGTAAATTAAATCAGTCTAAGTGTGAATCCCTGTTTGTCTCTACTCGTTGTGTGGCTTTGGGCAAAGGATTTGGCTTCTTTAGGCTTCTGGATCATCGTCATCTGTAAAATAGGAGTGATTAATACCTGTCTCCCACAGTTAAGTTGGGGATTAAGTATAATAATGTCTATACAGGATCTGACACAGAGTAGAGCCCCTTCCCCGAGTCCCCATCCCTCTTGTGCCTCTCTCCTGCTTGCTAGAGTTAGAAGTTCTTTTCTTCAAGCCAAAGAGCAGACAGAAGTATGAACATCTCCTGAAGAAAGGACAGGCGTGAGCAAGGCGCCCAGGGGAAGCGGTGGGTGGGCACTGTGGGATGAGAGTCAGGGCAGATACCTCACTGCGTTGTGTCCATCCTGTGGTCTCAGCACTTAGCAGAGGTCCTATAGCAGCATCGACCTCACGGAGTTTAAAGGACAGTGACGGAGTGTCATGGGCAAGAGGCCCTGGATTCCTGAAGAGGAGAGAAGAGGCAATGTAAGATGGGGTACAGAACTGACTAAAACGAAAGAGACTATACTCTGTAACATCCCATGTTTTATTAAAATAGCAGCAAGCAGATCTTCTTAGCAGGACATGTACCAGGCTCTTCCTGGGATACCTTCGGATCGTAAACAGTGTTTCAGGGATGCTGTGGAGCAATCAGACTCGCAGAATTGGCCAGATCATACTCAGGAATTCCTGAAGGGCCTTCACAGCTCTCCCCAGTCTCAGTGTGTGTGTTGGCCAGGGTGATCTTCCTGCTCCAGAGGAAAAGGCTCAGTGCAATGGGAATAGGTTCCATGCCTGTGGTCCTTGGCCAGTATACTTACTAAGACAGGACCGGGGCACACACTCAGCTCCACCACACCCCAAGGTCTTCCACTTCACCCCAGACCTCAACACAAAGCCTGGGCAATTCAGAAAGTCAGTGTTGCACATGCTCCCCCTCCTGCTTAAAATTCTCTTGTCCCCAGTGATCTGAGAGTTATTTTTGGCTGTCCTCATGTCCATCTTAAATACAGATCTGCTGTTTACTCTGGCATCACCTGGGAGGCTAATGTCCTCATTTTCTACCTTGTCCCCCATGCTGCAAAGCCTGCTACTGTCTCAATTCTCATTCTCCATCTCTTCCCACACAGATGGCCAGTTTCCAAGGCCCATCGCTTCTGTATTTTGATGTGTCTGCCCTTAAACAGTGTTGTAGGATTGTGTCAATATCAGACAGACCTGAGTTTTATTCTCAACCCCAACACTTGCTGGCTGGCTGAATCAGTTAAAGCTGTTAACCTCCCGAACTCTACATGGTGCAGTTAGGACCTGTCAAGAGAACTATCGTCCATTTCCCTTCCTCCAGTTTTGCTGTGTCCTCCATGCTCTCCCTCCTATCCCTTCTCATCATTGTTCTTAAATTGATTGCTGGAATGGCATCTAACTGACCTTCCTGCCTCTGAATGCATTCCTCCTAACCTACTATCTTGTTGCAAGCTTCCAGGATCTCTAGAAAACATGACTTTATATTTATGATACCTTCCTGAGAGCAGTCTTTCAGTCCAGATATCGTTCTCTTCTGTCTGTCATATTCTGTTTAATTTCCAGGGCCTGCTGGTCCTGCCTGCTCGCTCTCTCCTACCCACCAGCTTTACTCCTCTTAACCAGAGAACATCATCTATACATGTGCATGTAATAACAATTAATGAATAAAAGATCAGGAATTTGAATGGCAGTAAGGAGGGGGTTTATGGAAGGCTGAAGGAAAGAGAGGGAAGGTAGAATAATGTAATTATATTAATCTCAAAAACAAATGAAAAGGAATAAAATGTAAAACAAAAAAAGGGAGTCTTCACTATTTAAGACTTAGGTTATGTTGGTCATGATGTCATTAGTCTGCTGTAATCAAGACCTTGTTTCTAAACAAACAGATTCAACCTGAACATCCCAACTCCATGCCGTCTGCCCAACCTTGCTTTGCTGATGGCCACCTCCTCCAAGGTCATTTGAGAATACAGTTTGTTTGTTTTTCTTGTAGCCGCCTCGACGGGTTACTCTGTCTAGGGTTTGTAACCCGCCTGGCTGGCCAGTTATTCCAGGGTCACGGAGAGGCACCACCTGAAAGACATAGGCTGATAAGCAGGAAGGAGGCTAAGCGTATTTGTCAAAGCCTCCGTTTATTAGAGTCATGGTTACAGCTTATATAGCCCCTGGATGAGGAGCTTGGGGGGCAGCCACATGGTCCACGCCCGTCACGTAAACCAAGAGGTTACAATGGGTCAGGTCACGATTCCTTGGTCAGGAAGTCACAAGGTGACACACCTAGTACTCTAGATAGTTTAGAATGTGAGGCAGGTTCTGCTAACAGATAACTCTCTATTAACAGTTAATTTGGGTGTGAGATAGGCTTGGTCAATAAGACTATTCTCTTTTTTTTTTTTTTTTTTTTCTTTTGGTTTTTCGAGACAGGGTTTCTCTGTGGCTTTGGAGCCTGTCCTGGAACTAGCTCTTGTAGACCAGGATGGTCTCGAACTCACAGAGATCCGCCTGCCTCTGCCTCCCGAGTGCTGGGATTAAAGGCGTGCGCCACCACTGCCCGGCAAGACTATTCTCAATACAATTGGAAAGTGAAGCCCTCTGCAAAAACTCCTCACGGTGGTGCTTCCTGTAAATTTTGGGGGGACACGGCTCCTGACATTTTCTCATCTGCAGAACTCTGTAACACCTGAAAAGAGTTCCCTAGAAACAGAGACTGCAACAAATGCAACAGGACCAAAGAAAGAATAAAACGCCCTCTAGTCTCAAACTCCATCACGACCTCACCCTGTCACTAGATCTTTCCCACACAATGCCTTCACTGAGACACCTTACTGCTCAGGCTACCACCAAGGCTTCTTCAGCCTGCAGGCTCAAGTTCTAATGCAGCAGAGAACACAGCATCGTTTGGCACAGTGCTTTTGGACTCAGAGTCAGGAGTTCTGCTTGACCTTCAATGCTATAGTCTTGGTGGGGAAGTGGAGAGGAGAGGTTTACTTATCTCTCAGTGATTTCTCATATGCTTCCTTTTCAGAGTCCATTAGGCCATTTTCCCCCTATCAGTAAGAAAAACAACCCTTGCCAGTACATCTGCATGTACTGACGCTGTCGCTACGATTTACAAACAATGCTGGCACTGCTGTGGCCACTACCACGGACAGTAGTGCAGAGTAGTGCTGCTACTATGACTCTCTCCTTCTCTCTCTCCTCCCCTAAGCATCCCTTCCTCCGTGTGTGTGTGGGGGGGGGGGTAGGAGAGTGCGTGCACGTGTGTGTTGTATATATTTATTATTTGTGTACGGCATGTATGTGTACCAGGTGCACGTGTATTATATCCTCACACATACAGATATATCCCATTGATCAGTCCCATATTTTTTATTTTCTGGGCCGGTGCCTCTCACTGTACCTGGAGCTCCCTGGTTCATCTAGGCTGTCTGGCCAGTGAACACGGGGGTTCTTCCTGTCTTTACCTCCACAGCACTGGTGCCACAGATACACCATCACACAGCTTTTACATGGGTCCTGGGGATACGAACTCAGGTCCTCATGCTTGTGTGGCAAGTGCTTTACTGACTGAGCCTTACCCCAGCCCTCACTATTACTTCAGAAATTAAGTCTGAGGCCGTTGATGCCAGCACTACTTCTAATGCTAATGCCATTGCATCTGTGCTCCTGCTAATCTTCTACCACTACCATTGCTGCTGACTGGACCACCACAAGACTACGTACTGGGGTCACAGAGGTCTTTGTGCTCACAGACATGCTCTAAGGGAACCTGAGATGTTAAGCATTACAGGATTGTTCCTTCAAGGGAAGGAATGCAAAACCATTTTCTACGCAGAAAGCTAGACCAGACAGCAGACGTGGTTTCTTGCCTGGTGACCTTCACACCATCTGTGTGGCTGGAGACTCTGGCACAGGCCCTCAGTCAATTTATGGAACCTGTTTTTACGCACAGTGTTCCGTGTACTTCACAAGGAGTTTCGGTGCAGTCGCATCTGATCTGTATTTAGCCTACTTTGTTCCTCAAAGAGATTCAAGTATGCTTTGTTGTGCACACGGGATTGAGTTAATCATCACGAGAATAGTTTTCACTAGATTGTGCTGTGCTTGAATATGTCTAAATATGTCCACTTGGAGTCAAACTCCCAAACTTTGAACCAGGACCAGCTGCTGAGTCCTGTTGTGCCGAACCATCCTCTTCCCTCTACTGCCCAAGAAGGTCTGAGATCCAGCAATTACTGTCGCTATTCTGCTTCTGCACGGCCACCGGCGCCTTCCCTCGCTGCCACCCTTGCTGCTGCCGCCTCTTCTCAGCCCTAACTGAACGCCATCTGGCTACCGTGCGATCTCTTACAATCCCTGCAATAGCCCAGTGAAATAGGTGCTGTGCTCTCTGTTTCCCTGATAAGGAAAGAGACGTAGAAAGGTTAAGTGATCTGTCTAAAACCGCACAGCTTTGTGGCGGCTCCTGGATGCCATCACTCTCTGGCGTGCATGCTCTTTCCATCCTCTCCTCCATCCTTTTGTATATAATCCCGAGACTGACAGTACAATAAATATTTAATGCTGGTTATAAAAAGCCTCAGCCTCAGGGAGCTCACTGGTTCATTTTTGTTTCTGCGCACGACCTCATTTTCCCTTATTCCCTTGAGCCTGGCTGTAGGCATTCTCCTTTGCAGCTGCTTGTCCTCCGTGCCCGAGTCTCTTCCTTTGAAACAGCAGCTGTAAAGACTGTCTTAAGAGGAGACTTGGTGCCACCCCAGAGCTGTAGCAAGGAGAGAAACGCCTGTGGTGCCAGGAGACAGGATCGGGGAGCGTGGGGAGGTACAGTTCCTTATAGCTGCCCCCTTCACTTATTCAATAAAGCAGACAAGACACAGCGAGTTTCTCCACTACCTATCCTGAAGACTTGAGCTTCTTCTACCCCAAGCTGTGCCACAGAGCAAACTCCGCTGATTCAAATTAGGAAATCAAACAGATTTAAAGA
The DNA here is from genome assembly GCF_950005125.1 of Chionomys nivalis. Classification (NCBI taxonomy): domain Eukaryota; kingdom Metazoa; phylum Chordata; class Mammalia; order Rodentia; family Cricetidae; genus Chionomys; species Chionomys nivalis. The sequence goes on along the minus strand of NC_080096.1, from coordinate 36,310,883 downwards.
TGTAAATGTTAGGAAAGTGGGATCTGCTCCCAGCTCTGAAGCTGCTGGCTGTGTGGCACGTGATACATCTCTTGTCTGGCGGAGTTACCCTAGTGCTTCAGCGGATTCCAGTTTTATTCTTTGATATGAGAATGTGGCTCTCAATCAACACATTCCCCAAGAGGACGGCGAGGATCAAATGAAAAGACGGAAGGGAAAGTGTAGCATTTTGAAGACTATTTCCCACCATTCCCACCCCTTCTCCTGAGACCTCAGAAAGGCTTCTGCTATGTTCACACTTCACTTTTAACCCAACGTTTCTTGCCATTAAGAAACTCAATGAAATTCATGAGGCACTGGTGTTTAGCGGGTGACTCCTCCGTTCCTCCCTGCTCTGCTGATTACCACCTCTCCTCCCACAAGGCTTTGCGGCAGGAAGTCTCCCCTGATCTTTATAGATAGCCCCTCCACTGAGCTCCTAGACAACCCTTGTTCAAACACTTCATCTAGCGCTTCACGACGGCTATTATCTCTCTGGATATCAGATCTGAGTTCCAACTCTACTTCGCATTATTCTAGGGTTAGGAATGTCAGAAATGACGAAGTCCACAATTTTACACGTTCCTGGTACCTCAAGGTCTACTACAAGGCCGGAGAGTATGTAGCCGTTCACCGAGTTAGAAGTGTTTGCTGCTGATGAGGACAGGAGAAGGAGGAGGAAGATGAAGAGGTGCTGGTTGGTTTTGTTGCCAGTCTAATACGAATGAGGTACATCTGGAAAGTGAGACCTTCAGTTGAGAAAACACCTTTATCACATTGGCTTGTAGGCAAGTCTGTGGGCCGTTTTCTTGATTAATGATTGATATGAGAGCCCAGCTTACTGCAGGAGAGGCCGCCCCGGGCAGGTGACCCCAAGTTGTGTAAGAAAGCAGGGTGAGAAGGCCATGAGGAGCAAGCCAGCAAGCAATTCATCCATGGTGTCTGCTTCAGGTCCTCCTTGAGTTCCTGCCCTGACTTCCCTTTGATGACAGACTGTAATGTGTAAAATGGAATAAATTCTTCCCCAGGCTTTCGGCCAGGAGCTTATCACAGCAACAGAAAGCAAGCTAAGACACAGGACGAAGAGGGTGCAAATTAGGATGGTGAGAAGGAGGACAATGAGGAGGAAGAGGGTAAAATGAGGATGAGCAGAGAAGCTTCCTCCTGCAGCCCAAGGGAACAAATACAGAGACCCACAGCCAGACACTGCAGAGAGTGAGAGATCTTGGAATGGGATGTCTCCATCAAATCCCTCCCCCCTCCCGGGGCTCAGGGATCTCTGTGGGAGAGAAGGCAGAAAGAGTTCAAGAGCCAGAGGGGTAGAGGACACTAGGGAAATGAGGCCTTCTAAGCACAAGAAGGACTGAAGCACAGGCCTTCACAGAGGCCATGGCAGCCTGCACAGGGCCTGCACCAGTGTGACCCTGATGGCAATCCCAGTGCTGAAGGGAGGAGTGGACACTAGCTCCCATCACTAACCCAGAAGCCATCTCTAATAGGCACTTGCAAATTAAAAATCAGTTTTTTTCCCCAGTGGCGTCTAGATGGGTATGCAGACTACTGTAAGGGCAGGCTCCCTGCGCAGCAGCAGGTGGCTAACACAAAACAAACTCAATGGCATCCTTAGTTCCTTGTCTTAAAAAGGTTTGTTGGTGCATTTTATTCTTATATCTCGCAGGCCTTTGCATATATATTCTGGCTTCTGGTTTTGTGTTTTTATGAGATTCCTGTGCGTGTGAATGTGTGTCTCTGTGTCTGTATGTGGGTTTGTGCTCTTGCTTTGGCTCTTTTTCTTCTGTTGGTTTGTTTTGTCCTCGTACCATGTGTTTGCTTTTTATTTTATCTTATTGTATTATCTTTCTTTAGATACCTGTATGCTTTCTAAGAGAGGTATAAAGGGTATGAATTTGGATGGGAGGGGAGGGAAAACCATAATCAGAATATAGTATCTGAAAAAAAAATCTACTTTCAATAAAAGAAAATAGAAAAAAAACAAGGAAGAGGATGACAATAAGGAGGAAGAGGAAGGCGATGAGGAGGAGGAAGACGATAAGGAGGCAGAGGAAGATGATGAGGAGGAAGAGGAAGGAGGTAAGGAGGAAGAAGAAGACGAAAAGGAGGGAGAGGAGGGCTATAAGGAGGAAGACGATGATAAGGAGGAAGAGTAAGGCAATAGCGGGGAAGGGGAGGGAATGAGAAGGAAGGCGCCCACTCAAAGCAGGGTATTTCTGAGTCCCACAACACTCTTCTCCCTCCGTAAGTTCTCAAGTGAAAGCAAATCTCAAATTTAGGGAAAGCAAAAGAGACCTAGCTTCCAAGGCCACATTGGAAATTGTCAAATTTGAAGAGTGCCCATGGAACACCAGGAGGGGTGACAGGTGACCTCACTGCACAGGTTCCGCATGGGGTGCAGATGTGCCAGGGAATTTGCTTTGTGTGCGCATTTGTATCAGCCGCTTCTCCGCGTTCCTGTGTGAAATGCATGAGTGCATGCAGCTGTGATTTTGTGTAACTCCATTACCATGTATGAGGTGACAGATTATTATTGATTCTAAGCACAGTTTTACATAACCTGTAGTCAGAGGTCCTGGGTTAAGTTGCTGTTTGAAATTCTGTCTACTTTCTTGACATATCATCCATATTAATGGATCACCTCCTCTGCCCCAGCCTCCTTGGGATTGTGCCCAGCAGGATGTCAGGGCCATCTCTCCTCCTTCCCAATGTCAGCAAAAGCTGAGCCTGGCTGGCCTAGTCTCTCTGGGGTGCGGAGCTCACCAAGGGCCCCATTTCCTGATTCTGCTGCTACCACTGGTGTCTGTCTTGAAGGGATATTTTCAGGTTCTTGGCAATTTGTGCAAAGAATTAAAGAAGCCAATGCAGAAAAGGGGTTTTGTTCAGAAGAAAGCAAAAATGCCAATTAGAGATACTGCAAAAGCATGAGATTCCCTGAGCTCCTTGCTAACAGCCTGCACGTTCCTTGGAGTCAGGTGTTGGGGGCAGGGATAGATGGTCTTCTGGTGTTAATGGATATGCTGAGATTATATAAGTCCTGTGCAGGTCCTTTGAATTTTCAATTCTATTTTCACACCTAATCAAGCACAGCTGTAAGAGGGTAAATAGGGGGTTTTCTCCCAGGATTTTGCTCAGAGGACTTAGTTTGCTTTATTGTGCATATACCCCAACCCAGTTTTGGCTGGATCTACCCATATCCTTAATTTTAGGGTATGTTTTTAGGATGTATTTGTTTACCAAGAAGAGTTACTAAGGTGTTGATAAGAGAGGAAGGATCTGTTATATTGTTTAGGGCAGGGTGATGCTCAGCTTAGTGTGGATGGGGATCCTGGGTTCCTATGTGCTTTGTTAAGAAAAAGATGTGTGTGTTTGTATATATTTGTAAATGTGTGTATGTGTGTCTGTATGTTTGTGTGTGTGTTTGTATATTTGTGTCTGTTTGTATTGTGTATTTATGAGTGTATGTTTGCGTATGTGTGTGTTTGTGTGTTTGTATGTATGTGTACCTTTGTCTGTGTGTGTGTGTGTGTGATTGTGTGTAGTTCAAGCCAAGAGAACTACTAATTCGCCTCCCCTCCACCTCCTCAATTCTGAAGAAAGATGTCCATCTTCTCAGAGCTGCTTCCTGCTGGGACAGGCCACAGGAACAAGTAAGGAAGAAATAGTCTCTCCAATCTTTTGCAAAAGCTATGTTGTTCCCAGGGCTCCACTGAGGAGGCTCCATGCAATTCCTCAGCCAAACAGGTGTCTCTGTTGATTCTAATGGCAGCAGCTGTTAGTGTACCGTTTATAATTGGACTTGTTGCATTCTGGGAGAAATAAACTGTGTGGGCTTATTAAGAAGAGGAATTCCAAAGGCAAAACCAACCAACCAACCAACCAACCAACCAACCAACCAACCAACCAAAGCAATGTCCCACCCCAAACAAACAAAGCAAACCAACCAGGGACACAATGGGTATCAGCAAAGGGGCTGGAATTCCAGCTCATTCATTTTGCCTGGTTTTAGAAGCACTCACCCAGTGCTTCTAAACAAGGCTCCTCCAAACAAGGGTGATGCCTAGCAGGTGGTTTAAGGTGGAGGATGCACAACTGTGAAATACTTTGTTGTTCTGGCCCATAAAGCAGCTCCTGGAGACTTGAGACTTCAACTTCATTAAAAAGCAAATATGTGGGGCAGGGACTCTACAAACCTTAAGCCTTGTTTAGCCTGTGTGTCCTAATTTATTCTTTTTAAGTTAAAGAGAACTAGCCCAGGAGTGTGGGCTGAAACCTGTTTAGCTCCTACTCTCTCCCCTCTTTGAGCCTCCGTTTCTCCACTATAGAAATGGATTAAGGATGATCGCTTTTCCTAAATCACAGGCTAAGGAACTTTGGGGGAAAATGAACATTTAAAGAGAAACAACTGTTGTTCTCTGAGTTCCTACCGGAAGTAGGCATTGGTGTGTGTCCATGCTGTAGGGCAAGTAGGGGCATCAGGAACCTAGGAATGAATTATTAGAAAGAGACTGAACTAACGGTAGGGATGTAGCTCGGTGTGAGGGAACATGCCTTCACCAGAGCTTCCTAGGTTCATCCCCAGGACCACAAACAACAGCTGAACTAGAAGGAAAAATATCTGAAATCTACTCCCAATCTGGTCCTAGATTTGTGTAGCTGCATGAAAGTCTTCTCTACCTCTGTTTTCCTAAAGACTGAGTTTCAGCTTCCGCTTAGCCACAGATTCTCTGTCCTCTGACTTGATGCAGACCCAAGCATCTCTGGAGGAGATCAGAAGGTGACCTGACAAACTTTGCATTTTAGAGGAACAAGGCCATGGAGCTAATTAACATCACCATGGTATAAGTGGAGCTCACTTGACCTGTCAGGAAAAATAAAGCAATAGTTTAATCTTAAGTGCCAGGAGAGAGTAAAAGAATCATTTATTCGATGCCATATTTTTGTGTACAGACCTGCTGTGGCTGCCCTAGAATGATAAGATGGCTTATCTTGATTTCAGTGATGTGTATTAGAGACTGCTTGTCAAGAAGTTGAAGACTGGGACCTTGAATGGCTCTTGTAATGAACTCACATAGAAGTGTAGGCACAAGGGTGTAGATGCTGGTGTCTGACAGACCAGTTGAGAGTTCTTCCTGTCATCTTGTGGCTTTTGAGCTATCTTAATGGACCTCCCTTCCTGCATTTATATAATAGGATTAATTACTGCCTGTGTCAGGGGAAGGTAGCAAGGAATAAATGGGATGACGTGAATCAAGTCCCCCGTATACAACATGTCTCATGATTCTAATACTTAGTATTTCTGGTGGAGTCAGCCAAACCAACACCTTGACACACTTGTAGTCCCTTATCACAGACGGATAATGAGGAGTCTTTAATCCACAGCAGGTTTACCTGCAGTATATTTTCATTATAATTCAGTTGCATTCATACATTCACTAGTGATGTATACCATAGTAATTAGTAAGTTGGTTTTTTTCTTCTTCTCAAACTGTAGGCAGTGAGGCAAGGCACTGGGACAAGTAATTATTTGTTAAGCGTCATCAGGAAACAGAAACAACAGAGAGGCAGAAGAACAGAGAGGGAATCCAGTAAAGTTTGTGCTACTAGCTAAAGTAAAGTTTGTACCACTAGAGGATAGGGATCTCAAGACCCTGTAGAGATGCTCTTTGCAACAATACAGAAAAGTGCTCCTTATAATTGAGGGTTACCTCCTTGGTATAAATTACTTTTCAGCAAAGCTGATCTCTGGTGTAGCTGATGATCCATTAGGTCAGTGGTACTGGCCAAGTGCATGGAACTGTCCACAATGCTGTGCTGAAGACAGGTAGATTGCTGTGTGGGCGGTATCGGCTATTCTTGGGAATGGGTTGTGGGAGGGATCAGGGAGCATGAGTTTCTTGCTTTTACCATGCGATGTTGGAAAATGTAATAGGGTCAGTGTCGGAGTCAACATTGAACCCCAAGAATCAGGCACAGCCCTGCAGAGCTAAGCACCGTGTAAATATTTACTTAGTAAAAGAAAGAATGGGTGAATGTGCAGATGTGGATGGGCAGGCGTATGGATGGGTAGTAGACTTTCTCCTTTATGGTGTAAGTAAGAATGAAGTGTGTCTATGAATCGGGAGGTGATGCATGAAGGTTGAGTGCATATGAATTTTTACCTAGCGTAATCGATTTGGGGTAGGAGCAGGTAAGTCAGATAGTTCTCGGGAGACATTAATCTAGACCCAGGTCAAAGGAACCATCAATACTGGGTCTGCTGAAAACTTGGCAGGTACGGTGCTCCAGCTTGGAATCAATATCACAAATAGGACCCAGAAGAGCAGCAGAGGTGACACTGTGGAGAAAAATCAGCTGTGAGTGCAGTCGGAGAGGGAGAGCCCAGAAGGACCAGGAGCCGGAAGCCGGCACTCAAAATTACTCCTATTTAGACACTTCTTAGGCCTCTGCAAAGCTCGCCCTGCTGATGTCACTGACAGTGCAGGAGGCTGGGCTTCCGCCTGACCAGAGCCTCTCATCAGAAAACAAGGCAAGTAAAAAACACACCATTAGAGATCTGGGGCGGAGTTTGTGTTTTAGCATCTTTTTCTTTAAAATTGTAGTTGAAATTTTAAAATCAATTTCTCTAGATAACATTTACCTTCTCATTAAAAGGTGTTTTTAGAAAACTTTAAAATTTCAAAATCAGATAAAAACATAAATAACTTCTCACTATAAAGAGATAAATGACTTTTGTGTATTTTTGTATTTTCCACAAAGCCAGTTAATTTTGCATTTGCACTTTTCCATGCTTTTCTTCGTGGTGTCCCCTGGTTAGACTGCATAATTGTAGCCTCTAAGCACATTTCTTCATGTTGTGGAAAATGCTTTGAAAATACTGATTTTTACTTACAGTGAAATAGTCTTTCATACAGATAGATCCTAACTTATCTACCCATTCTCTTCTTGTTGGGCATTTATATCATTCTTCCTTTGTTCACTATTATAAACTAGAATGACATGGACAGAATTGTTTGACACCCTTTATGTGGCATATTTCCTTCACATTTCCCTACCAGTCTGTGAGGTAATTTCTTACACATACCCTCTTTCAACAAATGAGGAAACCAAGAACCATAGAGGATGTTTTAAAAGATCACTGCTCTAGTTTGGGTTCCCTGGAAGAGATCTTGGATGAAGATCCAAGCGGGAGATATTTAAGAGTTCTCAAGAAGTGCTCTGCAGGAAAATGTAAACCTGAGATAGGGAGGAAAACCACTAAAGTGTTCACTGTCAAGTACGTTACCAGCCAAAACTTAATTCCGCTGGGTCAGTGCAGAGTTCATATCTCAGTGTTAGCCAACTGCAGACCCGGGTATGTTTTCCCAAACCCAGTCTGAGCTTGCAGGGTGTTAATGTCTATCATTTCCATTCAGTGGCACAGAGACAGATGTGATGTGTAGGGTGAGAGCAGGCCCTGGTGGCCACATCAGTGTAGGGCATCAGAAGTGGCGCAGAGTTCTCTACAGCAGTGAGTTCAAGGTGAGCCTGGAAACCTGCAGAGAGAGTCAGTCACACAGCTAGCCACCATCACCCTGAGATTCAAACGCAGAAGGGCTTTACTGGAGATCCCAGGACTTTAGCGACCTGGCTTTGCACAGTGAAAGCTGCCCTGTGACCTTGGGCAAGTCTCCCTCATCTGTCAGAGCTCCAGGATCTGATGAAGATAACATTCTGACAATGTCTGACTGGAAGCTTGGTCACGAGGGGCCGCGGAGTGGGTCTCTGGGCATTTGGGTTAAGTGAAAAGCCATCAATGATTCAGCGTTACTGACCATTCCCATCAGGTGGGTGGGAATTATCTGGCAGACACGTGGCGCTTTCTTGGGAATAGCTAATTAAAAGAAATGAAATAGAAAATGGGCCTGTTCCCTAAGTTTATGAGATGAGGTTTTTTAGATTAATTACACAATATACAAGATACACACGGCTCATTGAAATACAGCAAAAGTCCTTGATGAATTTTGGAGTATTTCATTTTTTTTCCCTCTGGCAAGAGAGAGACAAACATACAATGGCTCATCTCTATGCACCGGCCGTCGTCAGGTCTAGAGTCCCCAAGGAAAGGGCTTAATTGCTCCATAAGCTTCCCATTCAAGGGCTCCTCAGTGCTAAGCTCCTGCCGAAGTACATGAAAGTAAAAATGACAAAGATAGCAAGTGACACATTTATCAAATATGCAGATTCTGAAGAAGTCAATGTAGGTTGCTCTTGCCAGTGAAGCTGCAGATGGAACCCACTCTCCCGCAGCCCTCCCACCCAACTTAAGGTCACAGGAAAGGGTAAGCTCAAAGCAAGCTGGGTATTCAACAAGCGTGTGAACTAACTACAGAATCCACGCTTATTCTCCAAGGTCATCCACCTCTGTGTTCTCGCCCCCTGAAAATGTTCTAAAATTTTATCAATCCCTGGAAAACAAATATTTTTTTTTGTTTGTGTTTTTGAGACAGGTTCTCACTGTAGCCCGAGTTGGCTTGCTTCATACATGAGGCAATCCTGCCTCAGTCTCCCAAGTGCTGAGGTTACAGGCATGAGTCACCATGCTGAACATTGGAAAGCAAGGGTGACTTGACTGTACAGAATCATTTCCAAGTGACAGCTCCCCAGAGCAAGATTTCAACAGCGGGCCTGCTCTGGTCCATGCATGCAGACACATTTATCCATTTTCTTTGGTAATATGAAATGAGTTAATATCACGAAGGTTTGGATCTATAAATTAACAGGCTTTCGCTGAGACACTACCGTTTCCTGGCGATCAGTTTTGATTGCCGATTCGATTAGATCGACCAATGCCTAGTGAAGTAGACCTCTCTAGGTGTGTCTGGTGGCATTCACTGTGACAGTGGATCATGAGGGCTCTGACCCCGTGAATGGACTAGCCCTTTGATGGATGAGACCGTGGTGAAATATAGGACATGGTGAGGGTCAGAAGGTGGGCTGGATTGGAAAAGTAGGACACTGAGGTGTGTCCTTGGGGGCTATTTCTTACCTTATTAAATTTCTCTGTCTCCTGCTCTCAGCTTTCTATCCACCAAGAAGTAAGGAACAACCTCCACAATATTTTCTTACCCTGTGATGCTCTGCCTAAACTCATGGGCTCAGTAAACACACACTGTCCCCTCAACAGCATAGGCAAAAATAATTCCTCAACTGTTATGTCAAGTTTTTCAATACTTCTTATCATTCATTAAAAATGTATTATAATTTTTAAATAAAAAATTCAACCACTAAAATTAACCAGCCCCAAAGTCTTTACGCATCAATGAACATGGACTAGGAATGAATTTATTCCCAGGTTCTCTAGGCTCCATTCTGACAAAGAAGCCAGGTGGGCACTCTCATGTTCATTGCTATACCACTCACAAGGGTCACAATGTAGAAATGCCCTAAGTGTCCACCGAGAAGTGACTATATACACAACATGTAGCTTAAATGCCCCATGGAGTACCCACCAGGAAATTCTGCACACACAGTAACATGGATGAACCTTGAAGACATCCTGCTGAGGGAAATAAGGTCGTCACAGAAAGACTACATAAGTCTAAATACACAAAGTATTTGAACTGATCATGTTCATAGGATGAGAGCAGGATGGTTAGTACCAGGGTTTAGGGGGAGGAGGGAGTGGTTAACTATTACTATAAAGGCATACAGTTTCCACCAGGATACATAAGCTCTAGAGATTTGCTGTCCAACATTGTCCATATCATCAATAACATACACTTAAAGATCAGTAAGGATGCATTGCGATATAGCTCAGGGGTAGAATTCTTGCCTAGTTGGGCTTAATCCCCAGAACTATAAATTAGATAATAGGGTAGATAATTCTTTTTACTATAATTCAATTTTATTTAAAAATTAGAACTTAAAAGTCTGAAGATAGTAAGGGTAAGGCTATGGCACAATACCAATGCTTTCTTGCTACGTCTATCACTTGGTGTGGTTTTGGAGAGCAAGCTAGTATTAATTAGCTAATGCAGTTGAGGACACTGTGCTTGTGTGTGTGTGTGTGTGTGTGTGTGTATTTCAGCAGCTGATACATATGTATGTGTGGGTATGTGTGCATGTGTGAGGCCTACAGTTGATGCTGGGTGTCTTCTATTATTGTCACCTTATGTTTTGAAAGGAAGGACCTCTGAACCCAGAGCTCATCAATTGGCTAGGTCTGCTGACAGATGAGCTCGGGAATTCACTTGTCTCCATCTCTCCAGCACTAGGATTACAGGTGTGTGCAGTTATGTCCAATGTTTACGTGGGTGTGGAGGATCCCAGCTTAGGACCTTCTGCTTGGGCATCATGATATTAATTTCCTAAGAGCCAAGGCCGAAGTGGCTTTTTTGGAGAGGAGAAAGGCTGATGAAAGGATTGCATAGTCAGAGTCCTGGGGATGGTACCAGGAGACTGCAAATCAGTGGTTCTCAACCTGTGGGTTGTGACCCCTTTGGAGATTGCATAGCAGATATCCTGCCTATCAGAAACTTACATTATGATTCACAACAGTAGCAAAGTTACAGTTATGAAGTAGCAATGAAGTAATTTTATGATGGGGGGTCAGCACAACATGAGGAACTGTATTAAAGGGTCGATGCCTTAGGAAGGATGAGAAGCATGGCTATAAATGATCTATTTCTTTGTGAGGATATGTCATGTTTTATCAACTAGAGAAACACTCAGAATCCATGGGTGCCGATACTCTGGTTAGAAACTTGCTAAGCCGTAAGACTCATCCATTGGCGACCTTGGCTGGGGAACAAGCGGCTTTGTTCACTGCTAAGTCCCTAGCCTCTTGAACCGTGTTCGGCAGTTTTCCTAATGAATGGATCTTCTCAGATACAGGGACCATCTGTGCTTCCCTAGCCAAGCAGGAACGTGTTAAGAAAGCTGAGAGAAGGTCTTGGGCTCCCTGGATCTTGGAGCCTCTCCAGATTTAGAGACCCGACTGGGGATTCAGTCAGCTAGTCAGTAGGGAACCCTACTAAGATAAATAAATCTCTTTTTATTACATTAAAATTATTTTGTGTGTGGGTGGTAGGGCGGGGTGGTGGTGAGCATGCCTTAGGATACAAGCAGAGACCATAGTACAACCTGCAAGAGTTGGTTTTATCTCTCCATCATATGGGTTCCAAAGATCAAACTCAGGTCATCAGAGTTGGGGGCAAGCACCTAAAACAAAACAGTAAAGCTTTTAGGTCTCAAAAGCCATAAGGTGTCTGGTCCCATCTACCCGATTGTAACAGAAAGACAGCTATAAATAGTGACACTCAGAATGTGAAATGTCCCTCGCAAGCCCTCGTGTTTGAATACTTGGTGCCCCTGGGGGTGCTGTGTGGGGAGGTTGTGGAACTATGAGTAGGTGGAGCCTCACTGGAGGAAGTCACTCACTGGAGGTTGGTGGCACAGTTTATAGCTGACCCTTCTTCTTGTTGTGTCTTTGCATTCTGGTCCACTGAAAAATAAGCAGGAAGCAGCTGCACACTCCAGATGCTCTAAGAACACCCACTACCAGGTCTTCTCTCCTACTATAATAGATTTAAGTCCTTAAAACTCTGAGCCAAAGCAAACCTTTCCTCTCTTGAGTTCCTTTAGGGAAGTATTTAATCAGTGACCAGAGGGGTAACATACACGAACACAGCAGAGCACTGAAATGATTTCTTTTATCCAAATCCGTGGCTCTGCTTACAGTTTTCTTTCCCCTGGTTCCTCAACTGTATTGCTCACCATAACTCAACCTGAGTGATGATGTTCTCAGTGCTCTGAAGAGTGGCTCTAAGTGTGGTCTCCAGCCCCACAGCATCCCTGTTACCTAGCAACCTGACAGGGACACAGAGGCTCAGGACACATCCCGGAATCAGAAGCTCTGGGAGTGGGGCTCAGCCCTCTGTTCTGAGAATCCCTTCGGGTGATTCCAATGTGTATTCAACTTTGAGGATCACTGTTAACCTACTCTAGCAGGCCTGCGTGTCCAAACTTTTGCCATTGTGAAAGCCGATCATTTACAGTATGTTGAGCTGCATTTGTAGCTGTCCTGGGACATCTGTGACCTGTGGACCACAGTTGGACACACCCAGTAACCAAGGAAGCATCTTTCTATTTGCTACAATGGAATGGGATTTCTCCATCACAAGGATTGATTTAGGAGTAACCCACTCCAGGGTGTACAGGGGTATTAGCCAATCAGAATGGGTACCAACCCAGTGCCTTGAGGGTCCCTTCTTATACTAGACACCAATGCTTTCCATGCTAAGGGCTCAGGGAAAGGATCTTGAGAGGCCAGGACAAAGGAGACACTTAGATCTGAGACACAAATAGCCATGAGGTAGAAAAGTAGCTATTTGCCAATGGAGTGTTTCAATATTTGAACAACTGGCTCAGCTGCGCCAGTTCAAGCTAGCTGCAAAAATGCCCTAGGTCAAGTGACAAAAGCCTCAACACTTAACTTCATTTAACTCTGCTCTGCTGTGTAGAATTGGGGGGTCCATAAGGCATCAACCCAAGGACAGCGCATCCCAGAGAGGAGCACGCAGCTAAGGGAATCAGAAAGCACTGGTGGCGCCTCCATGAATGGTCACCCCAAAGATACACCCGACTTCCAGGCAGATCATTTATACGTCCCAGTTTGCATGGAATTTTCTAGTGTCTGCATGTGAAGCTCTGTATCTGAAGAAAAAGAAGCCCAGATAGGTACCCCGAAATAGTGTTCCCAAGAGCAATGACCTAATGTTCCCAGCTCGGAAGTTCTGAAGAGCCTGCCCCTCTCTTCTTGGCGGTCCAGGTGGACCTCTCTGCCCCAGTTGTGTGTTGGGCGGGCTGCGGTTCTTGTTTATTAGTGAAGGGCATCTGATCAGAGAGGCCCGCCTGACAAGTTCATTACATATCAATTTAATTAGCTGATTTACATTTAATTTACATTTCAATTAATGTCTTTAGCAACAAAACGCTGCCTTAATAGGGTAATTGCCTGTTAGGCAATATGTAAAAGAATAAATAGTCGCATTCTGAGGAAGAATTCCTATTTTCAATTTTTTATTACCATAAATAACTGAAATAATTATTGCTCTTAAGGGCCACGTCCTCATTTCCTTCTGGGCCTAATTATAAAGACTTAGTACCTCATTAAGCAAAATGGTTTTGGAGTCACAGAAAAACATTCCTCTGATCGTGACTCATTAGTTTCAACAAAAGAGGGGGAAACTGAGCTGGTAGGCGCCTTTGGAGAGACTGCGCTCAGGTCCTTCCGAGCCACCCGGAAGTGATAGCAAGGGTGGCTTGCAGTGCGTACCTGTTGGGAGGCTGGTGTGAGGGGTATTCAGACCATTTGCTCCAAGTATTCCTAAAGACAAGGAACTCACTGCCTCCTGAGGCAGACATTACGGACTGCTAAGGGTTTTTTATTTTTTTATTTATTTTTAGTTCTTCCTTACACAACACAAACTCTGTCCCTCTCCTAAAGACAGTTGTAGTCATTTCCTGGTAGGAAAGGTGTTTTCTAACGGTATAATAATAGCAGTGTCCTAAGAGAAGCCGGCAGCTGTGTCAGAGAACGACACAGGGATAGAAGTGATGATTTGACCAGTTCAAGTTTTCTAGAGATGGGGAGATTGAAGCGGTCTTAGGAATTCAACAGGAATAAGCAGGCAAACGGGGTACACTAAAGAAAGTGTGGGGTAGATTCGGCTGTGTGAGGTCCTACAGCGTCACAGGGCAAATGAATCAGGCTTATGCTTTGAGAGTTCTCTATGTTTCTTCCGGGAAGCAGAATTCCGAAAACCTGCAAAAGAGCAAATGCTGAAAATGTCTGAGTCAGGGGGCAGGCTTCTCCTGTCCTTCCTCAGTCTCGGCAAACCACCCTGGTCGCTTGTTCTCAGCACAAATACACAATTCTCTTTTCCTCTAGTGTTCAGCTGTGCTGCCTCTCGCACAGTGCCACCTCGTGGAATCAAGATGAAACTGCAGAAGAGGAACGAATACGTCCTTTTGGATTTTATTTAGTCAATAAAACCAATGTTGTGCCGACTCAAAAAAGAAGCAATGGCTTCCAGGGAGTTGCTTCAATGAGGAATAAGAGAAGGGTGACTTTGTTAATTAAATAAGAAAAAAACTTTATAAAGGAACACATTCCCCCGCCCCCTCCTAATATTTTGAAAGCGTTCGAGCCTGTCTCTCTAGTTCAGACCAATAAGTTCATGTCAGCTCTTAGGAAAGAAAAGCACATGTTCCACATTCCATATTAGTAAGTCACATTTCTAAGATTTCTTTTCACGTTTCCCACCCTCTTGCCACTAAATCCCTTAGGTTTTCAGATCCACTCTGGTCTGGAAGCTCTCAGATGCTACATTCTGAAGGACGAAAGACAGAGGATGGCAGGAGTCCCTGTTACCAGCAGGGGGCGCTCGCAACTTCTGCTCTTGATAGCTCTTTTCTCCTGTAAACTTAGAGCGGGAACTAAGCACTCCCAGGCCCATCCTTTTTTATAGGAAGGAATTTTGAGCACTCTATTCTACATGAAAGTCACACAAAATAAATACTTGTTTGTATAATAAACTTTCAAGACATACAATATTCTAACTAATACACAGGAGAAATAAACTGAGTGTAATATGCAAGAGAATAATTTGCATGTCTGCATCTAAATCACACGACAAGATGGCTTAAAAAGATATAATGAGCAGTAGGGACAAATCCTGGTCTCACTGCCATACAACTCACTATGGCCCCATAGTCTGCCCCAGCCATACAACTGTTACCCACATTGAGAGGGAATAGTTTGTTCCTATCCTGGTTCCCTCCCTGTCAGGCCAGAGTTGGTGGGCTCCCCATTAGCTCAGGTAAACAGGTAAACTGTTTCAGTGAGTATCCCCATCATGGTCTTGACCTCTTTGCTCGTATTCTTAAGCTTCCCACTCTTTGACTGGACTTTGGGGGCTCAGCCCAGTGCTCCACTGTGGATTTCTGCCTGTGCTTCAATTTTCCTGCCTCAAAGCAATGTGCTAGACTTTGCTAATGCCTCATGGGAAACCTTACCGACTCTGAGGAGTGGGTTGGGGGTAGGGTTGGGAGGAAGGTGAAGGGGGCAGGAGGAGGGGAGAGAGTGGGAACTGGGATTGCTATGCAAAATGAGAAAAGATATTTTTTAATTAATTAATTATTTAAAAATTAAAGAAAAAGATATAATGAAACCTGTTGTCTGCTGAGGCGGGAAGATCTCTTGGACCCCGGATTTCTTGAGCAGCCTATGCATTTGTGCACGTGTGTGAGCACACACAGACACACTGGGAAGCATTAAGCAGACTTAAGAAAGTAGTGCACGCACACTTTTGCCTCTTCCTCTGATTTCCTGATTGAGAACTGCAGATGCTACTGACTCTGTGCTAAACATTCTGAACTTTAGAGCAATTCTTTTTTTGGTTTTCGACACAGGGTTTCTCTGTAGCTTTGGTGTCTCTTTTGGAACTCGCTCTTGTAGACCAGGCTGGCCTCGAACTCACAGAGATCTGCCTGCCTCTGCCTCCCGAATGCTGGGATTAAAGGCGTGCGCCACCACCGCCCAGTTTTAGAGCAATTCTTGATAGAGCTCTGAGCAAAACAGTATCTCAGTTTTGATATTGAGAAGACATCTCAAAATATATCTTCTCTTGATTTAGAAGGAAGCAGTATTTCTGGAAAACACTTTTATTAACCATGGGGAGAAGACTCCTGTGTGTGTGTGTGTGTGTAATGTGTGTGTGTGTGTAATGTGTGTAATGCAGGCTACCCACTCAGATATTTTACAAGCCAGTATTTCACTTAAAAGTAAAGGGACAGAGTTTGGGGGTGC